>NW_017728992.1:14116408-14117293 GCF_001723915.1 Gavialis gangeticus
GGATAAGTGCCAGGCCAGGAGCTGCACATGACAGAAGGGAGCAGGGCCAGGCCAGCCAGCTTCATGCAGGGCTCCATGTGGCTCGCGTGCAGCTCCTGGGACTAGGCCAAAGCTGTGCACCCCCAGGGGAAGCCTTGTGCAAGGGAGCTAGCAGCCTGGGCATGCTTCCTGCTAACACGTGGAGCTCCCAGGACTTAGCGTGGGTGGCAGGGAGCAGGGCTGAACTGGCCCACCTCCCATCATGCAGGGCTCCCAGCCTAGTCCCAGGAGCTGAATGTGGCAGAAGGGAGCAAGGCTTCATCATGTGTGGCTTCCCCACCCCCCTTGGCAATTATCTCCAGCTGAGTCCTGGGAGCTTCATGTGAGCTGCGGGGAGCTCCATAAGGTAGTCGGGCTGGCCCGGGCCCCATGCTCCTGCCAACCCAGGCTCTGTGCTCCCACCAGCTGTGGACTCCATGGTCCCACACCCACTGCAGTTCCCCCCCTGTCCACTGCCACTTCCCTAAGTGCTGCAGCAGGGACAGGAGGAGTTGCTGCTGGAGGATGGGGGAGCCAAGCAGTTCCGCAGGCACTGTAGCAGTGCTGCCCAGAAGCTGTGTGTTGGGTGCGTCTCAGGCCTGGGCCCTTCCACGGGCAAGGATGAGAGTGTGGTGCGCTACACCAGCAGAAGTGGGCAGGGTTCAATCCCATGCAGAGCACAATAGGGGCAGCCGTAGGCCAGGCCATATGCAATTAATTGGTGGGTGCCTGCCCGTGGGGTGGGTGAAATTGCCTGTTGGGCCATATTTTGCCCACCCCTGGAATAATCTTTCCCTGCTTTTATTATAACAAAGGATTGAGATATATATAAATGCCTCTACACTAATGCCCGTAGCATGGGGAACA
>NW_017728992.1:14117304-14121364 GCF_001723915.1 Gavialis gangeticus
TCGAACTAGATGATCTGCTCAGGTCCCTTCCGACCCTAGTAACTGTGAAACTATGATATTTTTATCAATAAGAAAAAGTAAACCAGTTCTATCAGAAGGAACGTCCTGTTGGATATTTCAGCTTCCCCTTTCAGTTACCTTTTCTGTAACCATAATGGATGGTGCTTGCTGATACTGGGTGGAGCGAAACATCAGGTAGAGCCTGAGCTGCTTTTGGCAGCCTGTGACAGAGATGGACTGGAGTTGCTGCTCATGCAGCTTCGCAGTGCAACCCCCCCCCCCGATGGAGCACAAATGCCCCTGTCTAACATGTTTCTCTCTGCAGCATCGAGCTGTTTCTCCACGGTAGCCAGCTCCTGGAGACCTACTGCATCCAGAATCTAAATTCTGATCCTCTGTGTTGTACTCTTCTTAGATACAAATACAACTGTTTTTAAAGCTTACCATTTAAACTGCCTGCAGCAATAGCCCTAGCAGCATGCTAGATAGCCAGGTTTCAAATCCTTGAAAGATTTTACCATGTGTTGTATTCATACTTCCTGCATTCCTAAGCTGTGGTAGTATAACTCCTTTTCTCAAAAAGGTTTTGATGCAATTGCCGCTGTTAACACTGGCTTTGTATAAAACACCTCTTCAAAAAAGAAGCTGTTGTATCTGCGTTTGAGATCTACTTCAGCTGCGATTTGTTACATGCACCTGTTCCTAGTCAGGCATGATTGAAAAATAAATACTGTGGGGAAATGCTATGTGCATATAGAGAGTGCAGTTTATTCAGCAGTTTGGAATTTCCTATGTAGGACAATTATTAAATACAAAAAGATCTCCCCCACCATTGTGCTTTGTTTCATTTACACATATTGTAATGGGCTGCTACCCAGTTGGTCATATTCTTTCAGTTTGTTTGGTTTTTTTTATCTCCTTGTTTTCAGGATCCCAGCTTGACCTCACTAATTTCGGAGGGAGCAGTCTTTGAGGTTCCAGTGACTAAAGCAGTTCAGCTCACTAAGGAAGATGCAGTAAAAACAGCATTGCTGCTAGAACTTGATATTTCAGTAAGTTGGTGGCTTTCTTCTCAGCTGGTGGAAACAAAGAGTAGAAAACTTTGGCTGGGAAAAAACGCTGTTAAAAATAATGTTGTTTACTTGTTTTTGAAATAACTAATACATCCTTCTCTTTCTACAATGGTTTGTCATCCAGAGCTCCATTCACTCATTGGAAGGTATAGCTCCACATAAGCTAGAAGTTAATGGGGATGTCATAGAAGAACCTCACATTTCTGCTTTGCATGCTGAATTCATTAACATTGCCTTTTTGGGAGAATGTGATAAGAGGAAGGGGTTCAAGACACCGAGATGTGGGGCATGAGGGAAAGAGGATGCTAAAAAAAATAAACGAGAGATCAGTTTGTTCGTATACAATTTTGAGCATGCCCTGGAAAGCAGGGGTGTCAGTTGTGGCAGGCATTCTACATAAGCAACAACCTGACTGGCACAGCGTAAAAAGTAAAAACAAACAAACAAAAAACAAAACAAAACAGGTTTCCCAAGTAATGTATGCGAAAGAAAAGTTGCAAGGAATTCCCACATTCTAATCCTGACTCTGGCAGTGATTTGCTTTGTGTAACACCGTTTCCCTGGTTGTAAAAACAGAATAAGACTCCTTTTAATCAGAGAAGGATAGTGCTTTTAGGCTGTTTTGAAGATGGAAAGCTAAATATTGTTATGTGCATAGCCTTTAAACAAAGGGTGACTTTCTACTGGGCAGTTCTTCCAACATGCTCCGTACAACCAACCTATAGAAGTCTATTGCAAAGATAGCCTTGTTTATTCGGGTCTGTAGCTAACCCTAGGGGGCTTTGCTTGTATTCTTTTCATTAGGCAGTTTCTTTGGCCACCATTTGATTATGTTAAATTGTTAACAGTCAGTTGTTTTTAGTTATTATTTGTTCCCAGACAGGTAGGCACCCATGGTAGCTTGTGCATTTACTCTTGTATGTGCATGGCTTACACATGCATCCAGGAGATTAGAACTCCTGAGTCAGGTTGTTTTGTTGTAGGTGCATCTTACAAATCACCAACAACTAAAATATTTTGGTTTCCACATTACCTGTGTATATACCCATGCTTTGGATATTGCCTGCTGGATTTCCATCAGTTAACATCTTGCATCTTAGTTAGCTTAGGGGAATCTAGCACAGTAGTCCTAATACCTATTTTTTGGCTCAAGGCACCCCTTAGAAAATGCCAGCTCTTGTTTTTGACTATAGGAAAATAACAGAGTTCTGCTGCTGCAGAGAACTCAGAGAGACTACAACTGTGGATTTTTGTTTGACATCTCTGGGTTGGTCTTATGAATCATATTTGCAAACCTAACTGTGATAACACTGTATGGGTGCTGTGGTACACTGGTTGAGAGTCACTGGTCTGGCACCTCTGATTTATATTTTGAGATCTGAGCTTACCTGTAATTTTGACTGAGTTTTAATCTTACTGTGCTAATTTTCTGAACCAGCTATTTTTCTTTTAGTGATAGCCACATTCCTATAAGTATTTGGTTCACTATATAGATTCAGTGTTAATTCATGTCATAAGAAAACAGTATGTAACTAATTAATTGTGGGCTTTTGTGTATTAAAATCCTTTTTAAAATACCTTCCCCCCAATTATAGTGCTTAACTGGGCTTCTCAGGTACTTGAAAAGCACTAAGACTAGTCAGAGACAAGATCTCCTAATTAGCAAGTTTTTAAACTTGAAAGTAAACTTTAAGTATTTAGTACATCTTGGTACATCAGAAATCTAAGCACCAGTGCTAGGTAGAAAAAAATCATGACTTTAAGTTAATACATTGTATTCATACTTGTAATAGTCTTAACTAGCAATACTTTTGGTAGAAGTGAGGAAGGCATAGGGCATGATTTCTGACAAGTTTTACAGAGGTGAATTCTTATTTTAAAACAGAAAACATCATTTTGTTATCAGCCTGGAGATGCCTTCTGTGTAATATGCCCCAACAATGCTAGTGAGGTGGAAGAACTTTTTCTCAGCTTGGGTCTTTCAGGAAAGGAAGACTGCTTTGTTTGTTTAAAGATTAAGGATGGCACTAAAAAGAAAGGTAAAGTATGATGCTTATTTTTCCCTTTAAAACCTCATTAGAACTTCAGAGCTTTGAATTTTCTAGGTTGATTATTATTTTATCCGAATGTTAGGGCACCTTAATCATTTTACGTTAGGGTCCTGTAAGCAACATGGGTGCAGAGAGGACTTACAACATTGATTGATTTTTACTAGCCATCTATTAATGATTTTGGAGCCTGCTCCAGAGATGGTCATTGTAATGTAAGATTGCATTTGCAGTTCACAATTCTGTGAATGCAGTCTTACATTCTGTGGTTATTACAGCCAGTAAACAGTGAAACTTAAGCTTAATTTGCCCATATTCTTAATAAAAATAGGAATAAGTTTTCTGAAATGGTAATAGAAATAAATAGTTTGCCTGATCCCACCCAAATATGGCAGCTTTTTTGCTCCACTGCGGGTGTGAACAGACAGTGAAGCTGCTATGTTGTACCTGTGGGGGGATTCACCTGTGGCCAGGAAGTCCCTGGGTGTTCTAGAAGGGGAACAGCCACATATAGTTCAACTTAGCTACAGCTTGAGGCCTCAAGATGTTGTCTTCCTGTTCACTTAACTGATTTCACACTCCACAGGATGAGTTCGTTCCTCCTAGTCATGCCTGAAGCCTGCTTGTAGGCTGGGGAAAGTAGCCTTAACATTCAGCTGCCCAGTCTGCCGTTGCCCTTTGCATCAGTAAGAAATATACTATCATCATATTGTGAGTTGTTAATTTAGCACCTTTCACAAAGACTAAATTCAGTACTACCCAAGGGAAAAGCAGGTCCAGGGTCGTGATCCTTCCCCTATATGCAGCATTGGTCAGGCCACAGTTGGAGTACTGTGTCCAGTTCTGGGCTCCACACTTCAAGAGGGATGTGGCCAGCATCGATAGGGTCCAGAGGAGGGCCACTTGCATGGTCAAGGGGCAGCGGGGCAGGCCCCATGA
>NW_017728992.1:14126364-14132687 GCF_001723915.1 Gavialis gangeticus
AGGGTAAAGGGCCTGAACTTATTCAGCCTCTACAAGAGAAGGCTGAGAGGGGATCTGGTGGCCATTTACAAACTCACCAGGGGGGACCAATGAGAATTGGGGGAGGCACTGTTTCCCCAGGTATCACCCGGGGTTACTAGGAATAACGGCCACAAGTTGTTAGAGAGAAGGTTCAGGCTGGATATCAGGAGACATTACAGTTAGGGTTGCCAGGCACTGGACTGGGCTTCCAAGTGAGGTGGTACTCTCTCCTACCTTGAGGGTCTTGAAGAGGAGGCTGGACAGATATTTGGCTGGGTTGATATGACCGTGGCTCTCATTCCTGCCCAGGGCAGGGGGTTGGACCTGATGATCTGTTTAGGTCCCTTCCAACCCTAAGCACTATGAAACTATGAAAAAAGTGAAACTATGCTATGTTTGTGCAGCAGTTAGAAATGCAATTTTTTATTTATCTATTAAATGCTACACACACATATATGTAGAGAAACAGTAAATAAAATAGTAAATAGGAAAGGAGGGCTATATTATTTCCTACTGAATAGAGTATTAGACTGGAGTGGTGTTAAATTCCTGACTCTGCTACTGGCTTGGTAATTAGGAGCAAGTCATTTCACTTTTCTGTGACTTAATTTCTATCTGTAAAATGGGGATAGTAGTACAGGCTTTCTTTGAAAGCAGTGCAGAATCTACTGATAAAACACTATATGAGAGTTGGGTATTATTATAATCCCACTTTGTTTATTATTTGGAAGTGCACATAAGAGAGATCCTGTGCCTGAACATATGAGCTATTGAAATTGCTTTTAGGGTTAAAGAGAATTAAGTTGGGGTTTTTTGGTAATTTCTTTTATTAGACCAACTGTATAGTTAGGAGACAGACTAGACAAGATTTCAGGCAAGATGCCCTTTTCAGGTATGGAAAAGAAACAAATCATGCTAAATACCACATACAACAATGTCATGTTTAACTCCATTATGTATATGGAAATAGTCATTTAAAGAAGTGGAAGAGGGCTGTAAATCTTTGGGGCAAAGAAATTATCAAAAGTAGATACAAAACCAGGGCAGTAGAAATGGCTATATCTAATTATGTAAAAGGATAAGACCATTCAAAAGGGTAGAAGTTCATTTATTACTCATAGACTACAGGGAGGTTAGCAGAGGAAACAGGTAAATTGGTAATGAGCCATAAAACTATTGTCTCTGTTTAGTCCATGGTCTTAGAGTCCAGTAAAGTTATGAATGTTTGTTTTCAGGTCCATCTTCTGGAGGTATGCATATGCACCCCCATCTATCTAAGGTCTACTGTGGCAATGTGGTCTAGGTGGGCAGAACTTTGCATCTAAATCAGTGTGTGCTCATAAAGAGCTTCCCACTGGAGTAGACTTTTAGGCTGTAGTCCTGCAAAGTATATTAATGCCTATCTACACGCATCTCCAGTGTTGTCTCCTCTCATTCACCTTGAATAAATATCCTATTTAAGCATTGTCTGCATGTTTTGAAGCAGGGTTGGGAAGGAGTGGAGCAGGGACAGTGTCATTATCTGTAGCACAATCTGGTCTGCATCTGGATTTTGCTTTGAATTACAGGCATGAGATAATACAACTGGAAGTTCCCATGTCTAATTAGTTCCTTCTGGACTTGTTCCAAAGCTGGTCCTAAAGTCACAGATAGACCCAGGCAATAGTAGTGTGACTGCTGTGGGACATAGAATACCAGAAGTTTCCCTTAAAGTATGGCTTTAGGGCCTTTGTGAAGGGGAACTGCCATACCTGCAGACCTGAGGGCTTGACTTAAAGGTTTAAGCCTTGAGTCTCCACTCCCATACCAGAACCCTTTAACTGGAGTGCAGCAGTGCTTCTAACATGTTGGCTGGCTTGTCATGGGGTACTGTCTACTGTTTATATTAGAATCATAGAAAATGAGGGCTGGAAGGGACCCCAGGAGATCAGCTAGTCCAGTGGTTCTCAATCTTTTTTTGTACCAGGACCCATTTTGTAAACATTGGCCGGTCCCACCCCAGTGTTCTTCACTCTTGACCCGCTGCCCCCTGCCCCTAGGCAATTATTTTGGGCGGAGGGCCGCTTACTGTGTTTTGGCAAGCCACGGAGGGCCGCATGATAGGTAGCTGGGGCAGATAAATATTAATTTTCTAATTTTTTTAGGGTCCCTGTAGGCTGGATAGAATGGCCTGGCGGGCCACATCTTCCCACCCCTGCCCTAGGCCCAAGCCCCCAGTGTGTGGGGCAGGATGATGTGGGGCAGGGGGAGGGTTGTAGAGCATGGGGTCTGGTTATTTCCAAGAGCCCCTTGCAAGCTGGAACTCTGCCAACCTGCAAGGAAAAAAAGTTTCCTACATTTTTTTTTTTCCTTTAAGGGAGAATCTATTTTTAAAGTTTATGGATCCATTTTTAAAGTTTGTCTGCAACCCTTTAATATATTCTTGCAACCTACTATTGGGTTGCAACCCACAGATTGAGAAATGCTGATCTAGTCCACCACCCTGCCCAAAGCAAGATCATCCCCAACTAGCTCATCCCAGCCAAGGCTTTGTCTGCCCGGGTCTTAAACTTCTAAGGATAGAGATTGCACAGCTTGTCTGGGTAGCCTGTTCCAATGGTTTACTACCCTCCTACCGAGAATGTTGGCTCAACCAGTCACTGCTACTACAATTGCTCTCTGCAGTTCATATGGTGCTTTTGCTATGTGGCGACTCTCACTAGAGCTAGGCTAAACGGAGTGGAATTAACTTCATGGCAGAGTTAGCTCAAGTTTATCTACTGTGACAAGACTTGGTGTTAGAGGTTGAGTTAGGATCGCAGCTTTTATAATCCACAGCTGTCCTAATTCTTCCCGCCATCCTGGAGAATACAAAGAAAAACTTATTTGTGGAGAACTTCAGATGCTGCTTCTGTGGAAGAGGTGATAATAAGCCCCCAAGAATCTATCTGTAAAGCCCATAGTGATGTTGTGTTTAACATACCTCATTTATTTTATTTCACACCCCTCTGATAAGCTTCAATAATATTATTTATTTGAGAATATTGTTTAGCTGTAAAGTTGATAATTCCCCGGTGAAGATAATGCTGAATATGGAATAGGGATAAGCTGTCTGATATTTCTTTAAAAAAACAAAACAAGTTATAAAACTGTTCCTGGCTGTAAATTTTATCTGTTTTTCTTTTGTCTCTCCATGCAAAACAGGAGCAGCTATGCCACAGCATATACCTGACAGAAGCACTTTGAAATTTATTCTCACCTGGTGTTTGGAAATAAGAGCAGTTCCCAAAAAGGTTGGCATATCTCACTTTTTTGTTTCTTAGAAAATGTCTTGGTAGTTTTTAACATAACCAAATTGTACAGCTGCAGATCAGTTCTTGTCTATTTTCTAACAACTGTCATATTTCTTGGTGTAAAAACCCTGATCAGTTAGTAATTATACCTTTATTATGTAAAAATCTAGAACCATTGGTTCAGAGATGATGCCTTTTATTAGACCAACTGAGAAAATGCAAAAAAATACTTTGTTTCTGCATGCTTTTGGGCTCCCATGCCCTTCATCAGGTTCAGGGAAAGTTCAAGATGGCAAAAAGTCCCCATATGTAGGAAATAAGCTTCATTTTTTCACAGAGGAAGCTGAAGCTGGACATCTGTCCCTCTGGGTCCATGAGAGTGTCTTTGTGAGGTGCTCTTTGTTGTACAGACACTCTCATGGACCCAGAGGGACAGATGTCCAGTTTCAGCTTCCTCTGTGAAAAAATGAAGCTTGTTTCCTACATATGGGGACTTTTTGCTATCTTGAATTTTCCATGAGCCTAATGAAGGGCGTGGGAGCCCAAAAGCATGCAGAAAAAAATATTTTTTGTATTTTCTCAGTTGGTCTAATAGAAGGCATCATCTTTGAACCAAGAGTTCTAGATTTTGGCATTTCTTTTTGTCTCAGACCAACACGGCTACCAAATACACCCCTCCACCTTTACGCATTTTTTTTTTTAAGGAAAGTTCCCCTGCTTAGCATAGTCACTTTTACCATGGGATTTACATGAGACAAATGCAGGCTAGTTTCTGACGTTATTACTCACATTCACCAGTACCTTACTTGTTGAGTGTTCCATTGGAATAATAGAATGAAGTCATGGAATATAATTGCATCTCTTTTTAGGGGTGTGACAGGAACAGGCTCTGCATATGTCATAGAAGCCAACCTTCTAGCACAAGATATCCTTTGCTTGTTATGGCATCTCCAGTGCTGAGGGGTTGCACTGTTCATACAACACAGTACAACGTACATCTTTTTTTAATTTTAGTAATCATTGTTCTTTCACTTTTGTCATAACCTTGAAAAATGCAGATTTTGCAGCTGAGCCAGGGCAGTTGGGATATCTGATTTTTCACAACCAGTGAAAGCGACTTTCCTCCTACTGGGTGCATGAAAATATCTGGAAGTTTTGTCTGTTGCAGCAGAATTATGCGTAGGAGGATATTAAATGAAATCAGGTTTTGAAAGTGTGGTAGAGTAGTGTTTGGTAGAGGATCCACTAGATGTCATTATTATACAACATCCCACAGAAAGGGAACCTTTCAATTGACATAACCTTTAAAAACTGCATTTAACAGTTTTTCAAAATATGTCTCAACAATGATAGTAAGTAGAGCAGTGGTTAGGGAATACCACCCAAGACAGTTTTTATAACCCATCTGTTTTATAGCTTATTCAATATACAACATGCTCTTTGTAACTTTATAGGCAAAACTGCTATATTATCTGGAGGTTTGGCAACAGGATGTAATTTAAGTAAACTCAAAGTAGTCTTTGTGAAGAATACAGTCTCTGATTACATTTTGATGTTTTGGGTCACCTGTTTCTTTTTATGTACTATGTGTATTTTTAACATGGTTATACTGTTACAGTCTCAAAACTATTTTAAATGCAATTTCCATGGTATCATTCAATATACTATTTATTTTCCCTTAAGAAAAGCTCAGTGATAGTAAGTGGGCACACAAAATAAACTACCAGAAGTGTATTTACACTGTTTAGTGAATACTATGCATAATACTGCATGTACTACCACTCAGAGGTGTGTGCATGGTGTCTTCTGTCTCTGCTTCTGTAATTCAGCAGCAGTGCTTTACCTCTGCTTGTGTGTATGTTTATGGTGTTTGCTAACAAGTGCAACCTATGGGCAAGAGATTAAACCTTAAATCCACCAACAAGCCGGTTTTTAAGACATTTTAGATTATTTGCTATTTACTCCCCCTACTCCTCCTACAACTGGACCAGACTGGATTTTGTGACCTACCAGATTGTCCCATACACTGGGGGAGGTAGCCGATAAATTGAAATAAACTTACCTTTTCACAGGAAGTGAAAATGTGTGTCGGGTTATAAATTGCCTATCTATCCATTAACCTACAGGGTGCCCCTGCAGGCAATCCAAAGTGTTCCCAGACAGTTCAGCACACCTCCCCACAAAACCTAATGAAAACACAAACAGATTTATCCAAATTAAACTACCTCTCTCTCCCCAACAGGCATTTTTACGGGCCCTTGTAGAGTACACCAGCAATACAGGAGAAAAACGAAGGCTTCAGGAGCTTTGCAGCAAACAAGGAGCTTCTGACTATAATCGCTTTATCAGAGAGCAAGATGTCTGCTTGTTGGATTTACTTCATACCTTTCCAACTTGCAAACCTCCATTTAACCTCTTAATAGGTAAGTGGGTGATCTCAGCTTAATTGAGTTTGATTTCTGGAAAATGCAGCGGCATAAATGTTATTTGAGAGAAAGGAGGAAACTGTTTGAGTTATAGGTATTTATATTACTGAAGAATCAGTGGTGATCAAACTAGAGTTAAAATTGGGGAGCGGAGTTTCAGTTAAATAGTTTTTGGTCCCAGATACTGTAGATCTTTAGGCAGATGCTTAATATTATACATAAATATTTTACCCTTTGACTTCGGCTCACTCCCGTACAAAACACTAAGCACTAGGTGCATGCAGGATCTGGACCTTTGTGATTAAACTGGTTTCACAGTAGGTAAAATTATAGAAGGCCTGTTTTCCATTTGCGTGTTTTCTACTTCTTTTTACGGCCTTACTTTTATATTTGCCTCTTTCCAGTGCAGCTGTTGGAAAAATATGATTTTTCAAGCAAATTGTTTCAAAATATAAGATTATTTTCTTTAAAAAGCACTCCATTAGGGATGTGGAGAGGAAAGCACGTTTGCCAAATGTAGAAAAACTACAATAGATGGAGAAAAGAATCTAAGATGAAAGCAGTTAGTATTTTTTTTTTTTTTTTTTTGGGAGATTTTTTTTAA
>NW_017728992.1:14132840-14153108 GCF_001723915.1 Gavialis gangeticus
TTTTTTTTTTTTTTTTTTGGCAGATCATTTTTAAGTTTGCATCCCTCTTATGATTCTGATGACCCAAAACCACTCATATCTTGACTGCTTTTTTTTACCCATAGCAGTTGACCTGGGTGGTGACATTGCATGTGGTGGTAAGACCTTACTATCAGGACAATGCAGAGCAAATTAAAAATGGTCTTAATTCAAAACTACTTATCAGAAAACTGATTGGGAATTTTTAAAACTCTTAACCTACATTGGTTGAAAAACAATGCACAATTGCACTTGGACAGCAAAGTCACTTGATGTTACAGTCCCCAGAAATGTTTATGATTTCACATTCAGACAAAATTGTACTGTTTGCTGCTGTCAGATTGTTACTGCTCATCTGATGGCAAATGCATTCAGTCAAAAGGTACTTGGCAAGACCTAAAATGTATTGCTGTAGGGTACCCAACCCATACTGTACCCAGTAGATGTGTTATCCTGGGAAAGATGGTCACCATTGTGGGAGGGTATGTAACCTATCTGACTTTGGTATGCATCGGGTTTAAGTGGGATGCCAGATTTTGCTCACACCTGGCCTATTTCATGTTCTCGCTGCTATAAGACTCCCCAGAGAAGCCGTACAAAAGTGCAGACAACACATCAGTCAGTCCAGCTGTATTGTGTGTGTCTTGTTTGGCTTTAGCTATGCCAACGTTTTCTCTTTTGCCAACCTATTGTGGCCATTTTCTACCACACTGATCAAGTGGGTTTACTGCTACTTTACCACAGTGGACCCTTTTCCTAGGGTACAGTGTGCACTCTCAAGGATATCTGCAGTGATTTTAGGCCAGTATAAGTCATTGTCTTGAAGGCTGAACTACTACCAGATATAACTTCCTACATTTTTTTAACCTTTCAAATGGAAAAAAAGAATGGTCGACTCTGTTGGTTTATGCCTAACTGTAGTGTGAACTCTAGGAAAAGTTTGCAGGGTGTTTCTATTTGAGCTATGTATTCAGACTTTTCTGGTTGGTTGTAGTGATTTAGGGTCCTGAGTGTTCCATGGGGCAGATTTAGATTTATTTGACTGTGTGTTTGCTAAAGGAGAGCCCTCCTTCTTTGGCTTTCTTACAGCACTGCTCTACTGTAAGATAAAGTAGAATCCATAGTCGGTGTGCACACGTAACACCGTTGAAATTGTGCATCTCATACCAGGAGAAAACAAGAATCTTTTGGGAGAGCGGGGTGTGGTACTCCAACTCCATTAATGGTTCCTTGAAATGGTGTGAGCGTTCTGTTTGGAGTGCCAGGATTGTTCATAGTCTCTGTGATGCAGGGGTGGAGAGGGGGAGGCTCCCACATGAACTACTATGTTGCCTTCTTAGCCGGAGCCAAAAGCTCAAGTCTTACCTCTTTTAATAGCTTTGATCAATATTTCTGTGTATTTCTTACATCCCTTGTTACTAACCTCAGGCCCCATAAACTACCCAAAGCAAGTTTCATTCCCTCCCATTTTACATGAAAGAAAATTCATGTTGTACAATATCACTTTGGAGGGAAGCGGGACTACGATCTAGGTCTCTTGTATGTCAAACTAAAGCTTATCTACATATAAACAAATTAGGCATGTTCACTTCACTGTAGTTACAATAGCACAGAAGTGAATCCTCATACAGTGTTTGAACATACACTTTGTACCCAAGAGAGCAATGAAGGCCTACTTTAACACAAACACATTAAGGTATAAACGTGGGTGATATGCTTTGAGGTAATGTTCAAAAGCAAACGTTTCATTGTGCAGATCCGTTAATCCCTTGTGGGTTTTCAAAGAATGAAGATTTAGTGGTCAGAACAGGAGCCTGTAAGGCTTACTAATCAACTCCTGTAATTTGCTGAAAGTTAAGTGGGCACTGGAGAAAAACACTGGTAATTTAAAATATCTTTGTCAGTCTACAGTATTATCAAACAGGAAGAAATTTGCTTAATAAAATTATTTTTGACCTGACATTGAAGTAAACAATAACTGATGTGTGACTGTTTTAATTTTCAGAGCATCTTCCTAAACTACAAGCCAGACCCTATTCAGCTTCAAGGTACTGAGATACTTAAATTGATCTTTTTCTTTGTCATTTAAGCTCCTTTTTTTTTTTTTTCTTGAGGGGGGGAAAAAGTGTTCTTTCCCTGCAGGTCTGGTTGAGTTGCTAAGGAGAGACTGGAAAAGGCAAATTTGTGGGTAGGGAAGTTGCAAGTGGTATGTACAGAGGAGAAGTAAGTAGGAATGAATGAGGTGGGGGGAGGCACAAATGAGTTGAAGGTAGAAGAGAAGGATGAATGTGATGACAGTCAGGCAAGAAAATGGTGGAGAGATTGAACTAAAGGAGGAGTAACAAATAAATGGAAGGAAATGGAGGAGGAGAGAAAAAAGAGGGAACATGATTAAATCTAGAGTAAAGAGAAACACTGAGAAAGGAGAGAGGAAGTATCGACAAGAGAGAGCAGGCAGAAAGTAAAACAGATTGAAAAGACAGACAAATAAATGCTGAGGAGACAAAGTTTGTTTTGTTTTTTGAGAATATTGCAGTTACTAAAAATATATACATGGGATGTTTGTCTGTACATCAGGCATCGTTGTTCTGAATCCGATAAATAAAGGGAAGTCATAGTGGAATTTTATGGGTCAGTCAAATGGTATTGCCCAGGCAGTTTTCACCTGTCCAACACAACCCTGAGTTAGTGTGCAGGTAATTGCAAATTGTAGCCCATGGAAAGATACTGACTTGAGTGAAATTTGGATTGGGTGCCAAATGAAGTTAATGTGAGGTGCCATGGCTCCCACCTGGATAATATTTTGTTTGTTGTCATTGCAGCTCCAACTTATTTCAACCAGGAAAACTGCACTTTGTTTTTAATATCGTGGAGTTTCCCTCTTGCCCAGCACGACCAGTTTTGCGGAAGGGGGTGTGTACAGGTTGGCTTGCTGACTTAGTTACACCAGTGCTTCAGCCAAGTGAAAGCACTGAGCATTCCAGCGCAGGAAAATCCTCAGCTCTAAAGGTACTGAAACAACGTCAGAAATGTTGCGGTTTTAAAGAATGTTGGAATTGGAATGTGCAATGCTGGAGGAAAGATGGCTTCCTTATTCAGTGCTGCGATCTGTTGTTCATACGTTTCAAGAATGGCCATATGATCCCCCGTTGTGCAGTCCAGTCCTCATTAGACATTTCTCCTTCTCTAGATAAGCACTGTGTTGGAGTGAATTGATAGGAATAGAAACTTTCTGGAGATGGACCAGAACCCCAGACCCCAGCTCTGATTGCTCTTCTGATGGCTAGGGAAGTTTGGAACCAGATCTAAATTTGCACCTTGGGCTGCTGGTTTGCTTAATTTGATATTTGCAAGAAGGTCTGTGTAGATTTGGGTAGGGTGGACCACAGCAGTGGTAGACACTCTTGGTGTGGATGGTCTTGATTTTGATTATGCATGCTTTATTTTGTCTTGGCTCAGCCTGTTTCTAAAGCCCAGAGAACTGGATTAAAATCCCTTCAACTCTTCTGGAATAAGAGCTTCCATATGGGGAGTCAATCAGCAACAAGTATTCCAGAGCAATGTTCCATGTAGACCAACACTTATCCTCACCTGGAAGTTACATGTACGCTTCAAATAATTACAGTGGGAATTATATGTGCTTATTAACAACAAAGTTATCCCACTGGAAGAGCTTATTTTACAATCCAGATGCGAAAGGCCAGTTTTCTCTGCTGATGTGAATTGGTGTGATCCATTGGCTTCAGTGGAACCATACCAGTTTATACCAGCAAAGAATCATTTGTGTGAGCATTGTGAGTCCATGTTGCTTTTGGCTAGTTACCTTGTTACTCTTGACTGCTTGCAGATTGGGGGTGGTGGGGGGGTGGAAACCCAAAACTGGTGCTTTACTTAAACTGGCATGCTCCTGCACCAAGCGCATGCCCAGAAGAGGCATTGTGTTAGTCATACCTGGCTTTTCCAATGTCTGTGTAGATCAGGCTCTTTAATGGGGTGTTTTTGGTGCGTTTATCTAATAGCTGATTGAATCAGCTGTTAGATAAAAGCCCCACTGAAGCTCCCGATCTATACAGACACTGGAGGGCTGGGTCGAAGTAACACATTGCTGCTTCCAGTAAAGCAGGTTGAGTTGGGGTTTTTTTGGTTCCTCCCCACCATGTCTGACAGTGCCTCTTGATACCTGTAAATGTATATTGTTAAATCATAAGATCTTACCTTTCTGCAGCTGACTCAGTCTTTTGTGAAGGAGTGAAGAAACCCCTGTTTTAAAAAAAATAAAAAAATCAGTGAACCAGCATGTTTAGACAGGAGCACAGCCACACTTTTGGTATTCTGGTTATGTCTTCCCTTTGTACAATGAAAGAGCATGTTTATATTCAGCCACACACATACTCGTCTGAGCTATTCCATATAGCAGTGGCATAGAAAGTACAAAAATAAATATATGAGGCCACTTTTTACTTTTAAAAATTTTTTACTTGCTTTCTCTTTGAAATGGCTTCCTTAAAGGAAAATTCATGTCCTTGAACAGCCATTGAAAAGGTAAATTTATGACCCTACTTTCTAGAAGGGAAATTCCTTTCATTGTTCATTTTGCCAGGTTTCCTCTCGGCATGCTCCTGTGTATGATGTAGGGAGTACAGAGCTATGGGATTTGGGGAGGGGAGTGTGAGCAATGTTCTCACACCTCTGAAATAAAAAATAATACAGGAAGGATTTGAATAGAAGGCTAAAAGAAAGGCTGTCTGTTTTACAGGGGTGCTGTCTCTTTAAAAAGCTGGATTATCAGCCCAGAGTCTCCTACACTTCTAAGCGAGTCATGTAGCATATTATAAGATGCTAAATGGAAAGCTGTTGTATGCCTGAGCTGGTTAGACACTGCAAAGGGAATGCTCTTTTCTTTCCCTCTCAGGGAAAGATAAGAGGTCTACAGCCTCAAATATTTCCCTTCTCTTGTCAGCTCTTATACAACTTGTGATAATGTCTTTGCAGCAGGCCAGATGGCCAGTCATTTCTGCAGCAAAAAAATGGTATGGGCTTATCATGGAAGATTGTGAGATTTGGATACTTCAGAGAGGTGGGGAAACTGTTAAAAGATGACACCTTTTTTAACATCACTTTTTTTTTTGATTGATTGCCTTGTGAGAGAGGCTTTCTAATGCATTTTGTGTTAGAGAATTGCCTCCTGTTGTGTATGTGCATCACGCTCTCAGGCTCATTAGGTAGAAGCAAAATACTAGGATTCAGGTAGGCTATTGTGTAATCAGTATGCCAAGAAGGAAAAACTACTGACCCCCAAAAGTTTGGGTCACCATCTAATATCTACCTGATTAAAACAAGACTAGAGTCTACACTTATGTCTGGTTACAAGAGATCTGTTTCAATAGTCAGAAGTAGTTTGTCAAATTTACTAGGGCAAGACCTGACTTACAAATTATCTGAATTTTTTAAAACTAATTTTGAGGGAAACTGGCTATGTATGCATGTAATAGTTTACTCCAACTCTGAGGAACATCCTTGATTTAAAATATAGTATGATTTGTTATTACTGAATCACTGGCAAAATGCTAAAAATGTAAAAGCCCTGACCAGGCTCTTTTTTTTTTTCTTTCTTTTTGTTGAGAGAGAGATGGGGTTGGGGGCAGAGAAAAATGGAAGGTTAATTACAATAGGGGGGATAAACAAAATTCAAAGGTGTTTGCATCTGCTGCATAAGCTAAAATTCAACATAGATAAATGTGCAGCAGTATACACAGATTGCAAAATATGTAGAAGCCCAATACAAAATGAATGAGGCTGATCTTGAGCAGAAATATATTAGATTAATTATAAGCACTTTTAAAAATAAATGTATATACCATTTGCAGAAGCAATATTTTTTTTTTTGAAAAGGGCACCACAGTTTTGGAATACCTAATAGGAAAAGTTGCCAACCTCAAGTATGATAAAATAGAATGTGTTTATATAAACACAAACATCAGCTCTCCCCGCAAGAATTGTACCATTTATCCTCAAAATAAAACAACATGATGCTCATTACATTCTTAGCAGTTTGGGACTCAGACGTGATAGCCTTAAAAGAGAAGGCAAGCAGTTTGTGCTGGTAATTCAGTGGGTAGAGCCAATGGCAGGATGCAGTGATCAGGGAAAGATACAGGAAGCTCTCTGCAACAATATTTTGAACAGATTTTAGGGAACTAGAGTGCATTTCGGCACCAGAGAAGAGGATGTTGAAGTAGAGACAGGACAACCTGGATGAAAGTTTTTAGCTGGGAATACAGAAAAGAGGCTGGATCTTAGAGGGGTTTTTCAGGAAGAAATAGCATGATTTTAGACATGACTGGGACTTTGCCAAAAGGCTGAATCAAAGACGATGCACAGATTGTGGATCTTAGTTGCGTTATGTTCACCATGACTGAGAAAGTTGCTCCTGCTAAACCAGATCTCTTGTACTATCTACCCCTTTGAAAATATTTTATATTTGATTGTAGGTGGGACAGTGTAAAGGCCATCAGTCTTTGTTTCTAGCTGAATGATGGTGGTAGCTTGCATGCTAATGAAGTATGGGGAATATTTATTGTTTTTTACCCAAGTCCATATGGGCAGATTGATAGAACTGCAAATTTGTGTGACATTCGATCCCAGATGTTTTACATAGCATCAAGCTTGGCAGCCTGAGTATATACTCTAGTCCAGCAGTTGTCATACAGGGTGCCACAGCACCATGGGGTGCCTTGAGATCTTTTCAAGCATGCTACAGGGTATCACGCAAACTGTTAAGTTTACAAAAACATTTCATAAGATTAAACTCAAATACTTCAAATACAAATCTATGGTTGTAGTCTGAGTTTCTTGCAACAAGGAGGTACTATATTATTTTTCTGAAGTGAAAAGAAGAGTTAAAACAAAGAGCTGGCATTTTCTGAGGGATGCCTTGAATCTATATAGAGGTGTCTCAGTTCTACAAAGGTTGAGAACCACTGCTGTAATCCATTCAGATCAGCATCGCGCATCATACATTTTCTGTGAAGAGGAGTGTGTCCATGTGTTAAGGCTCCAAAAACATCACAACCTTTTATCTGCCTACATAATTTCTTAAAATTATGTTATAATAGCATCTAATTTTGTTCTAGGTCCCCATTTTTGCTCGCCCTACCAATGTTTTCCACTTACCAGAAGATCTGACTGTCCCTCTTATGATGGTGGGTCCAGGGACTGGAATTTCGCCATTTATTGGTTTCCTGCAACACAGGTATGTGCAGCATTATTGCTTGGAAAGCATCCAGCTTGTTAAAGAAAGTCACTTATTGAATCAGGTATCGGGTAGAAATGGAGTGGGGTATCGGCCTCCAGTCATATATGTTGCTTGTAAGGGAACTACTGGAATTAGATTCTTTTTTTGACATTAAAACAACAATGCTTCAGGGGTAAGCATTTCAATTGAAACATCCCATTTTTATTTTCATTCGGTATAACTTCTAAATTCAGTAATTGAATTCTTTTTTTAATATAAATGTAATGGATGTAGGAAGAGCTAGATGGTTGAAGGAGTTTGAGAGAAAATAAAACTTTCCAGATTTCTACTAGGAATCCACTAGAGGTCAGTAGTTATAAATAATAATAATAATAATAATAAATCTTACTATACTGTTGGGTGGCCTGAATGTGGTGAATTGGCCATCACAGCCCATTTCCTTCAGGACTGAAGTCCATATATGCAAACCTGCCATGACTAATGGCACAAGGTGCCAGAATCCCTTGCTGACTCTAAGTTTGACCAAGTGACTGAAGTATGCAAGCAAAATGGTTTGGGATTCCTGTCACTGCTCCTCCTGCTCCTGTCCTGTGATTTTTAGGAATTCAGACTGTTCATGATGCTCTTCATCATATGCTATTTAGTTGATCAATATAGTAACTTGGCTGTTTATTGCTCTACTGTTAGCCTATAACCTTGATCACATGTTCACCCATATTATTAGGAATAGAAAAGACCTTATGTACATGTTCAATGCATCCAGTATGCAGTTATTCTAGAAACGGCCGAAAAAAAGAATAATAAATCATTTTCATCAGAGGGTGATAACAAGAGGTTGGACTTAATATCTGAGCAAAACTGTGTGGTGTTAGTCAAAAAGTAATAATTTCACTAGCCTCCATGTTTATGAGGTAATAAATAGTCCTTCTCTACTGATGGATTTTATAGTCCATATTTTTTCAGTGTTTTATTATAAGACAACAAGAAAGGCAGCATACTCTCTTTAAACTAAAAGTGCAGTAATTCCATAAGTTCAGAAGGGAATTTATTTCACTGCATTTTCTGCTCTCTCTCCGACAAAAACCAGGAGCTCAAAATAAGCTGTTATGCTTTGATCTAACATATAGTGTGTTGGCTCTTTTGCAAAGCAAACCTCTCTCACCACAAAGTATGCACTATTAAGCGGTTAAATGACTTTAGGACAGGGGGCATCTACTTCTCTACCAACGAACTACTATACTTGTGGGAGCAACACACAATATAAGGCACAGAGCAGATATTTTTTCTGTCTGTTCTTTTTTTGTAACTCGCATTTCCTAGTGAGGGTCATGGGGTAGATATATTGCACATCGGCTATTAGTTGGCCTGTCAGGCGTGCTGGAGATGGGCAGAAATGCTATGTTTTTGTTCAGCGCTGCAATTAAATTTTGGCTTTAGGGTTTTTTTTTAAAGCTTTTCACTTTAAGGAAGTGAGTATCTTGTCCTTTGAAGCTATGATGGATAAAGTGAAATATTAAATATTATTTGCAGTGCTATGCAGACACGCTTTGATTCTGCAAACCCTCCTAACAGCTAAGCAACTTAGAGGTGCATTTTGTTCTTTTCTGAATGCCATGATGACCAGATTTGGTTGTTTAAGTCCTAAAAAACTGCCATTTATATCAAGGCTCATACTCTGTTTCTGTGCATGTATAACTATTCACATGCCTAGGACTACACACAGGCAGGGATGGAGTGCCAGCTTGTACATATTTGGCATTTTTGAGACTTGGACAACCACATAGATGATCAAATCTGGTTGTCTAGGCATCCAGAAAAGACTAAATAGCACCCTTACTGATTTAAGACTGCATACACATATTAAAATGACCTGGGAGAATTCTCCTGGGTTAGTTCTGCTACAAAAACTTAATCTGAGATGCCTGAACAGATATTTGAATCTGAGCCTCTAAAGAGCAGACAGCTTGCAGTGCTGATGCTGCTCATCCAGGGAGCCCCTGCGTACATATTTCAGAATGCTCTGCAGGCTCCCTTGGATTTTCTGGTGGCACATGGTAACCGTGCACAGGGCAGTCCTGTTTGGCTGACCCAGATTTCTCAGAATCAGTTTCTGTCTTCCTGCAACATCATGTGGGATTGAAAAGGGGGCATATTCTACTCCCTCTTCTGCTGGAGTAGGTAGAGTCCAGGCTGAGCAACACACTGTCTTGAGGGGGGAGGGAGTAAAGCACCCTGGGATGCTGGAGGACTGCTGTTGCTTCTGGTGAAAGGGTAAGCTGAACAGACATTTGCTCTCCCAAGAGAAATTCTCCCAAGAGTGATGTAACCCTGGGTATTTTTCTCCTAGAGCAGCCCCTTTTTCTATGGGAGAAAGATTGTGAACATGTATACAGTCAAGGTTTCTCCTGGGAAAGCAACAAGTCTCCCAAGAAAAACTAAATGTCCATACAGATCTTAAGTGTGTGTTTGCAGAATCAGAGCCATAGCCATGAAATCCCCATCGCTTCGGATTTCTCTGGTTTTGGTTCAACTTCTCCCCGTTCCTTTCACATAGTTCCAGATTTATTTATTTGAGTTTACTGATATTTCACCTAGTTGGGATCCTTTATTAAATCATCCCAAATTCCATTCCTTACCCCCCCATGTTATTTTCTAATTCTGTTTCTTTTGTCTCAGAGAGCAATATGCTTTTGGAAGTGCTCCTGGGAGTCGATTTAAGAAGTACTTTAGCCTAAATGTTTGAAATTAATCTTGTTGCCGCCATATCGTAGATCAGTGTCATGTTAACTTTGTTGTTGTTGCATGATTGAAATACTGTTGAGTGCCTTTCTCAAGAATGAAAGAGAAGCCAGAGAACACATTTTTGCAGACCTCTTATAGGCTAAGATCAAGTGTAGGAGGTGTAGTCACCTCTTCATATTACATAGAGCAGGGGTGTCCAACCTTTTTGAATGTGGGCCTGGATCATGAACCTTTTATCCCCCAGTGAGCCGGCGAGCCATATTCAGAGACCTCACAGGAAGTGGTATCACATCACCCCCCCCAAACGAAAGTACAGTGTTTACTTTTGTTTCCTGTCAAAGCACCTTAGGCCTCAGAAAACAGCTTGGAGGGCCACATGATGGTCCATGGGCCATATGTTGGACAAGCCTGACATAGAGGGAGTGACTATAGTTGTCATTATAGGGAATCTTATCTGAAGTTAATGCTGCTTCACAGCAACATGTGACTACACAAAGGACAAAGCTGAATCCCGTTATTTAACTTCAGAAAGAAAGGGCACAAAATGGCTATTTAACTACAGATTATTTTCAAATTCTCTTTGTTGTAGATGTGATATTTCAGCAGAGTACCATCAACTCAAAGCTTGGTTGTTTTCAGAACAGCGTTGTTTCATATGCTACAAATAAAATAATCTTTGCTGACTTGTTGTTTTTGGGTAGTGGCCAAACCCTAGTCGTATCCACTAATGTGAGATCGTTCCAGTTCATGTCTTCAAACATGTACCAAGAATGTTTCTTCTATTGTTGAAACAAAGCTGTGGATTTGTAGAGCTTTTGTATCCATGACTGAGCAGTCTTTAAAGTTTATGGAACTCAAATCTCCGCAGATTTGTTTTCCAGGCTGTTTCTGGCTTTTACGTGTAAGTTCAAGCACACACTCTGTGCTTTTGTTTTTAATTTACACTATGAAAATTGGAAGAGTGGGTGATGATGTGTCAGTAAAGGGAAAAAAAAAACCTAGGGAAGTATTTGTATGTGGAGCATGAAATTGAATTGTGGCAGTGTCAAATGATTTTTCTACTGTGTAATAAATTCTTAGGAAAATATTAATTGGGAAAGACAGAAACTGCATTTGCCGATATAGAGATGTTTAAAAGGATTTGCTGTCTAAGTTTACCATCATTATTACCACTAAAGAAAGTCATAATGTGCACCGTTTAACAAGCTAATATATTTGCTGCTGCTAATTACCCCTGTATTATTATGATGGCACAAGCCAGAATTATCATCTAAGAGGCCGTTTGGAGGAGCGTAGAACTTTTAGTTTTAAACAGATTTTGGTATTGTTACAAGCCAAGGCATTTTAAACTTTATACTTCTGGGCCAGTGGTAGTGGCATTATAATGGGAAGAGATTGTGGTGACCTGTGGAAAATTCGTGTGAGCTTGAAGCTTGTTTTATACATTGCACTTTCAGTGTATTCAGCCCCAGGGATTTAACAGGTTTACCACTGGGGCTGTATAGGTGAAAGCCAAAGGGCATTTTCAGTTTCTCTTAAATGGGTCACTTCACTTTTTCAATCCAATCTTTCTCATCCAGGAAGGAGAAGCATATCAGGCTTCACAAATCTATTCTATTCAGTTTTCATCAGACATTACACCATATGTTTGTCCAGAATAACTTCTGATGAAGAGAAACATCTTTTCACAGAGCATTCCTGACTGTAACTTTCTCTTCTTGCAGGGATTTTTCTGTCAGAAACTTGGAAATGCAACCATGTAATACATTCCAGCATTTGTACCTTTTTTTTCTCTATTGTTTTTAAATACAGAGGGGCAGTGATAGTAAGACTACCTATTTCTTATCAAGTCACTTTTTCACCTGTGGATTTGAAAGCATTTTACTAAGGTAGGCAAGTGTTGGGGCTCTACTGCATCAGTCCAGCAAGATGTTGAAATGCTTCTTTGTCCTGGGGCAGCAAAGTATATCAGATTTGGCCATACGGGCTGCTTGCAGATATTAAAAAAACAAACAAACAACCCCCCCCCCCCCCAAACCATGCTTTACTGGATACCAGAAGAAGCATCATGTTATTTTGACCTGGTTTTGCAACATCTGTATAGATCGGGCTCTTTAGCAGGGGTTTTTGGTGCTTTTATCTAATAGCTGAGTCAATCAGCTATTGGGTAAAAGTGCCAAAAAAGCCCCACTAAAGCACCAATCTGTACAGACTTTGGGTGAGCCAGGGCCAACTATTGCACTGTCTTCTAGACATGTGCTGGGCTTGGCATGGGAATGCACTGAGTCTAAAGCAACCATTATGACAGTGTTAACAAGGTCTCAAGATGAAATGGTGATGATTGCATCATATTATACATGCATGTTGTGGAGGGTTTCCACAGTAGATAAGGCAGAACAGGGCCTTGGCTTTTCCTCATTCTCTATCTTCTGAGCAGAATTTAAACATTGGCTTCCTTCCAAACCAGCTGTATCTAATCCTGGATCACATTAAAAGTTCTACTATATATTTTCCACTAGAGGAAGGATGTGCACAACGGCATGAATGAGGACTGGGAACCAGAACCCATGGATCTTTTTTTTTTCTAGTTCTGTTATCTACAGTGTGACCTTGGGCACGTATCAGCCTGTCCATAGATCTGGTTACATATTTGCTAAAATATTTAATTGGCCTACACAGATGGTCAGGCCTAATTATGTTTAGTGAAATGCCAGCAGATCTGGGACTTAAAATGTTATGTGAGTGCAAACTGATGGTGCTGCACATAGGCTGCATAGACACTGGGTTTACTTTGGCAGGGGTTAGCTTTTTATATTTTCCCTAGAGTTTCTGCATGTTTCCCAAGTCTGGAGGCCTGATGGTCAGCTGATATAAGCTGGCACAGCTTCACTAAACCAGTGGTTACGTTAATTTAAACTAGGTGAGAATCTGGCCATGCATGGGAAATAAAGGAGACCCTTGACTCTTCCATAGTCCAGAATAGATTTCGCACACTCTTTATTTCCAAGGAATCTTGTGCTCACTTTTTGAGCTACCTTTGATTTGCTTTGCCTGATGTCCCACCACCACTAGTGACTACTTATAAAATTGCAGACTGCTGACAGCTTCCCTCTAAATGCTGAGAGGAGCTGACCACAACTTCCTAGCGCAGGTTTTAAGAGAATATTGTAGCAGTGTACTTTTTTCTGCAGAAAGCTATCTCAGCTAGCGAACCGTTGTTGGCTAGAGGAAGTTCAGACCTAGTTACCTAAAGGAAGTTGAGACCAGGAGAGTGTTAGGGCGTGGGGTGGAGAGGAAGTAAATGTGCTGCTCAACTTGGAACTGGAAAGGAACTTGAAGAATTGGAAGAAGTCACAAAAATGAAATTTATTAACCACCCTGAACATCTGCATGAAGGGGGAGAGGGAGAAACCATGGCTAAATTCATTATTGGCAAGAATAAAAACCTCAATGTATACCCCACAGTAACAGGCATGATGCTCTGTGCTTCTCTTTCTCCAGGGGCAATGAGAAAGGGAGAGACGGGGGTCTCTTACAGATTTCTTCCCAACCCCAGTGTTTTCCTGGCTCTCTTGATTTCTGAATAAACAATGGAAGACAAGCCTTCAGGCCACAGATCATCACTGAAGTTGATTCATCATGAAGGGAGGGACCTAATCCCCTCTTATTGCTTTCCCCCACAATGATGTTGAGGTGGCCTCAGGAAAGCTCTGAACCTCTCTAACATCAGTTTTCAGTTTGCCTTTTAACTTCAGTAGGGTTGGACAGATTCCAGAAATGAGAGGAATGTGGGGTTTTGAGGGTAGGGGGGTTCTTGGTATCTGGGGTGCTTTTTTTTGACATTGTGGAGATTAGCTAGGTCATGGGTATGGCACTTCCAAAGGAAGAAACTTCAAATGACCAGGGGAATTGTGTATGTTGACAGTGTACGGTTTGGCAGTCCTGCACATTCTGGAACCACGTAACCACATACAGTACCACAAATATATGTGTATTAGTATTCCCAATATTAAATACAGATGAGATGGAGAAAGAGCATAAGTGGCTCTTTTAAGATGAGAGACAGTGGTTGTGATATCTGACACTAGCACTTGGCATCCTGAAAATAATAGGTTTGTTTTTGGCTTTTCTGCACATTTGAATTGGTGCTTTCAAATTATGTACTGAAAAGACTATACTAAAAATAAGGCTTTTTAACTCTAGTAGGACTTCTGACTGGATTCTAAGTTAGAAGACTTACTGAACTATTTTATTTATATATAGATATGTATATCTTTAGTGTTCTGAGAGAGGTAGAAACGTTCCATGTCCAAATCAGAACTGAGCCCATGGAAAAATAGAACTTGGAGCCTATTTAATTCTAATTATTATTAATTTTAGTATTAGATTTTCGGGGGGAGGGGTAAACAAATTTCTATCCAGCCTTGTTTGTATCTGCTAGATCTCATCTTTGTAGCAGAATTTTTAGTTTGGAATCCTCTTGCTGATCTCCTAAACTCATCAATTTGTAAATTGAAAGTTTATAATTCCTCTTTCCTCCATAGGTTTTTGTTAGAGAGCTGGTTTTCAGTCTAGCTTTTCATTTTGTGTGTAGTCTGCCTCAGGTGAAGGTATTCACAAATTGCATTGGCAGCCCCTTCTGAAAGCCAATGAAAATGTGATTTATGTGGGTTAATTTCAGACCTAAAACTTTCATTAGTGTTTCTTGTGGGACACTGGTAACTTACTTGTATAACTGAGATGTAGTCCCAAGTGATACGATAGACTTTTTATCAAACTGAAAACTTTTAACAAGGAAACCTTAAGGCAAGTGATGAGTAACGCTCCACTGCATACCGATGCTCTTTTTGTGACATGTTAGTTGTGTACTGTAAAATGTGCCTCACCTATTTTAATAAAGTCAATTCAAAATAATGTGCTGGTTTTTTTTCTGTTTTTAATACCAAGTTTGATATCAGGTTTTGCTCTAATTTGACTTCCCCTTTACTATATAAAAAGTAAGCCAATGCACAGCTCAGAAGTTTGATTCAAATAAATACCTGAGAATTTGGATCAGATTTTATAAAGTTGTTTTAAGGGGCCTTGTCTGCAGTGACCTGTTCATCCTTGTAACTTCTGTGCCCCTTGCCTGTGTTCTCATAGGTTTTGATACTTAGGCCCAGAACTCTTAGGATCTTAGGAAAGCACAGCTAGAAGGGACTTCATGAGACCTCTGATTCAGCCCTCTACTCAGGGCAGGATCCTCCCTGAGTAACCCAGCCCAGCCAAGTGTCTTATGTGACTTGCTCTTAAACTTCCAGGGACAGCTTCTCTAGATAGCCAGGTCCAATACTAAACTATCCTCCTAGTCAGGAGGTTCTTCCTCTTGCTTTTGGTCATCTTGCACCCACCACTTCTTTCCATAGCAAAATGTTTTTTGAAATATTTCTTGGAATGTGGCAGCTATCACTTAGCTCTACTGCAGTGGAGCAATATAGGACTTCGGTTAAACTGGAATTTGGACTATTGGGATAAGCCATCGGATAAGGTGACTTCCTGAACTGCCTTCACAAAAGGCCTAAAGGGGATGGGAAGGTGATCATTGGGAGGTCTGGGCCATTAATGAGGGATCTTGGACTGAGAAGGATCAGGTACCTCCCTGATTCCTCCTCTTAACCAAGGACAGTGGGGGAGGAGGAGGAAGTAGGCTTTTCTTATCCCGTTTATTAGTGATCTCTGTTCTGTTCAAGGGATGGATGAAATCTTTAGGTCTGTGCTTTTGCATCTTTGTTTGATACTAACCTAAATCGGCTATTAAAATCTTAATGCTTATTTATCCACATAATAGTTCTTTTAGGTCTTTAAATATTTTTTACATAATTTCCAATACCTATCTCAATTTAAAAGATTCGTAGCATTTCAGCACCAAACTATAACATGTTTATTATATAAATACTAAGTGAAAGGTAAAATCATAAGTAAAAATTGTTGCAACTGTTCTTTATTTTTGTGTTATTTCTATCAACAGAGCTAGTAATTCTTGCTGTTATTTAGTACTGGCAAGATTATTTAGATGAAGTCACTATTTTTTTCTGTGACTAAATGCACATTAAATTGAAAATGCTTCGTGTGGAGTTTTGCTTCCCATTTATTTGTAGAATGTTCCTATTGAAAGAGGTTCTTTGTTTTCATGGGTCTGTATTCAGAAGTGTAGCTTGGGATTTCCAGAAGGACTCAATGTTGGCTTACCTACTTCCGTTGGAGTTGGTAGCCAAACTCCCACTGACTTTAGTGGCAGCAGAGCTGTTGACTGCTTCAGAAATTCTCTCTCCCCTCTACACACCTCTAAAGACTTGACAGTCATTAACACTACCCTACCAGTATGAAAGGACATTATAGAACAGTGTAAAGGAGCTTCCAAGTTTAATCAGTAACAGTTGCTGGACTGACTGAGTAAAAGATGTGTTTAACAAATACTCTCTGTGCCTTTCCCCACCCTGTTGTCCATGTAGACAAAAACTCCAAGAAGAGCATGCAGACTGGAAGTTTGGAGAGACATGGCTGTTTTTTGGCTGCCGACATCGGGATAGAGACTATTTGTTCAGGCAGGTTCAATATTTAGTTTTGTTGTCTGTGCTACATCTAGTGTTTGTGTGGGAGATACTAATCTCAGACCTGTGAGTGACCCTTTTTATTGCCTTTTAGAGATGAGCTCCAGTATTTTGTTGGAAATGGCATATTAACTCATCTTAAGGTCTGTTTCTCAAGAGACCCTCCAGCTGCAGCAGACACAGCCTCACCTAAATATGTGCAAGATAACATTCGGCTTTGTGCCAAAGACGTTGCCAGAGTACTGCTGAAGGAGAGGGGTTGTTTCTATGTGTGTGGGTAAGTATGCTAAGACTGAATGCTTAACAAAGAGAGCATTTCAGAATGGGTTTAAGGTGTTAGAAAGAATTGTGAAGTAAAGGCCTTGCACCAGCAGTGCTAAAGGATTCTTGTCTTTAAAGTGCCATCTTTATGGCATAATATTAATCCTTCAGTTTTGCAACTAAATCTTTTTCACATAGTTCCTCACCGGGTGTAATATGTCTCCACTGACCTCACCCCCTTACCGTGGTAATGCTAAACAGTGGCCATTTTCAATCAAATAGATTTACTCATGCGAGAGATGTGTGAGCACACTACACAAGCCCCTTCTCCAGTAACATGTCTGCAGCTTGTGCTAAAGGGGAAAAAGGTACAGTATAACAAGTGGCCAGTAGGGCTAGGGACCTCATCTAAGCAACTACATGGCAACATGACCACAAACATGAGCAATTTTGATCCCATCCAGAAAAACAGCCAGTTGAAGTGTATTCCTGAACAGTGTGTGTGTTTTTTTTAAAAAAACAAAACAAAACAAAACTGTTTGGGTATACATTTTTATATACATTGTAATATTTTATAATAATATTCACGTATCTACACATATTACATATTATCATAAAATATTATGCTATATTTAAAAAATGTGGGGGGTGTACTTATATACCATATTTACTCAATTATAAAATCAGGTATTTTTTTTCTCAAATCAGCACAGGGAAAACAACCCCCTATTTTACATTTCATACAAGGAAACTGTTAAATACCTATTTTCTGTTCACCTATCTTTGAACTGCTGCTAAAAGCAGCATGTGCTCAGCAATGGAAACCATCTATAAAGTTGATTAAATGCAGCCAACGCTGTGTGTGGCTATAAAACACATGGCCCATACAGGGCAAATGTGTAGTTGGAAACTTTTTTTTTTAAATTACAAATTTTATTAAAAACACGCTTATCACTTTACGCTTAGAAAGCTTCACGTATTGAGCATCCTTGTTTTATCAAGACTTCTTATTGCAAAGCAACTGCATATCAAAAAAATTATACAACTACATATATTAAACCCTTAAATGCCATACATCAACTTCCTACAAAAAACCTCTTACAGAACTCTGTTTCTTCATACAGAACCCCATGAATATCAATTAACCTCTCGGTCGCTCGCTCTATTATTACCTCAGTAACCACCTGAAACTCTCTGCCCTTCCCATCAGTCCTCTCTTGGATCAGTGAAACAAGTGTGTCCAGTCCTTTTTCCTCCACTTCTCTACTTCCTCTTCTCTGATTTCTTCTTTGTCTCAAGTTCAGTATTTGTATAGTAACTCAATTCATGCAGCCCCAGCATCAGGCACTCTTTCAGTGAAAGCCAACTGGCTTATTTTTGTTTCGGTGGTGTTGGTTGTTGCCATGTTGGTCTAGGAACATAGGTGGACAAGGTTATTTGGGTAAATGTGATCTTTTATTAGACCAACTGAATAGTTGGAAAAATTGGCCTTTACAAGCTTTAGGGCACAAGCACCCTTCTTAAGGCATGTGAAGTGCCTTTCTTCAGTACATATACCTGAAGAAGGGTGCTTGTGCCTGAAAGTTTATAAAGAACAATTTTTCCAACTACTCTCTTGCTTTATAAAGTCCCATTCTGACTAGCCTTTGTCTTTTCACTTTCCAAAAGAAAGGTCATATTTCCCTTTGTACTTTCACTAACTGCTGCCATGATGGTGAAAACACAATTCTAGTGTACAAAATGATCAACAGTAACACTGCCTTCATTGCCACTGCTCTTCTAGCAAAGGACAATGTCCTTCCCATCCACAGCCATAATATTTGTTGTGCCATCGCTGTTACCTTTTCCCACACTTTTTTATTTTCTTTCCTTTCTGCCTCAGTTGGGATCCCAAAAACTTTAATCTCTCCCTCCACTACTTGTAGTCCAAGCTTCTTGAGGTCCCTCCAGTTTCCCACTCCCATTTATAATGTTTTTGTTTTAATTTAGCCCCAGGGTCTTCACCATACTCCATTGTATGTTTTGGTACCCTTTTAATGGATAATTTGTCTCTAAACACTACATTGATATTGTCCATATGAATGCACACTTTACCTCTTCCCCCTCCTAGTATCATTACCCCACTTATGATTTTATCTTTCCTTATTCTTTGCTCCAGAGTCTCCATTGCACATACAAACAATATTGGTGACAATGGGCACCCTAGTTTTGCCCTTGTTTGGATTTTAAAGGCTCTGCTCAGATGTCTATGTATTAGCACTTGGCTTTCTGCCCCTCTATATAATAGTCTTATCCATCTTATTAATTTCTCTAGGAAGCCCATTTCCCTTAACACTTCAAATATAAAATGATGATCTGCTCTATTGTATGCTTTCTCCCGATCCAAGTTTTCTACTGCCATATTTAATTTCCTCTGCTGAATGTGTATCAGTGTATCCCTTATCAGCCAAATCAAGTCAGAAATCCTCCTGCCAGGTACTGCACAGGTTTGATCTTCATGTGTTACTTTTTTTTAGGTAGTTCTGTATTCTCAAAGCTACTGTCTTTGCTAACAACTTATAGTCTGTATTTAGCAAGGTAATTGGTCTCCAGAAGTTTTTTTTCTCCCCTTTCTTAGATAAAAAAAATTACTATTCTGCTTGTAAAGTTCTTCCTTGCCTTTTCTTTTCCCACTGGTTCTTTGAAAACCTACTATATCCATCCCTACCTATGGCCATAATTTCTTGTAAGATTCCATGGGTAGTCCATCTGCTTCTAGAAGTTTTCCTCCTTTACAGGTTTTTAAGCATTCCTTCACTTACTATAAACTTAACTTTTCTTCCATCTTCTGTATCTCCTTCTGTTGTACTTTTTCTTCAGTCTCTTGCACAAAATTATTCATTTGCTTTTGGTCTTATTTGCGTCTTCTGGTATAGTTCTTCATAATCTCCTTGTTGCTTCCAGTACCTTCTCCTGCTTTTCCACTTGGGCCCCACATTCTCTGTACTGCTTAGCTCTCTCTTTGCCTTCTTCGCTCTGGCTAAAAAGTATCAGGACCATTCTTCTTTCTCTTCTACCCACAATGCTTGTGCTAAAAATATACTATCTTTTCAGCTCCTGCTCTTGTCTCTCCTAGTTCCTCTCATACCTGTCTTCCTTCTGCAGCTTCCTTTAGGAGCTCATTCATCTTTCAGTGCAGCTCTCTCAGTTCTGTAGTTCTTCTCCCCATGTTTCTTCAGCCTGCTTTCTTCAGAAATTCTCTTGTCCCCTTCTTCACCATCATCCACCATTCTTTGGTACTCTTAAAATATTTCTTCAGTGTCTTCCACCCCTTATACCTTTTTGTGTATGCTTGACACACCTCCACATCTTGTAACAGTTGTACATTTAACTTCCACACTCCCTTTCCTCTTTTGGGGCTCT
>NW_017728992.1:14158108-14162409 GCF_001723915.1 Gavialis gangeticus
GTGTCTTCCACCCCTTATACCTTTTTGTGTATGCTTGACACACCTCCACATCTTGTAACAGTTGTACATTTAACTTCCACACTCCCTTTCCTCTTTTGGGGCTCTTACTAAGACTCATTTCCACCTTCAGCATCCGGTGATCACCAAATGCCTTGCTTACGGTTTCATTTTTTTCTTACCTCTGTTTCTTTGGATACAAACACAAAGTCAGTTCTTGCGTCTTTCTTTCCGCTGGTGTCTGCTTTCATGAAGGTTTTCTCCCCTGCCCACACATCTATTAGTGATTCTTCTTTTACTATTTGTGTTAACAATCTGTACAAACTGACTCATGTTCTGTCTTCTCCTTCTCCTGTTCTGCCAGCCCCTTCTATTAAACGGTTGAAATCGCCTGCTATTATTCACCGTCTTCCTCCAACCACTTATCCCACTAGTTTTCTCAGCAGAGTCTTCCTCCTCCCCCTCTCTGGTGGTGGATCTACATTTAAAAATTGTAATTCTGTTCCCCCGACTAACAGTGACATTTATTGTAGTCTGGCACTGAAGATAACTTCCACCTGCTTCGCTCTCAACTATGGATTTTTGAACAGTATTGCTACACCTGCTGCTTTATCATTTGTCCCTGACCACCAAGATGGTCCCCATCTCCACCTTTCTCATAGCATTTATATTCCCTCTGCATTGGTATACTGCACTCTCGTAGGTAGATTATGTCTGCCCTTACCCGTTTTAACACTGATTCAGTCTTTTCCCATTTTTCCTCACTAAGACATTCCTGACATTAATTGATACTATTATCAGTGTTATTGTGCTTGCTTTAACTGAGTGCATCTGTCCCTTTAAGGTTTGTCAGTTCTGCTGCTCACCGTAGTGGACTTCACTCAATCCCTCACTCACATCAGTTGCTTTTGCAAGCTGCTTGATTGCTTTTGCACTCAGGTTCTGTGGATTTGTCAGCTCGGAACTGTGCATGATTTGACCTTGTGAATTATTGCACCTATGGCAGATTTAAAATGCTCAGCCAAGATTTTGGCCATTAGTTTGTAGTCAGAGTTGAGGATCATTATGTCTCTCCAAGTTTTTTAATCTCGCCTCTTCCCCTTCTTGTAGAGGAGGGTTATGAGCCCCCATTTCATTCCTGCACCCAGGTGGCCCTCCTGCATCCTCTCCCCATATACCTCTAGCACGTCCAAACTCATCTGGTTCCATAAGGTCACAGAGAACTCCTTGGGCAGGCCATCTACTCCAGGAGTCTTGCCATTCTTGAAGCTGTGGGGAGTTTTGTTGGTCTCCTCCAGCATCTTTTCCTCCACCAGTTTCTGATTCATCGTTCCTGAGGACCTGGGTGTGTTCATGCAGGCATTCTTTTATGGCCCCTGAACATTCGATATAGACTGGTATAGAGCTCCCTTTAGAAGGCCAGAACCCTACTGCAGCTGCAAGACACATTACAGTGCCAATAGGAGAGAGGGCAGAACACCACTGTGCTGAACCTCAACCTAGACAAGGCCTGTGACCGAGTGTCCCACCAGTTCCTGTTCAAGACACTGAAGAGAATGGGGGTAATCCAGCCATTGTCACCTGGATAATGGCACTGTATACTGATATGAGAAGTGAGGTATTGGGAACAGGTTCCTGGCCAGCCCCTGGCAGAGTTGGGCATCCAGCAGGGTTGCCCACTCTGCTAATTCTTTTCATCTGTGTGGTGGAACTGCTAGCCCAGCCACTCAGGCAGGACCCCAGGATCAGCTAAGTCCCAGTCCCTGGGAGCAGCTGGGAAGAGAGGAGGGTCCTGGCCCACATGGATGACCTCAACATCCTATGTAGGGACAAGCAGTCGATTGAAAGAGTGTTACAACACCCAAATATACAGAGTGGTGGCAGGGGTCAAGTTCAGCATGTGCAAAGCACCTGCCTGGTACTGAGTGAACTTGGGACCTGTCAGCCCTGAGGGTCTCCATGTCCAGTAAGGGTGTGAAGACCCTTGGGGTGAAGTGTGACCCAGAGCTGACTGTACAGAAAGCACAGGAAGAGACTGAGGCCAAAGTCAAACAAAGGCTGGGTCTTTGGCGCACATGACACCTGTCAGTGTACCTCCGGATTTATTTTCCCTGCTGTAGCAGTGGGAGGCTGACAAGTTCAAGCCTCCAGTAATTAGATTCTGTACCTAGAAAAGTATATCAAATTTATAAATTTCCATATATAGAATCTAATTATTGAGGAGTCATCTTATACTTGAGTGAATATGGTATATATGTATCACTACTTGTCACATGTTATACTTTTTTTTGTTGTTGTTTTAGTACACGTTGCAGACATGTTCCGGGGGGGGGGAAGGATGTGTTTAGTGTGTGTGCATATCCTTTCACAAAAGTGGGTATACATGCTTGAAGTCCTATCACTATTTAGCATTACCATGGTAAGGGGATACAGTGATTGGAAAAATATGACACCTGGCTATGAACTGTGTGAAAAAGATTTAAGTTGTAAAAGTGAAGGATTACAATTTTATACTACAAAGTTGGTACTCTAAAGACAGTGGCTAGCACTGATGCTCATGAAAGATTCTCCACTTGTGTATGTGTATTTATACCTAAAGAGAAAGAGATGAATGTATTGAAAGTGTCTTGTCATGTGTGAGAGGTACCCTGTTATCTGCCAACTACATAACATCTATGTAAATGCTGTCATCCAGCGTATATTCTGTGTCTCAGAAATTATTACTTGCTTCCAAAATTATCCTGCCTTCAAGGCTGTGCATGAAAGGGAAAATCTGCTACTGAACATTTTTCCCTTCCATTTCTTTTTTAGAGATGAGAAGAACATGGGTAAAGATGTGAATGATGCATTAGTAGATGTGTTCAGCATGGAGGCTGGAGCTGACAAACTGGAAGCAATGAAAACCCTGGCTATGTTACGAGAAGAAAAACGATATTTACAGGATTTGTGGACCTGAATATCTGGCCTCTCTTCTCCTTTTGAAAGTAGAGTGTTAGACCCTTACATACTGTACGAGGACTACCTGATTCTCTGGATTACTGTTATATCAACTTCACTTATGCATTTCTTTTATTAAAAAGCAGACAGTTAACTAAAATATCTTACATTTTACCATTTGGTAACCATTTTAACTTCCATAATTCATACTAACTTTTCAGAATTTAAGAAGTTTTACACATTTTAAAAAAATGGAATCTGTGAATTTGTAGCAACATTTCAAAATGGATTCCTTTAGAGAGCTCTGTTCCTCTAATGTAATGATGGTGGTCTTAACTTTTTTTACCTTTGTACAGCATACAGTAGTATATCGTATGGTATCAGTGGGTACAGGAGATACAGTAAATGGAAAGTTACTCACTAATTGTAATTTATCTTACTGCTATACATTAATTGAACATGTCATATAAAGGTCTTATGAAGGAATTGTTCCACATGTTTCATGTCAGTCCTTCAAAATAGGAATTGCAAACAGAAGTTGATATTTGAAACCAGAGGTGTAGCCAGGCAGTTCTTTTCTCAGGACAGCAACAGCTGCCTCGATGCAATCAGCCACTGCTAGGGTCATGGCTATTTTGCCTTCCCCACGTCCTGCCTCTACAAAGACAACACCTGGGGCTGTCCCAAGCTCTTTAGCTATCCTAATATTTTAAACATTGGCCAAGCATTGTGAGTACAATAACTCCATCCCTGAGTATTCTGCTGAATATTGATTTTGGAGGATGAGGTGAGGCGTTATACTCCCTAGGTGCCCTTCGGATCCTTTTCAGTAGGTTGTTTTTTTTTCATTTTACTCTCCCAAAGCTGCTTTACCCCTTCTTTGTGACTCATCTGCTGGTTTAATTTCAGGATTTTCTTTGAGCAAATGTCCTTGATGTGCCAAATTTTTGGGGAGACAAATACTGATGCTTAACTAGGGAATACCAAACTGATTTTTACTGACAGCTTAAATAATATTTGAAGCCATTTTACAAACTTAAAGCCATTGATTCCTCATACAACAATGCAGATCACTGCTACCAAATTCAACCTTATGACAATAAGTTGCTAAAATACCCATCCACTGCCTAATAGACACACACGGCTCTTTCCTTCTTCAATCCAATCATAACTGCTATCACCTTTCTTCAGATTGTCATTTCTTTTTGGCATACACTATTCTAACTCCTGATCCCCATGTTTCCATCTCCTCTGTTTGGTTCCTCTCCAAGCCTAGACTGCTGAAGAAAAGGAGAAAAGAGAAGAAATATTTTTTTTTTTTTTTAGCAGTGGTTAACCTAAACATCTGTTCTTAAGGTATTTTTCTC
>NW_017728992.1:14167409-14182752 GCF_001723915.1 Gavialis gangeticus
CCATCTCCTCTGTTTGGTTCCTCTCCAAGCCTAGACTGCTGAAGAAAAGGAGAAAAGAGAAGAAATATTTTTTTTTTTTTTTTAGCAGTGGTTAACCTAAACATCTGTACTTAAGGTATTTTTCTCCTTTTTCTCTTGGTTCAGTCTCATACCTTAAAGCAGCATTCCGTACTGGGGTTCCTGTTCTACCACTTGTGGTATCATAGTTGCATTCGTAGAAGGAGTGGTTGGCATAAAATAATCAACTAAAATAAATTCCCAATTTTTAGAAGAAACTTTTAAAGGAAATTTGTCTTTTATTAAAAATGGTTAGTTTTGTTACAGTTTTGAAATGATTGCAAAATAACAGTTATTTCAAAGATCAGTTATATGTTTCAACTAAAATTGCATGTGTCAGTGCCTTTTACAAAGAAGTTATAGCAAAAATTTGCTAAGTAAAGTCTCCAAAGACGGGACCAGAAAGACGGACTTTTTGAAAGAATGTGGTTAGGATTTTGCTCACAATAGGTTTAAAAACAAGAAAAAGTAAAATAAATCAATGTTACAGGGCTCTTTTTTTCTGTAAGTGGCGAATGTCAGCCTCACAAAGTGCGCTTTTCACTTTCAGGTATTTGAACCTTTTTGAGCGTGCTGGTATTCCCTCTTTATAGTAGATGTGTTGGCTAGCAAGAAGCCATTAAAACATTCAAAGTGTCTTCTGTATTGTTATAATTGTAAGTAAGGTGTAACCAACTGTGAATAAACCTGATGCTGTTAGTGTTCACCTTCTACTATCTTATATATGTTTTGGGTCTTACAAGCATGTGTCTTTGCAAGGCAAATAATGATTGGATAGGAATGTAGGCCACTAAGCGTGTCCACTTTCACAGGCCATAGTTTAACCAAAAGAATCTCCAAAATCACCACTTCAAGCGATCTCATGTGACTACAAGGCACCGAACTTGTGCTGCTAGGAACTTCCTTCAGCATTCCATAGGGAAAATAGAAGGTAAGGGTATTGCCAATGCCATACCACTATAGTGACGGGGAAGGGCGGGGTTCAAGTGTAGAAGTTTAATATCAACCAGTAAAAAAGTTCAAGAGTTTACAGTAAAAAGAAAATGTTCTTGGGTTGACAACCCTGCTAAACTGTAGGGATTGTGTACATTGTGCTGCCTGCCCCCTCTCTCCAACCCTGCCCCCTCTCTCCAGTCCTACTAAGGGCCATTTACTCACCCCTGTACTTTGATAGCCCTGACTGTACCATGCTGTTACCCTTGGGCAGCCTTTAGCCCTACCCCTACCAGCCCCTATAGCTGAGAGAGAGCTCCCTGCAGGGTGCTGTGGTCCCATTTGGACACCAAGTGACAGCTGTGTGATATCTGAGCTTCTATCAAGGTACAACTGCTTAGCTTTTTTACTGACAGTGAAAGTTTTATTATAGATTCTACTGACAACATTTTTTGCCTGATTTTTTTTTTAATGACAGTAAATTTACTGACAGTTGGTAACCCTTTGCCTTGGGTGAGTTTAATTAAAACAACAATAGAAGCCATGGGATATAAAATGAAACTTTTCATTTTGGGTTTCCTTTTCCTCTCATTTTTGTCACTGATCAGGAGAGTACATTGAAGTCCTGTGTTCATCTAAGCTATTTTTAGTGAAGTTTAATGTTATGTCTGTTGTGCCTTCTTTCCATCTTAAAGATGTGTTTTGCCTAGGATACTGACTTTCCAAGGGGGCTGCACATGGAAGAGCCATTTGTTTGGTTCATAGGCGGGAATGTTTCCTTTTCAGGTTCTATCTTGTGTTTGAGGTATCAAGGCTTAACATTTTGTCTGAAATTGTCTCCACCAAAACTATCAGTTCTTTAAAACAAGACAGTTCTGTAACAGGGGTATTTAATCTCTGGCTCACGGAGCCATACAGGGCTTTCCACAGGTCAGGAAATTTGGTGGTGGGAGAGCAGTGGCAAAGAAAATACTACTGCCCTCTGCAGTGGCCAACTTCCCAAAGCCCACACAGTGGGTGAGACTGGGCCATGCCGCCTTCCTCCTGTGTGGCTGGGTTAGGCCAGCATACCCCCTTCCCTCAAATAGCCAAGTTGGTGCTGGGCTGCACCCTCTACCTCTGTGTGGCTACTTTGGGGCTGGGCCATACTCCTTCCCCCTGTGTAGCTAGGTTGGGTCTGGCTCATGCTCCCTCTCCAGCCCCTATGGGGTATGTTGGAGTTGGGCCAAGTCCCCTTCCCTTTGGTTGGATTGGGACCAGGCTCCCACCCCCCGCCCCCCTCTGCATGGCCAGCTGGGGCCCTGCCATTTAATAACTGAAGAGCTAGAGCTAATGCTGTATATACACTGAGTTTGTACAAATCCCCTTCTAGTAGTAAATAATAGTCAACAACTATCATAAAAAAATAAGTAAGGCAAAAAATACCAGTTAGAAGAACAAATGACAAGCAGAATTTAAAATTTTTAACTTTAAAGTCATGCTGTGATTTAAGTCGGATTATTAGAGAAGTCACACTTTTAATATGCATATTTAACCAACAAATTAAAAATTATTACTGCAGGATAATCCATGTGGTGAAGAAGCTAATGAACCTTGGGTAAGCTTAATTAAAGACAATAAGTTGAAAACAATTAAAAAAAAAATAGGCTGTAAGAAAGACAAAGAATAACAGTGAAACCACTTCAAGAGAGCAAGGAATGATCCACTGGCAGAATCTTCATTGCTTATGGTAAATTAACATAAAACATTAAGGCAAGTAGGGGTGTGTGAAACAGCACCATTTTATTTCAACTTCTGTTTCACCGTTTCCATGGGATAGTGTTTCGTTTCAAGTTTTGTTTCATTTTGTTGAAATAGTTTTGCCTATAGGCTATAATGGGGAAGCACAAAACTGCTTCTAACTTTGTCATTTTTTGGCAGATTTGGATGAAAACAGCAAGAATGGTAGCCACTTCTGAGGGCATGAAGCCTGCCAAGTTTCAAGGAGATAGGTTCAGGGGTTTCTGGGAAACTGCACCTCAGGCTGCTGATAAGCAAAATACATGGGGGGGGGGTGTTAAGGCATGCCCTCACTGGTGCTGGGGCCTCTACACAACATGGTAGTGTGCCCCAATGAGGTCATCTCCTCCCCTACAACCTCAGTCCAGTCCACCACTTTAAATAACAGCAGGTAATAACTTAGCAAGCAGCACAGTAGCACTAGCAGCATCACAGGTAGCCAAACTGTGACAGAGCCTTTCTTTCCTTTCCTGCAGGAGCCAGAGAACTATCCCTGCCAGCCCCAGCCCTGGAACTTAAATGTGCCTAGGGCCCTGCCTCCTGGTCAGCTGACCATGGACAGGTGCTAGGGGTGTTGCTCTAAGGGCATGGCACTGGCATACAAGGTTCTTTGGGTCAATCTAATCTGGTTTCTTTTAGTAGATGACCTGAATAATTACAGAAATATATTGTAGCAAGTTTTCAGGTTGAAAAACCCTTTGTCAGGCTGAGGAAGCACCTGCAGTTGTTGTGTGCGTGTGTGCGCGCACACGTGTGTATGCTTTTCCTGGATGGAAGCAGTAGTAAAGAAGCCAGAGGCTGGCATGCAGTGCAGGCAAGAAAGCTAGTCAGTGAAAATGGACATGGAGGCATCAGGGGGTGAAGGACAGGCTGCAGTGTGGGGCAGGGGGGGTGGGGAAGGGGATGTAGCAGCACAGGTAAAAATGGAGAGGTACCTGGGGAGTCAGATGTCTGGCAGGTTATAGTGCATCAGAATTCCAGTGTCTATTCCTGTGGTGGTCATGTATTTTGTTCCCTTACCCTGGTTGGTTTTGGCTCGGCAGTGCAGGCAGATAGCATATGTGGGATGATCCCAGACCACACTACCTGCTTGCTTCTGGGGTGTGGGTGCATTTGTGCATGATGCAATTTCCCCCTCCTCAGCAGGCAAAGGCACCGCAAGAGGAGGAGCGGACTAGGCTGAGCTGCTTCCCTCCACCCTCTACATCAGCCTCCTCTGAAGTGCCTTCTGGAGAAGGAGACCTGGCTCTAGGGGAAACTTGAGGGGTGTGGAACACAAACTCAGGATTCCCCCTTCTCCAGAATTTCCCTTGCTATGGCACTCAGATCCAGATCTAGCTCCAGCTCTTCCTCTGGCACTGGAAGGCTCAGCATAGGAAGTAAAATGGGGTGGAGGAGACTGTCACGCTGGTGCTGCTGCTTGTCATGGTGGTAGTGGGGGGTATTATGGCTGGTGCTCTTGGAGGGGATGACAGACTCAGGCACAGGCAGAGGCACTGGCATGGCTCCCCTCTCCTTGCTGCCTGTACAACTAGTGGAAGTCTCATTTCTGCTTGTTGTAGCAAAGAGGCTGTGTCTCATTTTGGGGGGTGGGGACTTACACCTCTCCCTCTATCCCCTCTTCTGCCCCTCTCTGAAGGCTTGCTAGCTGCCTTTCCACCACACTTCATGGTGTGCTTCATAGTATCTTATCTTTGCATCGGTGTGCTGGAAAATCTGTCTCTTGTTCTGTAATGTTATCTATCTGATTTATGTAACATATGTAGATAAGATAATTGTATGTATGTGTATTTGCGTAATATATGTATGTTTGTATGTATGTATTTATGTAAGAAATAAAAATATATGAATGTGTGTATGTGTTTTCCTATACAAATTCTATATTATTATATGCAATATAATTATGCTGTGCTTCCCTGCACAGTGAATGGAATGCACAGAGAGAGCACAGATTTGAAAAGAATCAAAATAGACTAACAAAAACAAAAAGAGGATTTTGAGGGAGGGATGAATTGAAAGGAATCAATCAATGAATATAATAATAAAATAAAAGGGTATAGAAACTAAAGCAAAAGGTATTGTTGAATCCCACTTGCTAAACTAGCAAGTAGGAAATGAATGGTAGCCTTTGTTGTCTAATGCTGCTGAACTTCTGGAAGACAGCTCCGTAACTGACCCCAAAGCAGAAAGCAGGCTGGTTCAAACAATGCTTTTTATGCTGTTTTTCCATCCATCCCCTAGAGCACTGGGATTGAAAGGGACTTCAGGGAAAGATCACAGTCACTGGCAAGCTACACTGTCAATATCAGAGCAGTCCTTCCCCGCCTCTTCCCACTCCCTGTCCTTACTTTCTGTTTCCCTGAAACGTTTCCAAACTTTTGAAACGTTTGGACTGCCCTCATTTTGTTTCAAGGCTGTTTCAAAGCCCTTTGTTTCATTTTGATTTTGCTGTTTTGAGCTTGAAATGAGTCGAAACAGCATTGAAATAAAACAGCCAATGGAATTTCACACAGCCCTGAAGGTAAGCTGTCTTACACATGAACTACCATCATGAGATATAAACAAGAGTAGGACAGTTTCCAACACACCATCTTCTTCATGACCTAATGTAATCCAAACCAACACCAAATCTTAGTTTCCAGCTGACAGGAACAATGAAAATATGGCTCCCCAGTTGTAATTTAAAAATGCATCATTTTTTCATGCTTTCATATGTGCAAAAATTAGATTAGGCTCTAGACAGTTTTTCCTCTGCTAGCTATGTAAACGTGTGAAGGCTTTATGGCTTCCTCTGAAATGTTTGGCATTGCTCACCATCGGACACAGAGTGCCTGTACAAATACAGTGTCTACCTACATTTAAAAGCAACAACTTTTAAACTATAGTGGCAACAACACAACTCTAGCTAACAGATTTTATTCAGAAAGTTTTAGAATAACTAGGACACAAAAAAACCTCAAGAAAACTGTCAAAAGGGCAAAAAGATGCAGTGACAAATAAAAGGACCTGTGTTAAGCTTTAGTTCTAGGTGTCTGAGGGATCCATGTTAGTAATTGTACATGTGAACTCAAGGGCCTTTTTCTACTCCTGTTGACTTCACTGAAACTTCTAATAAGCCCCATTAAATGCCCATGTCTGTTCTTGACAGTAGCATAGCTGCCTGTGTTCCTGCTCTCCACTAACTTTGTGCCCCTTCTTGAAAAATGTGAAAAGAAACCATTCTTGGGATGCCAAACAGAAGCATCTGCTAAAGCTTTTTAACACTGAGTTTGAAAATGGCCTGTGTAATCTTTCTCCCGGGCACCAGGTGGTAGCAACAAGGGTTGAGTTCACTTTAGGGTTTTACACAAATTGGTTATCCTGGCTTAAGCCCCCACCCAGAAACTTGGGAAAATAATTTCTTCCTCGGCATTCCAATGTGAGCAAACTTCCTCACTCACAAGCAATATCAGACTATAATGGGGTATATTAATAGGGAAAAGGGAGATGGGCTTTCAAACAAATTTAAGAACCCCTTAATCAATCAGTAGCTCGCTTCAACCCATTACTAACATTTCAGCTGAGTCAATAGGTTCAGAGTCCTCGCTTAGTCCCACAAAGGGTGGACAGTGTAGTCCATAGACCTAGTGCAGCTCGTAGTCAAAAGTTTCCTTTGTCTTACCACCGCTGGGGCACAGCTTCACCACAGCTGTTGCTTCTTATTGCTGGTGGGTGAAGCTCAGCTCCTCTTCTGCTTGCAAAGGCAATGTAACTTTCTTAGATGCAGGCTCAGATCTTTCAGGATCCCGCAAGTAGTCTTCTACCTGACCTGCTGGTACCCTCAGGATTTCAGCTCTTTAGTACATAACGGGTGCATCTACATGTGCAAAGACTGTGGGGTGGGTTTACTCTAATAAATTACCCTAGAGTAAACCCACCCTGGGCAGGCATCTACATGTGGGAATTCGGGAGCAGATTTGCTGCTCCTGTCCCCTTCTGCCCTGCAGCAGCCAGGGGGATCCAGGGAGCACAGGGCCAAGAGATAGCTGTCACCTGGCGAGGCCTGGAAGATTGCTCCCTACCCCTGGGAGTTGCCTGCTGTTGGGGCAGGCTCCAGTGATGAAGCCCGGGTGGAGACAATGTCCCCCTGCCCTAGCAACACAGAGGTCCCAGCCCTGGTTCCCCAGTGGGAGGCAGGGGGCTTGGAAAGAGCTGCTTGGGAGGGGCAGGTCCCAGCCCTGTGTCCCAATCTGTTGATGGGGCAGCTAGCAGTGGGGCAGCAGGCAATTCCTCACCCAGCAGGGGACTTGCTGTTAGCGGCCCGACCAGCAGATCAGGGCAGGAGGCTGGGACCTGCCCCTCCTGCAAAGCTCTTTCCAAGCCCCATGCCTTGATTGCCCAATTGGGCACAAGGCTGGGAAAAATCTGTTGAGCTGGAAGCTGCCCTTGACTGGGACAGTTCTTGGCCAGCCCCAGGCTGTATAGGTAAGTTTCATTTTTGTTAGGGTCAAAAAAGACCTCAATAGAGCATCGGGTCCAATTTCCTGCCCTGGACAGGGAAAGAGTGCTGGGGTCATATGACCCTAGCCAGGTGCTTTTCCAGTCTCCTCTTAAAGACCCCCAAGTTAGGAGAGAGCACCACCTCCCTTGGAAGCCTGTTCCAGATTCTGGCAATCCTTACTGTAAAGAAAGTCTTTCTGATATCCAACCTAAATCTGCTGTCTGTCAGTTTGTGGCTATTGTTTCTGGTTATTCTAAGGGGTCACCCGGTAAACAGAGAGTCTGCACATGCAGCCCGGAGCTGGCTGGGGACTGGCTGAAGCAGCTAGGCAGTAGGTCTTCAGAAAAGGACCTGGTGGTCCTTATTAGGGGCTTGGGTAGGTTCCAGGGGCAGGTCCCAGTCAGCTTCAGGCTGGATGGGGAGAGAAGCCAGGCATCAGATCCTGCCCAGGAAAGGTAAGTGATCCAGCTGCCTGTATCTCTGTTTTTTCTGAGTGTTTGGTGCTCTGAGAAGCTGGGAGTGACTGCTGAGTGAGTGCTGGTTGCTGATTGTCGATTGTTGTGGTATTTATGACTGCTGTGTGATTGCTGCCTGGGCCTGACAGAAGCCTAGCAAAGGTGCTGAGTCACCCCAGGCCCAAAAAAGTATAAAAGGGGGTGACCAGGGAGACAGTGAACAGGGACTGCAAACAGGTGAAGCAGTTTTCAGGCAGTTCGCAGGCCAGTTTGTGGGTAATAGCACAGCCCATTACCACACAATCACTCTCAGGCATGGTGGTGACTCATTGTACCTGCAGCCATCCTGGCATCACTGAGACTACCCAAATGGAGCCCATGGCTCCGGACTGGGAGGGCTGCCTGGCACGGCTGCTGGCAACTGGGCACGGGGGCACCCCCACTTGTGGGGTGTGCTCCCTAATGGAGTCTGGAGTGCTGGGTGTGGGAGCTTGAGGAGGAGACAAGTCAGCTGCGCACCGTCGGGGCCCACAAAGACTTCACTGATGGCTATCGCCAGACCCATCTCCAGCAGAAAGAAAAAGAGAAAGAGACTGAGATGGTGGCCAGTGTGATAGCTTACCAAGAAGATCCACCTAGAGCGACCTGGAAGACAGTCACCTCATACTCCAGGAAATGCAGGGCCAAGGCTGCTCCTCCCTACACAGTAGGTATGCACCCCTCCCCACACACAAGGAGGCTCCAATGGTGACACTGGAAGAGGAGGAAGGTAAGCAGCTTGTTGCCACCCCTAAGAGGAAGTGCAAGGTGGTGGTGGTGGGGGACTCCTTCCTGCAGGGCTCTGAAAGACCCCCTAGTTTGTGAGGTCTGCTGCCTTCCAAGGGCTCACATCTGAGATGTAGCAGAGGGGATCCCCAGACTCGTCCGGCCCTCCAACTCATATCCCATGCTCCTCATTCATGTAGAAACTAATGACATGGCCAGGAGTAATCCAGACTGGGTTATGAGTGAGTACACAGCTTTGGGGGCTGGGCTCAAGGGTTTGGAGGCCCAGGCAGTCTTTTCTTCTGTGCTCCCTGTTGCAGCTTGCAGGTCCCAGAAGGGAAGGATGCATCAAAGAAGGGAAACCAGCAACTCTGACGCTGGTGCCACCAAGAGGGCTTCTGATTCCTTGACCATGGTGCACGCTTCAGGGAGAGAGGACTCCTGGGAAGGGATGGCATCCACCTCATGAGGCAAGGTAAGTCCCTGTTTGCTGTCAGGATGGCTGATCTTCTGAACAGGGTTTTAAACTAAGATTGTTGGGGGATGGGGATACACAAATTCAAACATGTCCAGAGACCAACATACAAGTAAACCCTATAGATAGGGACACTGGGAGAGCCACTCTTGCAGGAGCTGAGGGAATAATTTTCCATCAGTGGGAGAGGAAGTCAAGGGCCTCAGTAGGAGGACTCAGGTACCTATATACTAATGCCAGGAGCATGGGGACCAAGCAGGAGGAGCTAGCTCTCCTACTCTCCAGTGGGCATTATGATCTAGTAGGGATTATAGAAACCTGGTGGGACTCCTCACAAGACTGGAGTGTAGATATACAGGGCTACACCCTGCATAGAGGAACCTTGTGGGGAAGAAAAGTAGTGGCATTGCTTTCTATGTGAAAGAGCAGTATGCCTCCTTGGAGGCTGACACTGGCTTAAAAAATGAATAGCTTGAAACCCTCTGGGTTAAGTTGTGGGGGGTGCAGTGAAAGAAACCTAATTATAGGTGTATACTACAGACCAATTCAGGGGGAGGAACTAGATTTGGAGTTCACCCGAGAATTGACTGAAGCTGCATGTGCACGTGACATGGTCGTCATGGGTGATTTTAATTATCCAGACATCTCCTGGGAGGAACACTCAGTCAAGTTGGATCAAGCACAATCTTTCCTGACCTGTCAAGGAGCTCTTCCTGACATAGGAGGTGCATGGGCCAACCAGAGGTAATGCTCTGCTAGACTTGGTCCTGGCCAAAAGTGACCGACTTAAATATTGAGGGAAGTCTTGGTGACAGCAACCATGAAACCATCATGTTCACTGTTGAATGTAAGCCAGACGCATCTCATAGCAGGATTGAAATCTTGGACTGCAAAAATGCAAATTTGAACAAGCTTAGGTCACTGGTAGGGGAAGTGCTGCAGGACCAGGAATCAAAGGAGAAAGGTGTGCACGAAGAGTGGTTGTTCCTTAAGGATACGATCCTTTAAGCGCACAGGAAGTCCATTCCCATGTGGAGAAAAGGTAACAGAAGGGCTGGGAAGCCCTGTTGGCTAAACAGGGAAATCATGATCCTCTTAAGAAAGAAGAAAGAGGCTTAGAAACAATGGAAGCTTAGGGCAGGCCCCAAGTAGGGCTATTCCACAATGGCCCACATTTGCATGGAACAGATAAGAAAGGCTAAAGCAGTAACCAAACTTAGATTAGCAATGGGAATCAAAGACAACAAGAAAGTCCTTCTTTAGGTACATAGGGAAACAAATGGGGGTGTGGGGCCATTGTTTAACAACTCAGGAGAGCTGGTTACCAGCACCCAGGAGAAAGCTGAACTCCTGAATGACTACTTTGCCTCAGTTTTTCACTGGACCAAAGGGAAAACAATGCTAGGTAGAGTACTGGATGAGTACAGTAGGAATAATGGCCGTCCTACTATTGCCGTAGAATTGGTATATGACCAATTAAAAATTAGCCATATACAAGTCAGCAGGACCAGATGATCTTCATCTGAGAGTGCTGAAGGACTCTGGCCAAAGTCATTGTGGAACCCCTGGTGAAACTCTTCCACAACTCATGGTGCTGTGGAGAAGCCCCCGAGGACTAGAAGAGGGCCAATGTGCCCATCCACAAGAAGGGCAGGAGGGAGGACCTGGGTAACTATAGGCCAGTCAGCCTAACTTCCATCTTGGGGAAAATCCTAGAAAAGTTCATCAAGGAATCTATCTGCAATAAGCTTGCAGAAAGTAAGATTCTGAATGACAGCCAGCATGGCTTCATCACAGGCAGGCCTTGCCTTATCAACCTCATCTCCTTCTATGACCAGGTAACTCACTACCTGGAGAGAAGAGAGCAGGTTGACATTGTATACCTAGGCTTCTAAAAGGCCTTTGATTTGGTATCTCATGATGTCTTTGTGAGAAAATTGGAGGATTTGGGGCTTAACTCTGAGACAATCAGGTGGGTGAGAAACTGGCTGCAGAATAGGACCCAGAGAGTCACAGTGAGTGGATCTGTGTCATCCTGGTGAGAAGTGGGCAGTGGTGTCCTGCAGAGTTGGTGTTTGGTCCAGTACTTTTCAACATCTTTACTAATGATTTGTATGTGGGGGTAAAGAGCTCACTGGCCAAGTTCATGGACAACACCAAATTCTGGGGAAGTGTAGTCACATTTAAAGATAGGCTACAGCTACAGGCTGACCTAGACAGGCTAGCAAGTTGGGCAGATCGAAATCTGATGAAGTTCAACATCAAGAAATTTAAAGTGCTCCACCTAGGGACAAGCAACCCCCAACACACCTACAGGCTTGGCAGCACCAAACTGAATAGCACCATGAATGAAAGGGACCTGGGGGTAATAATAGACCACAGTATGAATATGAGCTGGCAGTGTGATGCTGTAACTAGTAGGGCAAATAATACTCTGGCATGTATCAGTCAATGCATCTCCGGAAAACCAAGGAGGTGATTCTTCCACTCTACTCAGCACTGGTGAGACCACAGCTGGAGTACTGCATCCAGTTCTGGGCACCACACTCTAACAAGGACATGGACAAGCTTCAGAGATGAGCCAAAGAGCCACCCATATGATCAGAGTCTTACATGGTAAGCCATATGTGGAACGGTTGAGGAATCTGGGACTCTTCAGCCTGAGGAAAAGAAGGCTCAGAGGGGACCTGGTAGCAGCTTACCACTACACTAGGGCAGTACATCAATGGCTCAGTGAGCAACTGTTCACCAGGGCACCCAAGAGGAAAACTAGGAGTAATGGCCACAAACTCCTGGAAGGCTGATTCAGGCTCAACATTAGGAAAAACTTCTTCACAGTCAGGCTGTCCAGACTGTGGAATAAGCTCCTCCCAGAGGTGGTGCAATCACCTACCCTGGAAATCTTCAAGAGGAGACTAGACACCTGACTCCCGCACCTGACCCCCAGTTATCTTTCGTGCTTGGTGCAGGGGGCTGGACCTGATGATCTTCCGAGGTCCCTTCTGACCTTACCATCTATGGAACTCCCCCTGCGACAGGAGCTGCCAGCCCCTGATATTGTTCCTAGTGGGGGTGGAGCAGGGGATGGGAGATTGTTCTCAGCCCCAGCTCTGCTCCAGGATGAGACTGGGGGACATGACTTATGAGGAAAGAGTGAGGGAAGATCTTGTGGGATAAGATCAAGTGTGAGGGAACTGAGCTTATTTAGTCTAGAGAAGAAGAGACCTGAAGGGAGATTCTAAAGAGGATAGAGTTAGACTGTTCTCATTGGTGGCAGATGACTGAACAAGGAGCAATGGTATCAAGCCACAGCAAGGGAAGCTTAGGTTACATATTACGAAGAATTTTCTTACTAGGAGGGTAGTAAAACACTGGGACAGGTTACCCAGAGAGGTGGTGAAATCTCCATCCTTGGAGATTTTTAAGACCCGGCTTGACAAAGCCTTGGCTGGGATGATCTAGTTGCAGATGGTCCTGCTTCGAGCAGGGGGTTGGACTAGATGACCTCCTGAAGTCCTTTCCAACCCTAATTTTCTATGATTCTATGATTGAGCAGATCTCAGACCGAGGAGATTACCTACCAGACTCTTCAGTCTGTGGCTTCAGACACTCTCAAATCCATGGCACGCATCCTACATGCAAGCCCCAAGCCCAGAGGCCTTGGAGTTCAGGTGCCCCCTAGTGTTGCTTGTTCCTAGCCAAAAGGAGCAAGCTAGAAGGAATTCCTGAGCTCTCGTTATTACCACAAATTGTGTAACCGAGATCCTCACATTTGGATACATTTGTAGACTCTTGCAGGGGTCAGCATGCCCACAGTGCAAGGGCCAGGCCTTCACCCTCTAATTACACCAAATCATTCAAGGCTGAGAAGAAAGGTATCTCCCCTGCCAGGAAAGTACCAAACTGTCAAACTGGATCTGAATGGAGGCGAAGGCAGCAGCGGGGCAGCAGCAGCTGATCCCCCTAAGGTAAGTGGGGCAGAGGGAGCTGTGCAGCTAAGCTGGATCTGGAGGGGAAGCCTCCCCGGATCCCTTTTAGTTGAGCTGGTAGGGAGCCATGCATGAACAGGCAGGCAAGCAGGAGGGGCCAGGAGGAGAAAGTACTTGATAAAGGTAAGGCAAAGGCATTGCATCCTCCCCCCTCACCCCCCAAAAAAGAATGGTGTGGACGCAGAGTACCGCTAGGGTCCCTGCCTACACAGGGCTTCTCTGAGGCCTCCACCCAGACAGAGCCCATGGGGGGACTGGTATCACCCTGCCCCTCGGCCTGTGGGGGATGCCCAGTGGGGCTGGGGAGGGCAGGGAATAGGGGCCCCCACACCTGTCCCACAGGTGCCTGTCTTAGGTCCTTGGAGGGGCAGGTGAGGGAGCTCCAGGAGAAGGTTAGCAGGCTGAGGGGGATCAGGGAATCAGAGGATGAAATTGACAGGTATTTCCTTTCCCTGCAGGGCCATACACTAAAGGGAGAAGAATCCCAGGATGTGCCTTCCACAGCAGAATGGCAGAAGGTTCCATCCAGAGCCAGGGCTGCTCATGGTGGTGCAGTACCAGCTCCCCCAGTCCAGCTGGGGAACAGGCATGAGGCCCTGGCGACATTGGAGGAAGAGGAAGGTGACAAGGAAACCTCTGGTGAAGAGGTCACTCCATGCACAGAATGGGCTGAAGGAGGCAAGTTGACCTGGAAGAAGAGATGCCGGGTGCTCATCATAGGTGACTCCATCCTGAGAGGAACAGAGGGTCCCATCTGTCACCAGGTTCCCATGACACGTGAGGTCTACTGTCTGTCCGGAGCGCAGATTCAGAACATGACGGAGATGATCCCGGCCCTCATCTGGTGCACTGATTACTACCCCATGGTCCTAATCCATGTGGGCACTAATAATGCAGCCAGGAGCAGTCCAGATCACCTGACGAAGGACTACCAAGCTCTGGGGGGCAAGCTGAAGGAGATAGGGGCACAGGTGGTCTTCCAGTCGGTCCTTCCAGTGAGCGGGTGTGGAAGATGCCATGAGACCTGCATCTGGGACATCAACTTGCAGCTTTGGGAATGGTGTCTCATGGCGGGCTTCGGCTTTCTAGACCACGACCCATACTTCAGAATAAGAGATGTACTTGGGTGAGATGGGCTTCACCTCTCCCCCAAAGGTAAACGTGTGTTCTCTTTCAGGTTGGCTGATCTCCTCTGGTGGGCTTTAAACTAGGCACATCAAGGGAGGGGAAGGAAGAGGACCAAGGGAGCCAGAGAACACAGAACCAAGAGACACCCACAAGAACAGCCTGGCCGAGACAGGCGATGAGTACAAGAAATACCCAGGTAAGAGACAGGGGCCCGGATAGTCCTGGGATTGGGGGGGCAGTGCATACACCCTCAGGAGGCCTTAAATGCCTCTATAGTAATGCTCATAGTATGGGGAACAAGCAGAAGGAACTTGCCCTCCTGCTAGCTACCACAAACCCAGACACAGTGAGGCTCACTGAAACTTGGTGGGATCCAACGCATGACTGGGTGGTGAACATCAAGGGCTATAGGCTGTACAGGTGGGATAGAACAGGGAGGAAAGGTTGGGATGTGGCGCTCTACGTCAAAGAGCAATTCACATCCTCAGCAAACAGCACTGGGTCTGAGGTAGGGCAGACTGAGGTGCTCTGGGTCAGAATACAAGGGGGTCAGGGGGAAAGGGAACTAACAGTGGGGGTCTACTACAGGCCACCTAACCAGGGGGAAGAGCTGGACTGGGAATTCTCAGGTCAGCTTACGGGGGCAGTTAAGTCAAGGGACGTGGTCATCATGGGTGACCTAAACTACCTGGACATCTGCTGGGAAGAGCAGTCATGTATGTTCCTAGATGAGATACAGGACTTCCACCTAACCCAGGAGGTGCACAGTCCCACCAGGGGAAATGCATTGTTGGACCTGGTTCTGGCCACAGGCGATGACCTGGTGAGGTGACTGTGGGTACTCGACCACCTGGGTGATAGCGATCATTGCCTACTGGAATTTACCATCCAGCACAGGGTGTCAAAGGCCTGCAGCAAGGCAGCAGCCCTGGACTTCAGGAGGTCGGATTTCAATGAGGTAAGGAGACTAGTCGGGGAGGCACTGAGGTCCCGGAGGGGAAGGGAGTTGGGAGTCCAAGAAGAGAGGTCGTTCCTTAAGGAGACAATCCTCCAAGCCCAAAGGGTGACAATCCCCACACGGATCAAAGGGGGCAAGAGTGCTCAAAAGCCCCCACGGCTGACCAACAGCATCCACGAATGTCTTAAAACCAAAAAGGAGGCATACACCTAATGGAAGGGAGGGGCCATCACCAAGAAGGATTATACCTCCTTGGCTCAAGATTGTAGGGGGGCTGTTAGGAAGGCTAAGGCAGAGTTGGAACTGGGACTAGTGACTTGAATC
>NW_017728992.1:14182763-14209594 GCF_001723915.1 Gavialis gangeticus
TAGATCTGGACAGGTTACAGAGGTGGGCAGATGAGACTAGGATGGGTTTCAATATGGACAAATGCAAGGTGTTGCACCTGGCGAGGAAGAACCAGCAGCATACCTACAGGCTGGGGAATTCCCTTCTTGTCAGTACAAAAGAAGAAAAGGAAAAGTGTCACTATTGATTCCAAGATGAACATGGGCCGCCATGTGGGGACGCAGTCAGGAAGGCTAACCATACCTTGTCATGCATCCATAGATGCATCACGAGCAGGTCCCAGGAGGTGATCCTTCCCCACTATATGACATTGGTCAGGCCACAGTTGGAGTACTGCATCCAGTTCTGGGCACCACACTTCAGGCGGGATGTGGATAGCATCAAGAGGGTCCAGAGGAGGGTAACTTGCATGATCAGGGGGCAGGCCCTATGAGGAGAGGCTATGGGACCTGAACCTGTTCAGCCTCCACAAAAGAAGGCTGAGAGGGGATCTGGTGGCCGCCTATAAACTTGCCAAGGGGGACCAGCAGGTAATGGGAGAGTCCCTCTTCCCCGAAGCACTACCGGGGTGACGAGGAAAAACGGCCATAAGCTGACTGAGAGTAGATTCAGGCTAGACATTAGGAGGCACTACTTCGCAGTCATGGTGGCTAGGAGCTAGAACCAACTTCCAAGGGAAGTGGTGCTTGCCCCTACCCTTGGGGTCTTCAAAAAGAGGCTAGACAATCACCTAGCCAGGGTCATTTGACCCCAGCATCCCTTCCTGCCCGTGGCAGGGAGTCAGACTTGATGATCTGCTTTGGTCCCTTCCGACTGTACCAACTATGAAACTGTGAAATGTCCTGTACCTTGGAGCTGGTAGTACAGCCTGGAATAGTTTCATCAGAGTTATGCAAAGGTTAAAAAAAGCTACCATGAGATTCTCTCTCTCTTGATATCTTCAGACAAGACTAGATATCTTTCTGGAAGATGCTGTAGTCAACCATAAGTCATTAGCCTCAGTACATGAGTAACTAGATGAAATTCTATGGCCCATGTTATGCAGGTCAGACAAGATGATGTAATGGTCCCCTTTGGCCTTACAATTTATGACTCTACAAAAATCAGAAATAAAGAAAGACTAAGCATACAACTGTCTTTTCTGTGTTCCACAGAACTGAGTTTCAGCGTTCGCCTGCATGCAATTTACCTCTGTTCACTGAGATGGGGTAGCTGTGCTGAATGGTGGAAGGATTAGTTGGAGGAGGCTGACAGGTGGTACTGATGAGACAAAAATATGTATTTGCCTCAAGGAATCACCTATGCCTTGTCCACCGATGAGTTGTGTAGGCTGCATTAGGAGAAGTGCACAAGGAAATTGTCAGGCAGCATGATGGCATGTGTAACAGCAGGCTATATGGCCTTAGGGTGGAGTAAATGTAGATTAAAACATACCAACACATCTCAGAAAGAATCTTGAAGATTGGAGTGGTGTAATGCTTGTGTGATGGAGCAGCTTTAGTGCTCCGTCACTTTAAGGGCTGGAGCAGGCAGCCACCAGGTGACTAATTGTGGCAGCCATTTTCAAACATAGGTCAGAAAGGAAGCAGTCTGTGTGAGCAGCCAAGGAGGCAACATCAGGCTGAGTTGCTCCTGGAACACCTGGAGGTAAGGGTAGGAGCTATGGGGAAGGCTTGGAGGCGCCTGGTCCGGGGCATGACCTGAAATCACACCCTGCCAGGGAAGGGTGGCCTGGTGGAGCTACCTGTGGCAAGGTATTTTCCCCCGAAATGCAAGGCCAGTTACCTCCCTGGTGAAAGGTGAGGATGGGTGCCTAAAAGCCCCAGCCCTTACATCCTTGGTGGGTTCAATCTGTACAGAGGGAGCCCAGGCTCATGGGAGTCCTGAGGCACAGCCCAGGTTGGAGGAGGGACCTGGAGCAGTGCCCAGGCTCTTCATGAGTCCTGTCATCACAGAGGTCCTGAGAGGGGCCCAGGCATGGCTGTGGCCACCTGAGCATCACAGGGTGTAATATCCAGGGTAGAGGGCCAGGCAGGACTATGGCCACCTGAGCTGGACAGGGTGGCAGGCCCCAGTGAGGAGTGGTATGTGGAGCCCCAGGGAGGGAGTGGTGTGGTGGTGCAAGACCCTAGGACCAGGCACGGATACAGCCACCTGAGCCCCAAGGATAGATGACCCTAGTATAGCCCCAGTGTGGAGGCTGAGGGGTTGGAGTCCGGTATGTGTTTGTGTGTATATAGAAAGACCCAGTGCAAATCACTGGTGGAGACATCTGTCAGGCATGGGACACGTATGGGGCGGTTGGAGCATGTAAGCACTGCCCTGTTATAGTTGGGCACTTGAAGGGCAGCCTCCCACCTATTTAACCTCCCAATCATTTATCAACAAGGCTTGGCAGGAGATTAAGGCGGGCGGTTTGCCCAGAGACAGGCGTGGGCCCATATTAGCACCAGGCCTGGAAGACACCCTTTGTCACAGCCTGCTGTAAACTGAAGATGGGCCTCAGCACAGAGGTATAAGACTTTGTTCTACAGTTAATTAGAACTGCATGCTCATTAGCTCATTATTCAAAGTCTTCAGCAGACCCTGAGAGAGTAGAGTGGTAATATTTGTATTTATTACCATGTTGGGGCATCAGTTACGGAGAGTAGAGCTGAAGCTATTATAAGCAGTCCTAAATATAAAATATTAATTATTCAGTGGTGCAGTTTAACTAAAAAAAGCCATTCTTTTACTGAATGACCCTCTAAAACTCTTTCCCCCCATTTCTGTTTCAATGGTACTGAATATTAATAAAACAAAATCGTGTATACTCATATACCACACTCACCATTTCTGCAAAAAAATTACCTTCCAAATTTGGGTGCATCTTAAGCAGGAAATTTAATTTTCTGCCTAGAAAAGAAGCATAAACATGCTACAAGACTGCTTGTGCTTCTTTTTAATCTCTTCCCTCTCAAAGCTGCATAGAGAAGAGGCAAACCCCAACAGCGGCAGATTGAGGGGGAGGGGGTGCAGTCACAACCTGCTTTGATGATTTGAGTTCCACTCAAAGTTTAAAACCAACTTCCCTGCAGCAGCAGTAGCATTTCTATTCAGGAAATGCTGAGGGAGTCAATTGACTTTATGGCTCATTAGAAGCTATATTCTTCCTGCTAATTTCTCTTCATTCCACAAGAAATAATGATCCTCTCTCCTTTTCAATGATCACGATGTTCCTCTAAACAAGCTATCCTTTCTTCAGCAGTTTTTCTGTCTGTTAGTTATTCCTGATCTCTCTTATATTTCACAGGCCTACTCACTGCTGTTCATTCTTTTCAGAATCCTAAATCTGCCCAGAGAGTCTGGACTCCAGCAGGAGATACAGTTCCAGCTTTTAACTGAGTGGCCAAGAACCACTGACAATTCATCTGGAGAGAGGGTTCAAACTGTAGCTTTTGCCTGAGCAGGAAAGAGAAGATGAGTGAGCTTAAAGATCTCTGCTCTGTCCCTACTCTATGTGGCCATGAGTCTGGAAAAAATATTTTTTTCTTCATTCTGCTATCCCAAAAACAATGTGTGTGTTTTATTTGGCAGCATGGGGTATATGAGAAAATTCAATATTTCCTCCAGTATTTTATTTTAATTGCCTTGAGAAGAATATATTCAACTGGTACTTTTAAACTGCCCTGGTAGCTGGAAAAGTGACCAGACCACCTATGACTGTAGTACCAGATCATTTGGGGCAGTTGGACATTTCAGGCATTTTTACACATACAAGCGCTGCAGCTCCAGGCACTTTGAAAAGTGCCTGGCACTGGGTCACTTGCAGTTGTATAAGCGGTGAAATGCGCATTAGTGCACAGAAAATGGCAGTGGACAGCTTTTAAACTAAAACACACAGAAGGTGTTTTAGTTCAAAAGTGCACTGCTGCCATTTCCTGCATGCTGACACATGCTTTGCCATTTATACAACTGCAAGTGACACAGTGCTCTGGCACGTCCAGGCACGAAAATGTATATTTATCAATTTCCTTTAATACTGGCCTGTGTTTTCATTATTATAGAACAGTCGTGTTCAACCTTTTTTCCCCAGTGGGCCAGATGGGCAGCAGCCAGTCCATCCACTGGCCAGATGCAGCTGCTGGTCCCAATCTGGAAGGACCCCATCTGGCCATACAGAGAGGGGCAGGGGGCAGCCTGGCTCCACTCCAACCACCTGAGGGAAGGGGACTTGGCCCACTCCCAACATGCCCCATGGTCAGGGAGGAAGTATGACTCAGCCCCAGCTTAGCTGCACAGGAGAAAATGGTATGGCCCAGCCATGCAGGGGAAGAGGGTGCAGCTCAGCACCAATCTGGCTATTGAAGGAAGGGAGCATGCCAGCCTAACCCAGCCACACGGGATTAAGGGGGCATGGCCCAGTCTGACCTAGTGTGTGGGCCTTGGGAATATGGCCACTGGGGAGGGTAGCAATAGTCATTGCCACTGCTCTCCCACCACCAAATTTCCTGACCTGTAGAGAGCCCTGCAGGCCGGGTGCTATGGCTCCGTGGGCCAGAGGTTAAGTACCCCTGTTATAGAACTGTCTTGTTTTAAAGAACTGATAGTTTTGGTGGAGAAAACTGCAGACAAAATTTGATACCTCCTCAAACACAAGAGAGAACCTGGAAAAAAAAAAAACATTCCTACCTATGAACCAAATAAGTGGCCCCTCTATGTGAAGCCCTCTAGGAAAGTCAGTATCCCAGGCAAAACACTTCTTTAAGGTGGAGAGACGGTACAACAGAGATAACATGTCCCATGTATGGATCGTCTTGCCCAGCAGCTAAGAGTATAACTTTGCCCTTGATTTTTTTATATCTGAAAATTCCAGTGTTGAAGAAACTTGGAATGATAGCTGATTAATTTTGCAACTTGTTGTGGTTTACATGAATGCAACTCATTACTAAGATATAAAGACATCAGCTTTCGCCTGGGAAACCTGATAGATAATCCACTCCAGAAATTTATGATGAAATATAAATAATACATTTTAACTACTACTCCTTCATAACCAGAATGTAGACATCTGTTTTAGCACTGTGTTATCCATAGTGAGCTGAAAACAAGATTCAGAAATTGTGTTACATCATGTGCATCTGCTAGTGAGAGCAATATAAATGTATAATAAGTGGTGGGCATGGTGTTGGATGTCTAGACTAAACACTAAGTCTTAACATTAATTTCAAAGTATGCGCACAGATTAAAAGCTGCTTGTTCTACAGAATTCCTGGGAGGACAAACAAATTGCATGTTATTATAGATAGCAACAGGGTGTATATCTGGTTACTCAGAATTCTTGGTAGAGGTGATATTTTTTATTAAACCAACTAGATAGTTGGTTATTTGCAAGCTGTTCTTCTGGAGTACTGCTTTCAGAATCCACTCAGACCACTCTACATTCAGAAAAGGTACATTCAGAAACCAAGAAGTTGCCAATTACAGACTGTCATTCTTTTTAGTCCATTATTCTGTCTGCCATTAGCAAATGTTTCAGAGGGAGGTGAATTATGGAGAGTCCCAGACCCGGCCAGGCTGGGGCCCAGTGCCACATGCATCCAGCCACTGAGTGGGCATGGCCCTGCACAGAGGTGGCACAGAATTGGGGTCAGGCCCCAGTGCTGCGATGTCTGGGACTCTCCATGGTCCAGGGACATGTGGTGGAGAAGGCTCCTGCCATTGAGTGCAGCTGAGTGGAGGCCTCGGAGGCAGCAGCAGTCATCTTCTCCCAGAGCACTCACTCCTGTCCCTGCCTCTGCCCCACTCCCTCTGGGTACCAACGCCACTTCCTCTCGCCCAGCAGTTCCCCAAAAAGGTTGGAGACCACTGCTCTAGGCACATAACCATTTTTGTCATCTATTTTGGGTTCCCTTCCAATTCACTTCCGTCTTATTTGAGATTGGAAAGTTACAGTTGAATATGCTATTTCAGGTGTACACTTGCTGTGGATTCATATAATAGCACCAGAATGCTTTTAGTATGATTTCCTGTTTTCTTGTGTGTACTAATTTGTTTTGCTCGCTTTTGGTAACTGTAACAGGGGACTTGTTACTTGGGAGTAAGGGAAGGGAGGAGAGGGAACTGTAGCAGGGAGCTAGGTGGTTCCTGCCCCTTTAAGATGACACAGCAGGCTCAGCTGGCTCTATGGGGCCACACCTGCAGAAGGATGGGCTGGTTCTTGCTTGGCAGGGAAAACCCTATGCAGGGCCAGGGAAGGCACGTGACCAAAAGGGGGGCATGGCTTCCAGGCATATAAACCCAGGGCATGAATGAGAGCAGGCAGTCTGGCCCTGCATGTAGAAGGGTGAGGAGCTCTTGAGGGAGATGCCTGCAGTGGATGGACTAGCCGGCACCTGATTTGTTCCCTGGAGCTGCCCAGAGGGAACTAAAGGGAGTTTATGGCTGTATAGTGAGATAACCCAGAGCCAGGTAAATTCATTTGTTGTGAAACAGGGGCTTTTGTTTATGTTGTTAATGTGGCTTTAGACTGGAGGACTGGGTTGTGATTATAGGGGAGGTCTGGAGGCCATGGAGGGGTGCCTGATAGGGCACTCAGCATTAGGCAGCCTAGACTGGGTTAAGGACCAGAGGGCTAAGTGTGAAAAGTCAAGCAGCCCAGCTCAGGGTCAGGGTCCAGAGGACTAAGGGCTGGAGAAGCAACCAACTCAGCCAAGGGTAAGGGATGAGAGGGATGATAGCGAGAGACACAGGTACAAGGGGCCTGGAGACGCAGAGAACCAACAGGGCTGAGACTGAGAAAGCTGGGCATAGATCAGTGGGCCAGGTCTGGAGGTCTGCAGCTAAGGGAAAGGGAGGCTAAAGCCAAGAGGGCCAAGGCCTCTACAAGGGAGACAATGGTGTAGAGTAACATCTGTGAGGCATGGTCTTGACTATAGGGGTGGAAGGGGGCCATGAATTTAGTTGTTAATGCATGTAGAGCTGAAGGGAACAAAAGACTGAAACAAGGGGAAAGACGGAGAGAGAGAGCACCTAGTTCACTTGCCTCTTAAAGCAGCTCCCTCCCATTATTTTCCAAAAACAAGATGCGGCAGGCAAGGAAGCAGGGCAAAACCTTGGGCGGCAAGGGTAAGAGACAGGCAGAATTGAGGCAGCCATTAGGGGGCATCATGGCAACCCCAGGTGGCTCACCTGTAACAGTAGCCTTTATAAATAGGGAAGAAAAACTCCACACATCTAGTAGTAAAGGGATTACTTTTTTGAGGAACTTTGTCCAGAACCATGGGTATATATGGTGGCTTTTAAGATGTTTTGCACTGGCTGTGTGGTCACAGCATCTGGGCCTGAAACCTACATGATTGATATAATAAACTTAATCTAAAGTCTTTAACATAATCAAATCAGTCTCAAGAGTCCTCTCTCCTGTAGAAGAAAATTTGTAAATATAAAAAGCCGCTCGACACAATTAGAGTCACTTTTCATAAACAAGGAAATCAGAACCTTTGAAGGAGGTGTCAAAAGCAGTATGTCAATTTATCAGGAGCTGGAAACCCCATCCAAGTATGTTTCATATTGAAAAATGTTAGCTTTATATAAAATGTTGACTGAAGCCTCAAAGAATTGATTTAATGTCAGTACAAATTATATTGTTTTTATTAAAGTCGAAGTTAATGCTCTAGTTCTGGTAAAAAAGGTTTATCACCTTGACAAAGCACCCAAAGCATGTTAAGATTATACAAATTGTAGTAAGTTTGTTATAAAAATAAGCAGCTTTCCGAAGTGCTCTCATCCAGAGATGTTCATTTATTTCTAATCTACTTGTAACTCTCCTGCTTAGATGATGAATTGGCTTTCCTTATATTTTTAATGCATCTTATTCTAAATAAGTGGGTAAATCCTGTGCATTTAATTTACATCAACAGGCTCACTGTAGAGCCAGCTGGGTTTTTCTCCAATACCCACAATGTAAGATTATCCACAGGGCAGAGTTTCCTCCTACATTTTAAATAAGGGCTGTCCAACTTCTAATTAGCTGGGTCTGCACCCCACACCATCAGGGGCACTACCACAGCTCACACATTAGGGGCCTCAGCCATGTAAGCCATGGGCCCACCAGGCTCCCACCCCGGTCTATTGTGTTCATGGGCAGCACTGCACCCCCCCAGTCACAATGGTGGGTGGCTTAGCTCACCAGTCATGGGCTCCCCTACTTCACCATGCTATGGGTTTCCCACTACTGTGTGCTACATCTCATTGCACCACCTGCTGGGAAGCAGAAGCCACATGAAAGAGTGGAAGCCCAAAGACTCTGGCTGCTGCAGTAGTGGAGTAGTGGCCTGGTGGGAGCTAGAGGGGGCCACAGATTATCCCCTGGCAGGCTGCTTGTGACCCCTCGGTCATCAGTTGGACAGCCCTGTTCTAGATGATAAAATGGGTTTCTGCAATAGATTTTTCTTTGCTTTGAGGAGATCCTGTCAGTTGTGCCAAATTTGCATTGGTTTGGTTCTGTGCCTAAATGAATAGGATCAGGCTTCCAAATACTTTGCATTTATGGGCAAGGTCAGGAATTGAATAGGGATTGTGAGTAAATCTGACCATGTTTACAGACTTAGATAAAAAATCTTTTTTTTTCCTGCCAGTTGGATGCTGACTCCGTCAGTAAATCTCACAAACCCCTAAAATTCATGGATGCCCAGGAAGTGTCCTTTATTATTCTGCTGATTTGCATGATCTCATGGAATACACAACATGCTGCCACATTTTGTCCTGAAAACTTCTAAAAGGATTAAGGAAGGCACAGTGTCTAAGCCACTGCAAGATATACTGCAGAGAAAAATATTAGGGCTGTGCGAAATGGCACTGTTCCGTTTCGACTTGTGTTTCAAAGTTTTGAGGGAACAGCATTTCATTTCTAATTTCATTTTGATTCAAAACCGCTGTTCCATTTTGTTTCATCGAAACAGTGATGCTGTTTCAACGCTGTTTCAATGTTTCACTCATAGGCTATAATGGGGAAGCTTGAAACAGCCTCTTTCATCCAGTAGGTAGATCAGGGGTCTACAACCCCAGGAAGGGTGTGGGGGCTGTGCCAGTCTTCCCAGGGTTGCCCCCGATCTGCCTGCCAGATGAGGGAGGGAAGCCAGGTGCTACTGCCTGGGACTGGGGAGCTGGGAAAGGGAATTGAGCCCGATTGCTCAGTTCCCCTCCCCAGCCCTATGATTGGGCTGGGGAAGGCAGCTCAGCCCAGCAGAGCTGATTTCCCCTCCCCAGCACTATGATCATGCTGGGGAAAGGAACTCATCTCAGCTGGGCTCAGTTCCCTTCCCCAGCCCGATTGCAGCACTGGGCGGGGGGACTGACCCCAGGCTCAGTTCTCTTCCCCTATGCTGTGATCGGCTTTCTGCAGCCGGGCCGCGGGAGGCAGGGAGAACCAGGGCCGTGTTCCCCACCCGGCTGAGCCACATGGGGCTGCAGAGCTGCTGGGAGCTCAGCCCTGGTTCTCCCCTGTCTCTCACCACCTGGCTGCTGACTGCTTCGAAACTCAAAACATTTAAAAACTTTTGAAACGTTTTGACTAGCCTCATTTTGTTTCAAAACCCTTTGTTTCATTTTGATTTGCTGTTTCAAACTTGAAATGAGTCGAAACAGTGTCGAAACAAAGCAGCTGGCAAAATTTTGCACAGCCCTAAAAAATATGGATGACTGGCAAACGGCAAGAGGTAAACTTGCTTCTTTCCATGCTGCAATCCTGCTCAAAGTCAAAGACTTTCCACTTTCTAGGTTTCTGTTTATTATATCAGCATTGTCTGCTCTCACTGAGGAATGAATAAGTTTCCTTTGCTTTATCTAGATAAAGCAAAAATGGATAGGGGAAGAAGAAAAAGAAATTCAACATTTTTAAATCCCTATTTATGCAAGCATATGTAACCATTTATGGGAAACTAGGTTTAAAAACATCTGTTTCTTATGGAAATTAAGAACAAAGAGACTTTTGATTGATTGTCTTATGAAGTTGTCAAAAATGCACCAAATGTCAAAGTGGAAATGGCTGTATTTCTTCCTAATAATCAACTGTTTTAAGGCTCTTACAGCTTTGCACTGGGAGACTATTGCATTACAGACAAATGGAAGCATTTCTCATTTTTGTAAATCTTCTGACAAAAGTCAATTCAGAACTTCTTGGGAAATGGGAATAATAACTCTTTCAGTAGTTATGTATATGTGTTTCTTTTTTCTTTATTAATGGGCTATATAAAATATCTTTGCTTTTTTATATAAGTTAACTGAGACCTCAGTGTATTTTTGTTTTGCTTTCACAGATCTCATTTCAAGCTATCTGTTTGAACAACTTAACCTTTAAACTTATGAAGCCACATTCAATTATTAAATTATATAGGCACCATTATGGAGGGAGTGTCAAATGAAAACTATAAAGGCAGTTCACCTGATGATCTTTTCATTCAGTAGTGCTAGAAGACTGCTTGGTACCACTATCTTTTCTTTTTTTGAATTTTAAAGAAATAGGGATAATGAAATTGTGTAGCCATGTAAGTCGGAAATAAACTATAATGTAGTTATGCATGCAAGCATATAAATAGGCAGGCAGGCAGATAGATAGATAGATGGATAGATAGGTGAATATTATATGTCAATGACAATAATATTATTGATATTATTGTTTTTGATATTGCATGCAGTGTTCCAGATGTTTCTCAAACAAAGTAGTACTGCCTGATATAATCTATCCAGAAAATTTCAGAAGAATGCACCAAGTAGAATCACTGGAAGAGTAGAGGGGAATTGGAGAATGTGAAAATTCTATGAAAAGAAAGCAAATGTTATAATATGCCTTACAAGTATAATTGTATATTCATTATGTAGATAAACATTCTATATTGTTAGTGGCATATTGCCTATCAGCTGAAAAGTAGTAGCACTCAATTAAAATGTCTATATCACATAAACTGTTTCATTTTACAAAAACGAAATGTTGTTCTCAGTATCATGTAGCGTGCACTTTTATGAACTGATGCAATTAATCATTCACATCCAGTTTGGTTATGAATGAAAATTACTCCCAACCAAGTATGTCCTAGAAAGTCAACAATAAATCTTTTTAAATGAACTTTACAGAATTGAATTGCTATGGAAATGTTACCCACAAAGGACATGGTAACATGGGGTGAGGCAAGAAGGCCTATAACAATGGCTCTGTCTCCCCTATTTGCTGTGGAGAAAAGGAGGAACGGATTGTACCTGTAAAGCCAATTGTACATTAGAAAGGCTTGCCCATATATACCAGCATGTCTGTGCCAGTGAGACTGACTATCCCTCATTTCAGGTCTCTTTCTGAAATGTCCAATCTAGCTCTAGGCAAACAATTTCTTCTTTTCTTTTTTAGTCTAGATAATCTTTACTCTTAAAGATAAATGAAAGCACTTGGATTTCAGAACTTTCTCAGGCAGTATCCCAGTCATCTGATGGGCTGCACAGCACACAGGCTGGATGGATGTTCTTTTTGACCACAAAGTACAAAACTTTAACAACTGACTCTGATGTGGAGCTGTGACAAGGAATCACCCACAGACTGGATTGTTAAGTGTGGTTTAAACAGAGACTCTGGATTGTTGTCCCATTACTTGGACTAAGTTTTATGATTCCTGTGTCTCTCAAAGGGTTAACTTTTGTTTATCCCTTTTGTTCCCTTCAGCTCACACTTGCCTCTCTCAGTAGGGCCCTTATTTTCTGTTCCCCTTTCCTTATCCTTGGTATTCAAATAGCTTTATTCTTTTCTATGTAGAACTACTGCTCTCTGCAAGCCCATTCACAACAAATGATGCAGTAAACTGATTTTTGTTTTCATCTTAGGCAAGGAGTGATTTTTTTTTCTTTGACCCAAGTGTAACAGGGCCTGGCCACCATGCCGGCCCACCTCCCTGTCTGGGCAGTCAGTGCACCTACACTCTTTTGCCACGCCTTGATGTGAACAGTAAGTTGTTTTGTTAAAACAGGAGGTGGCCCCATTTTAAATCCCGATGCCAATGGTATATTGCATGACTCTGAAATTCCCCTTATACTGTGTCCCATGCCTTGCAGATGGTATCCAAATTTTCCACTACTCCCTTGGCTCCTTTCTGGGCCACTCTGGCCTAAACTAGGCCTGAGGCATCCTTGGATGTGCCTGGGCCTTATCTCATACCCCTCAAGGCAGTGGGGCTGAGGCGTTCTGGTGCCCCATACTCGCCCTTCACTGGGCAGGAACAGCTGTGGCATTTCCTGGAAGCTGTCCTGCCAGAAGCAGCCCCACCACACCATCCAGCCCCAGCAGGGTGTAGTTTTAGGTCATGCCTAGGATCAGGAACCTCCTGCCATCCCCAATAGTTCCTTCCCTGTCTTCTGAGTGTTCCTGAGCAGTAGCTCCAACCGGGTGATATTCTGCCTCCAGTGGCTTGCAGCAACTGCTGCTGGCTTTCCTGCTTAAGCCTGTACTTATGGCTAGCAGTGGAGCCCTCTTCCCCAATCAGGCAATTTCTTGCTGGCCATGTGACTCCTGACTGGGGAGTGCGGTCTCCTGCAGGCTGCCTCTGCTGCCTACTCAGGCCCTTTGAGTGGCAGGCACCACAGGACCTGCTACAAGCAGGCACCCAACAGTACTCTGCCACATCACGTGTGCAAATTTGACATTAAGGGAGAGTAGAGCATGCAAATGTGTTCCAAATGGAGTTTCAAGGAACCAAAAGTATTTCTTCAAATTATCATATTAATTTATATTTTCAGTGTAATTGAGGATGATGTTTATATTTCAGCTCAACTGTCGGTTTAAGGATCCACGGCTTATGAAGAGTTCACCGAAGTATAAACCAATCACAGGATTAGAAGCAAAATTGGCTTGGAGATATGTCTACCAACACGGCTTAGTAGCTTTATTATGCATTGTGAAGGGGGGGGGGGCAAATAATAGGCCTGTGTGAAATGTCTGTGTTTTGTGTCCAATTTGGCATTTCAATGGGACAGCAATTCATTTCAGCATTTCAAATTGCTGTTTTGTTTTCTTGAGTTTCGACACTGTTTTGATGCTGTTTTGGTGTTTCAGCCATACACTATAATGGGGAATGACTAAAATGCCTATAACTTTGTCAATGCTTGCCTGATTCTAATGAACATTGCCAGAATAGTAGCCCCTTCTAAGGGCATTAAGCCTGCCAAGTTTCAAGGAGATAGGTGCAGTTTCCCAGAAACCTCAAGATGCTGAGAGCAAAACTCATGTCCTGTATGTGTGTGTTAAGGCAGAATGGAGTGAAAACAGTAGGGATGGTAGCCCCTTCTGAGACCATGAAGCCTGCCAGGTTTCAAGGAGATAGATGCAGGGGTTCTGGGAAACTGCACCTCAAGGTGCTGACAAGCAAAACGCATGTCGTGTGCATGTGCATGTGTGTGTGTGTGTGTGTGTTAAGGTGGAGTGGAGTGAAAACAGCAGGCATCGTAGCCCCTGCTGAGATCATCAAGCCTGCCAGGTTTCCAGGAGATAGGTGCAGGAGGTTCTGCGAAACTGCACTTTGTCATGTAGTAGCGTGCCTAGAGATGGCCGTGATACCTGTAGCGCCCTGTGACCGTGCCAGCTCCGCCTTGTGGGCACCTTCTCTTCTTGCCTGCCACCACATCTTGAAAGTATGTTTCCACATGTTGGAAAAGATAATAGATGGGGAGACTGTCCTTGAGCTTTAGCTCAGTCACAGTCCTAATGGACCTCACTAAACCCTGTAGGTTCTTGGACCCCTTGCTGGGACCTGCTCTAAGTAGGTGCCTCAAGGGGACACCCTAAGCCTTATAGGATAGATGCATGGCTCCAACCATCCCTTACCATGCCCCATGCCTAACAGATAGTATATCGATATCATCCCTGTAATGACGTCTCAGTCTCACCCTATCTTCTATTGTCACCGGGCTCTCTATGCCCCTGTTGCTGTACCCTCCCTGGCACTGAGGCCTCTACACAACATGGTAGTATGCCCCAATGAGGTCTCTTCCTCCCCTACAGCCTCAGGCTGGTCTACCACTTTAAATAACAACAGGTAAGCAGCATAGTAGTACTAACATCTCAGGCAGCCAAACTGCCTTTCTTTCCTTTCCTGCAGGAGCTCCTTCTCCAGCAGCTGACAAAGAACTCTCCCTTCCAGCCCCAGCCCTAGGGCTTAGATGTGCCCAGGGCCCTGCCTCCTTTCAGTCAGCTGACCAGGGAGAGGTGCTGGGCGGTGTAGGTTGTAGCCGTGTTGGTTTAAAGACATGGCAAACAAGGTTCTTTGGGTCAATCTCATATCTTTTAGTAGACCAACTGAATAGTTGGAGAAATATATCTTAGCAAGCTTTCAGGTTGAAAACACTTCATCAGGCTGAGGAAGCACCTGCAGTTGGGGTGTGTGTGTGCTGTTCCTGGGTGTAAGGAATAGTAAAGAAGCCAGAGGCTGGCATGGAATGCAGGCAAGAAAGCCAATCAGTGAAAATGAAAATGGAGGCATCAGAGGGTGAGGGACAGGTTCCCTACTTCAAAATTGAGCTCCTGTAGGACTGGGAGTGGGAGGCTTTTGCTGGGATCTGCAATTGGGGCAGAGGAGCCTGCACTGCTGGTGCTGCTTGTTTTCATGCTGCTGGTGCTAAGGTTTATTATCACTGCTGGTGTCAGAGGAGGTGTAGCTGCATATACTGCTGTGACCTCTGTGCTCCCAGTACCAGCAGAAGCCTCATGACTGGTTGAAAAGAGGCTCAGCTTCGGCAGTGGGGAACTGACAACTCTCCCTCTGCCCCCTCTCACTTTCCTCCCAGACTTGGCAGTACCAGTCTTTCCAGCACGCTTCATGTTTTCCTGTGCTGGAAAAGGTGTCTGACTGTGTGTAATGTGTGTATATGTGGGTGTCTGTGTGTGCAATCTATCTACTCTATGCTGTGCTTTCCTGAACAGTGCCCAGTGATTACACTGTCAGGCAAAACACAGATTTATTTTTCTTCAGATAAAAAAAAAAATTTTTCAAAGGAATGGATATAGAAAAAAAAAATTATATAGGGATAAGAATTCTAGTATTGAAGTTAGGCTAGTACAGCTAAGCTGTCAACATGAACTGTATCCTATCCAATCCTTTGTAAGTAGAAGACACCACCTAGCTAGACAGTAGGGCTGTGCGAAGCTTTGGTAGCTTATTTAATTCAGAGGAGATTCAGTCTGATTCGGGGACCAAATCTCCAAATCTAAATTGAATTGGGAGACAAAGTAAAGCTCCAAATTGATTCAAAGCATCCAAATCAATTTGGAAAAGCTTCAAAAAAGATTTAGCCAATTCAGCCATTTGGCCATAGACTAAACAAGCAGCTGATAGCTGCCTCCAGCTGGTAAGTATATTGGGGTTGGGGGAAGGGAAGGATTGTGGATGAGGGAGGGATTGGGGTTGGGACAAGCTGCTCAGCTGAAGAGGGGGGGCATGTTACCTCAGAAGGGGGGCCGGGGCAGGGATGCAGGCTGTGTCCCCTCACATCAGCTAGCAAGTGGCAGCAGGGCAGAGCCCCCACTCCCAGTTTTTCTGTGGGTGTGGTAGCATGCTGCTGCCATCAGGAATGAGCCATGTATTCATTGTGCCACCGCCCCCGCCCGCGCACCAGCCGGGCAAGTGGCAGCAGGGCATAGCCCCTGCGGCTCCCCACACTGGGGTGGAGACGGGCACAGCCAGAGGACCCATGAGAAAAGTCCTTCTAGCTTTGCTGCCTGGCCCCATCCCCCACCCAACCCCAGCCTGGTTCCAGCACTTAAAAAATGCCCTGCACTCACCAGTTGCAGCAGCGGCAATCAGGGCCTCTGAGGGCTCAGGGCAGATCCCCCCCTCCCCCCCTGTGCAGCATGGGGCAGTGGGGGGCAACAGGGATTGCCCCTCCCCACTTGGCACCCACACGGAAGTTGCCTCATGGTGCGGGTGCAGTGTGGCTCAGCAGGGCACCATGTACTGCCTGGAAGCTGAGGTAGCTCTATGTGTCAGCTGGAGCCTGGCACTGCTCAGCCCCAGCAGCCCCAGCTCCCAGACAGTGTGTGGTGCTCTGCCAAGCCATGCTGCACCCATGCCATGGAGCAACTGCCACACGGGTGCCAGGCCGGGTGGGGGGGGTGCTCTGCCAGAAGCACCCAGAGGCCCCATTCATCATTGCTGCAACTGGTGAGTGCAGGGCTTTTTGTTTGTTTTTTTTAATTGCTGGTATGCTGGGGTCAGGAGGGGCACCCATTGTGGGTGGAGCTGGGGGGGGGAGAATGTGGATTGGGGGCTGCATGGGGGTGGGCTTTACCACATGGCCCCACAGTCCCCACAGTCACTGCTACTGCTGGTGAGTGTAGCATTTTTTTGTTTGCTTGTTTGTTTGCTTGTTTGATTCCTGGACTGCTGGGGCTGGGCAGGTGGGGGCAGGAGCAATCAGGGAGTGGGGTCTGCATGGGGGTGGGAGGGGCTCTGCCAGGAAGCCCTACAGCCCCTGCTACAGCTGGTGAGTACGGGACTTTTTTTTTATTCTTTTTTTTTTTTTTTTACAGTACCAGAAGGCTGGGGATGGGTAGGGGATGGGGCTGGGCAGGACAGTTATGGGGGCTTTTCCCATGACTCCCTCCACCAGGACAGAGGCAAGTACAGCTGGAGGAGCTGTGGGAGAACCTGCAGCCACCCAGCTGTGCCTGCCTCTCCCTGGCCGATCCAAATCGCCAAATCTCTCCACATCAGTGCAGAATCTTCAGAAGCTGATTCGGCTGAATCAGTTCAGTACAGTGATCTGAATCGAATCACTGTCCTCCAAATCACCTGAATCCGAATCGAATACTTTCCTATTCTCACAGGCCTACTAGACAGTAGCAGCTAGGAAGCAGTCGAGTCAGTGCCTTTCAGATGCTGCTCTCTGGCAAGAGACAGGCTAACAAAGGCTGACCCCTTAGGCACTCACAGGCTTATATGCTGTTTTAAAACTTTTTAGGTCCCTTCCCCAGAGCACTGGGATTAGAAGGGACCTTGGGGACAGTTGGCAGATACTGGCCAGCTACAGCTGTCAGTCTCTTCTGCCCTCTTCCCTCCTCCCTCTCCTTACTTTCTTTTTCCCTCCAAGCCCAGCTTTGAAATATCTTCGAAATGCCAGAACATCTTTGAAACATTTTGAGTCATTTCATTGCTTTTCAAACATTTTGACATGTCTCCTGTTTTGTTTTAGATTCAGAGTTTAAATGAAATGGTGGTCAAAACCCACAATGTCTACCTTAGAAGGTGCCAGGGTGCTGACATGCCAGAGCCTGGAGCAGCTATTTGCAGCCTCCTAGCTGCAGCTGGCCCACTGAGCCTGGTCTGCTTGCAGCCTTTCAGCCACCTGCTGGGAGCACCCTGGGCTCCGTGGCTGGCAGCAGCTGCTTAGAGCTCGGGCTGGTGGTGGTGTGCTGAGGAAAATGGCCTTGCATGCCACATGTGCCGGGGGTTGCTAACCCCTGTTGTAGATGCTGGTGGAGTACAAATAAATAGCAACAGCTGTAGCCAAAAAATAGAATAGGGCATATTATTTTTGCTTTGCTTTGAATGTGGTCAAGTGTCTTGGTGTATGCCAGGTTTGCTCAGTCCTTGGCCCATGAGTCAGATCTGTCCTGCTGGATCCTCAAGGATCCAGAATTCTAGCAGCAGGAAGCAGTGGCAGGGTTAATTGCTGCTTCCCCACTGCCAAATTTTCAGATCCATGGGAAGCCCCAGAGGCTGAATAATGTGGCCCTGCATGCCAGATTGCACCAGCACATGGCCAGGTCCAGGCAAACGGAGTCAGGCTGGTGCACAGCTGAATCTGGGTGCTTGGGGTTGGGCTGGTGTGGTGGATCACATCAATGGACCAACCTCATGTGTCATCCCCCTATAGGTTCTGACCCGTGGACTCACCCCTGCACCGTTCATCCAGCACATGGGGCCAGAAGGTTGGGCATCACTGGTTTATGTTAACAGTTCAGAGGTAGGTATTTTTGTAAGGTTAGCTTCTGACTCTGCTTCCTGTTTTCTTGTGTGATTCAAGTTAGCCTCTCCATTTCAGTGGAAATAACTTTTATCCTGCTTTGAGACAATAGGGACTCAGATTCTTCTACTGTTGTGTCTACATGCTGTGGTACAGGTGATTTTAGTGAAATCAACCATTTTCTAGGTATTTTAAGAGTATGCTTTGTTGAACTGTGACTATTTATTTATTTATTTATGCCATTTATATGCCACCTTTCCCAACAACAGCTCAGGGAAGCTTACAGCAGGACAGAATGAAATATACAAGCAAGTGAAAATAACATAAAATCAAGTGGAAAATTAGCCCTTTTCCAGTCCTCTAATATTTTCCATAAATTTGTAAATATTGTCCCTTCAGTATCCTGTGACTTTCTGTGCATGTTTCTCTTGACTTTTCCCTGTGATGCTTTTATAGTGTTGTCTGCTGGACAGGATGATCCATAGATGGGCATCTCAGAAAAGTTGAGTGTCAAATTATTAGTTGGCTTCCTTTTTAATTACAAAGCTGTGGTATGTGTTGATATAGATGTGATCCACTGTGTAAATCATAGATTTCTGAACCATGTTCAGATGTCTTCTATCAAAAGAGACCAGTGGTTAAATCCAGATTCAGTCATCTAAGGGGAAAAGGGACAGACAGTGCCACTGCCTCCAGCCTCAATTCTCTTCAGGATGAAAATGTAAAACCATGATTCTTCCTCCATTCACTGTTGTCACCTTAATCCCTCCCCGTATACAGCCCCTTGGCTAGCTAGGAAAAGAACAATCATATGTGTAGCAGATGCAACTTGTGCCAATAGTATTTGTGCTACTGCGTATCTGCTGACAGAACACACCATGATCTTCTTCCAGGATTCCAGATCAGGGGATGAAGGTAGATAAGAAGAAATTCACAAGAAGCCATCTGCCTTAATTTTCGGTGTGCTAGCTCCCCCTGGACTGCTTTGTCATCCTTCCCTACTTGAAGTAAGCAAAGTAGAATACTTGGTCATTCTCGGATGCTCATTTATAAGTAGTTGTTTACATCATTCTGAGTGCACACATGTGATTTTCCTGAGAGACACAGCTCAGCTTACCCTTACTCTGGAGTCGCACCCCACATGTCTCAATGAGGACAGCTCCGCCCCAGACGGGGTTTATTTCCATATTTAAACAAGTGATGCTTGTACTACTGCCCACCACTGGGGATTCCATAAAATGAAGGCATCTTTAATCTGCAGCAGTAGCTCCACAGGAGCAGAGTGCTTGGGAAAGGTGTGAATGTTAGCATGTCAGGTGCTCAAGCCATCACACAGCCTTAACCATTCCTGCCAACTTCTCAGGCTGTGATGGTCAGCTCTTTCTTCCTGGTGAACAACAGGCTCTGGGTGCTCTGTACTATCATGCAACCTGATGGACTTTCACCACAAGAGCCCTCATCCTAGGTTAGGCTTGATGAAGCCAAAGTGAACATAGCTGATAGACTGGTAGACCAGGCATACACCAAGCATAATGACAAATGTGCCATTTTTAGAGTGAATTATAACTGGGCAAGTAAATGCAAGGCAGAATACAGTGGAATAGCATAAGCAAAATACCGTGTAGAGCGTATTTTGAGCAATCTTATTACTTTGAAGCACCAAAAGACTAAATGTAGGTATCAACATGACACACAGATTTATTCTTAAGCTCTGCATTGGAGATGTTAGGTGGATGGCATTACTTGACCAACCCATTCATCAAATCAGTAATGATATTGCTGTGCTATTAAGAAGAGCCAAGCAAAAATAAACAATTCTCAACTTGTCTTTATTTCATAATATTGAGCACAGTATTTGCACAGTCCATTCATCTGTCATCATCATTAGTCAGATGTGCTTCTTAGTTATTCTGCTTAGGTCCTCTGTGCTTCTTAGTTATTTTCTTCTGTTACTCAGCTAACACCTCAATGCCGTCATCTGCAGTGGTTTTACATTCAGGTCACTGCACTGCATAGTAGTTTTTAAGTTTCTACCACCATACATTACATTTCTGTTTTGTCTTCTCTTAGCCTTGTTTCTATCAATCATATCTTAGGGAAACCAAGCTATTTTTATGCCCCCCTAATTTTCCTAAGCTTGTTGTTGTCTTCTTCCTGATTATCTGGATATTTCTGTCTTTGCAGCTCATATATATATAAAATTTATATATATATATATATATATATATATATATAATTTAGTATGTATACAAGGACATCCAGAGAGGACATGCACAAAATTGTATTCATGGTGACACTTTTTTTTGTTTGTAGCCGATATAGTAGAAAGTATCGGAAAGTGTTCTTAACTTAAAAAGACCACTTTAAAGCAAAAAAAAAAAAAAAGGACCAAAACTAAACTGTCCTTTGATTTAATTTCAGAACAATTTTCTGGGAGCTGGAAAATGATTGCAAAGTCTAGAGACTATTTAACAAATATAACCTCAAGCACTTCTATTTATCATTTTTGGCTGGTAGAATTAATTTAGTTTCAGAAGTAGTGACAGATGGATTTCTTGATTTATGATTTATTTTGGCTAAGACCTGAAAGAGACTCTTAAAACCCCTGTAGCAGAATCTTTTGTATTGACCTATGGGATGATTGATCTCCAATAGAAGGTAAAACAAATTCATAGTGTAGCTGCAAAGTCACATCTTACACAAAGGATCCATCAATCTTGATGCCTTATTTAACATTTTTTTAGAGACTTAATCTTCTGTAGTTAGGCTGCAGTTAATAAGGTATCAAAAAAAGCTCTGGTCAGTTTGGCGGTTTCAAACGATTTAAGAAAATAAATTCAGTTTCTAAAACCTATATTGAAATTTATGTTTTTTTCCTTCAGAGCTTGGACCATCTTGGTAATTACATTTTTAGTTATGTATAAGAAATTCTATGGAAATGAATCAGGGACTATTTAATTTATTAATCACACCAGTTACACTGAATGAATTCAAAAAATTGAAGAATGCTGGAGTTGCCTAATGTCATTGAACCAGATGTCTTGGAAACAGTTCAATTAAGTAAGTTTGAAAACAAACTGTAATAAAAAGGATGTGGATCAGTAGATATGTTAAATATTTTATTAAATCCAGTGGGGACAAAATGTGTGATGTCTATTGTGAGTTGAATTTGCCTTCATTTGCATGTGGGGTGACACTCTGGAATTAGCGAACCAGTCAAAGCAAAGCTAATTAGTTCAATATGCTGTATATTTGAGCCTATATTTTAAAGTTATTTAACCAGTTAGAGAAAAGTCCACAAGAGTGATTTGGGCACTACAACTCTGCCTCCCTTTAATGGATCTGGCACCAGATTCTTTTCCACTTATTCATCATGTAAATGGATATAATGGATGCCTAAGTCTGATTTTAGTCTACCCTGCTCAAGTCCCCCAAAACTGTTGCAAAAAGTGGATGGATCCTCCTCTTCCTCACTGTTTTTGTGACTCTGTCTTAAGAGTAAGATGATAGCATATTACAAAAGTAGATGTATTTTAGATGTAGATGGTTTTCGGAGACTTGAGGAGGGTGGAATAGAATCACGCTTAAGCACCTATGTCTAGGGACCACTGGAATTTGCACTGGAAGTGAGCTGCTTGGCAGCTCCTTTAATCCTGCAGTTTCTGGCCATTGACTGGGGGGCGCACAAGGGAAATGGCAAGATTAAAGGAGCGGTTGCACAGTGCACTTCCAGCGCAAATTCCAGTTGTCCCTTCCTATGTCCACTTAGACACTCGGTGAAATAGCTCAGAAGTACCCAAGAGAAAGTTATATCTACAGAGAACAAGGTGCACCGGGCTGAGACACCCAAGTTACCTCTGCACTTGCTAGCACCAGAATTGGAAGTAGTAGAGCTGCATTAGTGTGATGTGCTCTGTAATCCCTGCTTCCCAGCAAAGATTATTAGACAGGGTGCATCACTGCATTAGCAGGTTATTCTGGTTCAGGGTATTCCACCTCAGCACTGCTTGGCTCCATAATGATGTATCCTTCTGTACCTCAGAACAGGGTGAATAAAATCCAGCTGGCTGAGAAGGGAGCTACCTGCCATCAGAAAATGATGAGGGCACGGGTGCGTGCCTGGCCTGGGGCTTAGGTGCCTTATTCTCCACTTCAGGAAGGGGCCTCCCTCTGCTTGGAGTTCCAAACTTTCAGCTCCATCATGAGGGCTAGCACCTAAACCTTTCCTTCAACGGGAGGAGGAAGTGGTGGTGCCACATTTTCATTCACTAGGTCAACACACTCAGCAGAGATATTAGAGACCTGTTCAATTCTTTCCATTGCCTAAAGAGACTCTTACTTGCAGCTTCTGAGAAGTGCCTTAACCACCAAGCTATTTTGGGCTAAGGACACATTCAACTCCTCTGGTTGACTGTTCCACTTTTCATGGAATAATTAAACGCTCATAAGGCCAGGTAGAAGGTATCCAGGAACCCAAGTCTCTCTCTCTTTCCCAGGACAGTACCCTAACCTCTAGACTGTAAAGTCATATTCTCTTCCATATCTATTCATAGAATCTTAGAAAATTAAGGTTGGAAAGGACCTCAGGAGGTCATTTTGTCCACCCCACTGCTTAAAGCAGGACCATCTATTCATCTATTCTTATATCCATCTATTTAGATATCTATCTACATGTATACGTAGCCTTGTGGTCTGGGTACTTTCTCACCAGATGTTTGAGGAACAGAAGGGTACTTTCTCACCTGTCAGGAACAGAAGGGAAATGAATCCAGATCTCTCAGCTCCTGGGTGAGTGCTATGATCACTGAGCTAAGAAAAAGTGGTGACAGTAGTACACCACCTCTTCTTCCAGACTTGTTTAACAGTAGGCAAGGACTGTCATATTTTAAATAGGCCCAGATATTAGGCATATTTCAAGCCCTTCTTCCAGACTAATCCTCTCAGGCAAGACTGGCCAAGAAACACCTTAGTTCATGGCTTCTCACTAGGCTAGACTGTCAGGTAGGCACCAAGTGGCCGGGCATAGTTGGGACATGAGGTACAATGGGGGCCATGCAGCAGTATACTGCTAGGTATTTGGTGAACCCTATTGTTGAAAACTGAGGCCCTTACTGATGTCAGACAGCTTCAGGCTGAGTAGTCTGAGGACTTCAGTTTTGGAGTTAGGTGAGAGTTGGGCACTGAAGTTGTTTAGTGGCTCTAGTTTCTAAAGGGGCAGAGAGGAGCCAAATAGGATTTTTAGAAGGACTCAGATGACTTGACTTTATTTTAATAATAGTTGGGGGTCTACACACTTTTGCAGTTCTTAGCAGGCATCAATCCACATTGTTAGGTGTCTTATACCTTTAAAAACCAGGGCTCATATACCCAAGCTCTGCAACAGTTACATTGATTTGGTCCTTTTTTATTTTTTCAGCTGTTTTGCTTTGTCACTTCTTTGGCCTTACGTGTCAAGAAAGTATATCATGTTCATTTTCTTTCTCATTTCTATATCTTAATTTAACACCAAGCATTTTTAAGGTGAAATTCTATCCCCATGCAGAAAGTCAGAGTAAACTGGTTTTCAATGGAAAATGCTGCGGGGCTCGCACGGACAGAATTCAAACTACAGAAAAAGCTTCAGGGCAGCTAAGCGAGGCAGAGATGCTCTTTTCATTCTCCACGTATACAGGAGCTAGCATACGGAGGCCCTGACCCCTGACTGGAGCAGGGACATCCATGGTATAATTTATAACCAAAAGTAGAGCTATTGATTCTTTATAGCTGTTGTATGCTAGATAAAGAGGCACTGCCATTTCGGTTATATGCCCGTGGTGTTAGGGGCTGATGGATACAATGGCTTTGTTCCTGTCCTATCTCATACAGCGTATGCCTCACCAGATGATTCAACAGTATCACAGCTGTTCTCCCCCAACATGAGGAATGTGCAGAAACCCTCCCTCTCTACTTCTTGGCCCCTCCAGTTGTATGTTCCTGGCACATTGTGGAGGGCATTGTAATTTCACCTTTAGCACATAAAAACTGCATATTAGCCCTTGTTTCTATCCCCATGGCAGTGAATAGTAAAATGGCCAATGATACCTCTGAGGGATGGAGCAGGTTCTTTGTCACTTTTCTGGGGAACATATATCCTGTGCCTGAAAGAGTTTAACAATAGCAGACTTTTGTTACAGACTGCATGCAGGGAATGCCACTTGGTGTGTTTTTTATCATCTCATACATTATGCACCATATATCATCTTTGTTCTCCTCAGCAGTTTGCAGATTATATAATAAAAACAGGCTTTCTTCTCCATAATTTCCTTCAACAAGGAGGCTGGCAACAGTTTGAATAAAACATTCATTTAAATCAATGGAATGGAAGGGTGCACCTGATACAACAGTCAGCAACGCAAGGGGACCATATTTCCTATAACAATACTAGGCATCAGCGAAAGGACTAACAGCAAGGTATCGTGCCTGAGATTGCTACCTGATCTACATTTAGTCATGCAAAATGCAACAAAATCTTTCTCCAAAGTGGTAGTCATTAAAATCTTAACAACAGATGGCTGGCATCAATCAGCATTAATTACTATTCTACTGTTACTAAAGGGAACAGCAACTTGATTGTATGAAAAAAAGCTTTAGAGACAAAATTTTTTGTAACTACTTAAATAGGGATTTATATAATAAGGATTTAAAAAAAGAATTCCTAAAGCATTTTCCCCTAAAAGTTGTCTGATATCTTAATTCTTAGAACAGTGTTGTCAAATATCTCAACAGGATATATCAGAAGCGCTGTGGCTTGCTATAATATTCAACATAATGCTAAGTAGAAAAGAAACAAAGCATGATAGAAGTGACTACAAACCTATTTCAAAGCATTATTGTTCAGGATTAGGTATGAGTGGGCTTTCATTTATTAGGAAAAATGATTGCTGAGATGTACAGACAGTACATTCTGGAAGTAGTTCCTCTAGAATGGCATCACACAAATGTAGGACTTCTGTATGCTAAGCTGTAGTTAAGCTAAGACACTGAAAAGAAGCTTGGGAAAAACAGGTCTCACTGATCTCAAGCTGACTCAAGGAGAAATTTAAAAAGTAAAAATGAATAGCTGGTACAGGAAGGGAATGGTGGGAGTAAAGTAAAATGAATGAGGGCAGATGCCAAGAAACAACTGAAGATGCCAGATGTATAAACTTGGTGAAAAGAAAAGTAGAAATGGAAATCTGAACAGAAAACTAGAGAAGGATTGGCATGAAAACTTGAATATTTGGGATATAAATAGTTGTGCTGTGCTAAATTTCACCAGCTGTTTCATTTGGATACTGTTTCAACTCATTCTGAGTTTGAAACAGTGAAATCTAAATGAAACAAAGGGCTTCAAAACAGCCTCGAAACAAAGCGAGGGCAGTTCAAACGTTTTGAAAGTTTCGAAATGTTTTCAAGTTTTGAAGCAGCCCGGGTGAGTTTCCCTCCCCAGTGCTAGGATCGGGCTGGGGAAGGGAACTCAGCCCAGCTGTTCCCTTCCCCAGCCCAATTGGGGGCTGTGCGATTGGGCTCAGTTCCTTTCCCCAGTCCCCTGAGTTCCTGTAGTGCTGGAGAGGGGAACTCAGCTCAGCTGGGCTGAGTTTATTTCCTCAGCCGGATCTATCGCAGCACTGGGGAGGGGAACTGAGCAATCAGGCTCAGTTCCCTTCCCTAACTTGATCAGGCTGGGGAAGAGAACTGAGCCTGATTGCACAGCCCCTGCAGCCCTCCCGGGGTTGCAATCCCCAATCTGCCTGCTGGATGAGAGAAGCTGGGTGCTGCTGCCTGGGATCAGTGGTGTGTTGGCGCTGGTCCCAGGTGGCAGCCCTAATAAATATGAGCTTTGCACTGTGTTTTTTTTTTTTTTTTTTTTACAGACTTAGGGAAGCGTAACTAGTACATGGTGTTGGTACCTTGTCTGGCAGTTTTATTGAATTGGGATGACTGCTAAAGAGACGCAACCCATTGTATTGTCTGAGGCTGCGGACAGATATTACACATAAGCCAGTTTAAGTGACTAGAAACTGGTTTAAACCTGTAGCAGAACAGACTTTTAGTGCACACAAAGCAGTTTGAAAATGGCTGAAACTGGTTTGAGATAAATCTGGTTGAATGTAGTATGAGACTTAACTGATTTGGGTGAAACCAATTTATGCAATGTCTGTCCCAGACCCCTTCCATGTTTAAGTTAAACCAGAGCCCCCCAGCATCCTATATGCTTTGCAGCCCTGGCCAGAGATGTCTGCTGGAGCAGAGCAGGGTTGGCTCTGCCCTTCTCCTTCCTAGCCAGAGCACTATCACTGTTCCTGTTTGCTGAGGGACTGCAGCAGATGCCAGGCTTCCCCCTGCCCCTGCCCCAACCCCCCACTGGCTGCTCAAGCAGGGATCCCCCTCCCACCCCTCTCCCACAGTAGGGACCCCAGCACAGGGACCCAGCATCTGGCCATGCCCACCTCTCCATGCTAGCTACTGTTGAGAGATGTCTGTGTGGGTCTCCAATTTCACTGGAATAAAGAGCAGAAAGCTAGTGGCTTGCAAATGCAAATGCAGCCTGCAGATAAGAAGAGCTTGAAACTAATGAGAGAGATGTTGTCTTTTGTAGGGCTTTAGGGCTTGATGGGCTGATAAACTTTGTTCTGACAAACAACCTGCTGGTTGCAATCTGTCAGTCTTCAAGAGGGGACAGAGAAAAGTGTTAGAAATTCATAGTTTCAAGGGTTGGAAGGGACCGGAGCAGATCATCGAGTCTGACCCCTGCCATGGCAGGAAAGAGTACTGGGGTCAGATGACCCCAGCAAGGTGTACAGTTAGCCTCTTCTTAAAGACCCCCAGGGTAAGAGCCAGCACCACTTCTCTTGGA
>NW_017728992.1:14214594-14214937 GCF_001723915.1 Gavialis gangeticus
CTGGTTTGCATACAGTCTGAAGAAGTGACCTGGTTTGCATACAGTATGAAGAAGCAGAAAGAGGGGGATTGAAAAGCTCAGTATCAACAGATGCAGGGTCTAGCAACACTCTTGCCCCTTGAGCAGCCATCAGGAAAAAGCCTGGGACAGTGCAGGCAGGGTTGGGGTTTACACCCCTCCCTAATCACATTGTCCTGCTGGGGCCTGGTCATGCCTCTCCTCAGCTCAGCACTGTAGAAAGGAAGGGAGGGCTGCTCTAGCACCCCCCAGCTTCTAGCCTGAGCCACTGCAGGCATGTGCCTGCATTTCTGGAATGAAAAAGGAATGTCTATCCACCTCCAAA
>NW_017728992.1:14219937-14238839 GCF_001723915.1 Gavialis gangeticus
CCTCTCCTCAGCTCAGCACTGTAGAAAGGAAGGGAGGGCTGCTCTAGCACCCCCCAGCTTCTAGCCTGAGCCACTGCAGGCATGTGCCTGCATTTCTGGAATGAAAAAGGAATGTCTATTCATCTCCAAATTGGTTCAAGCTTTGCAGGTTAGACTAACCTGCAAAGATTTAATCAATTCAGACTCAGGCCTTTTGAATGTCCATCTCTAGCCTGAGTAACAATATTACTACCAAACACAAATTTGAGTTATAGGGCCTTGTTACATATTAATTTTATGCGTCTCTTGGAGCTCTTAACCCCTGGATTGTCCACACATTAGCACCTGAAACTAGTTTGAAGTACACTTTAGGCAACTTGGAGTTATGCTACTCCAGGGCAGGTTTACCTCTCATCTGTGTTACCCAGCTCATATTCTCTTAATGTGTAGCCACTCCCCAGAGATGAGCCACCCAAGTTGCAGTCCTCTAGCATCCCAGGATACAGTGTTGCCTCTCCACCCCTCCTGTTCTCTGTGGACAAACTTTCTACTCCCTAAACTCTACTGTCCAACAGGATGTTCTAGCACCAAACCAACTCCCCCTCCTGCCCCTGGAGGTGTGACCTTTCTGCCCCCAAGGGCACAACCCTGTGCAAATAGCTTGCAGAGCACATGCTGGTGAGCCACGTCTCAGGGCATGGATGCGTCCAGGAGTAGGGTCTAGAGAGGTTTGGGGGGAACAAGATAGGGGGCCAGGTCTGATCCCCATGAGCTGGAGCTTCCTTTCCTGGGCATGGGCAGTATCTTCCTCCAAAAGTGCCTTTCTTCACTGCTCTAGCTTCCACCTTCCAGCCATCCTGGGAAGAAGGACCAACTTCCTCAACACCCTAATCCCAAATCCCAATGTATTAAAACATCAGACCTTCTTTAATTTATTTCTTCTTTTTTTCTTTTTAATTTAAAATAAAATCTTTTTTATTTTATCCTTCAGTGGTTGACTGACTTCATTTCACCACCACTGTTTCTTTTCTACCTCCCATTTTATTACTCATTCCCACCCTATTAAGTCTTTGCCTCACAAGTTCATGTTCCTGCCCTCACCCAACCCATCTCTCACCTCCTCCCCTCCCCCTCCCCCACCCCACTTTGAGCATGGATAGAAAGAAGCCTGTCCTGGCTCATCAGCCCTGGAGTGGCAACTCACAACTGTAGCTCTTAGTTAGACTTTGTTCACCATCTCTCTAGTGGCAACTCACAGCTCTACAGGATTGGGGCAGTGAGAGGAGGTTTTTAGTTACAGAGTGACTACTCTAAATTAGAGCTAGCACTAATGCTGATCAACATTTGAGCAGCTCAAAGTGCAACATATAACAAGATCCATACTTTCTGTGCATGCAGTCACACGTGAACTCCAAAAGGCTACTTGTTAGCACTGTCCTTCTAGAGCACCCGGACCCCAACAGCCTGAACACTGAAAGTGACAGCAAGCAAAATGCAGTCAATATTTTGTATGACACCATAGAAAAAAGATTCTTCAAGGTCACACTGTTCCTAGTCCATTAGCACTTTTTTATGAAAAAAGGGAATAGGACAGACAATAACAGATACAAAACATTTGCATAATGAACAAGGAGTGGATATTTGCAATAGATAATATCATTCATGTTTAACCTGTACAATCATAGTTTTTTGTACAATGTGGGTTTTTCTTGGATGTTAAAATAAATATTCCATATTGGACTATATGAATGTTACATTCCCACATCACCTTGTGGAGGGTAGAAAAACATGTAACATTCTATGGAAAAATATGATTCTGTACCTTCTTTGTGCACTGAAGCAAACAGGCAAGGCTTAATACCAATTTTTACTATATACTAAACATAGGTACACTGAAGGAGAGCAATTTAGCATTGAGCATCAAGTCTATTTACCCACATTTATTGCTTTTTCACACAACTGTTAAATAGAGATTTTTTTTATTGCTTGCATTACTTGGACAATTTGAAACCACTCAATAAGGATATACAGCAGAGTAAATAAAAACAATCCAATAAGCTGTTGATGTATTCTATCATCAGCCACTGTGTGCCAGGAAGCTGGATTGACTGATCTTGGATTTATTTGTCAATTTGTTTGTGTTAGTTTTTTCATGGCTGGTAATAGTATAACCAATACAGACACAAAAAATGTTAGCTTTGAGATGGAGCATTTGAATAATGACACTGGAATTAACAGGGCCTGATTCCTTTCCATTAACACTAGCAATGACATACAGGAGTAGTGCTCAATTTTTTGGCCTCCCAGGCCAGGTAAGTGGAACAGGACCAGTCTGGGGGCTGGATCAGGCCCCACACACCAGGACTAGGCTCCACACTGCCCCCATCCAGCTCTGCACACCTGGACCAGGCTCTGTGTTGCCCCCGTCTGGCCCCATTTACCAGGATCAGGCTCCATTCACCAGGATCAGGCCTTGGAGCCTCACTGGGTGCATCTACATGTGCAGTCATTGTGACTGAATATACTCTGGCTCAATTTGAGTCACAGTAAACTAATCACAATGTCACCATTTTCACGTGCGCTTAAGCGCAGTAATTTACTGCACTGTCAGATACCACTTTTATCTGATGGGACAATCCAGCAGTGCACTGAATTAGTCTACTGTACTACCTTAATTACTGTGCATGTGTAGACCAGGACTGAGCAATTATTTGGGCTGGAGGGTTGCTTAATGAGTTTTGGTAAGCTGTCAAGGGCCTCAAGGGTATACCCCTTGTCAAACTATTAAGTGCCACCCCTTCATAGATGCCCCGCTCCTTGGACACCATCTTAGGAACAGAAGTCTCACCCCTAACCCCTGATCTTTGCCACCAGAAGTCCCTCTTCTTTCCCTGGAAATACTCCTTTTAGGAGGGGGGGGTTGCCATCTTGGAACCAGAAGTCCCACCCTGTTACATGATACATGACATAAGAAGGCCCACCCACCTGACATGGCTGGCTGCCATGTTGTTCCCAGAATCCCCTGTCCCCATCACATGGTCCCTGACATAAGAAGGTCCGCCCCTTGACTGGGAAACATTGCCCCTCCACAGGGTCTGGCCTCAGGGTATGTAGCCTGTCCCTGGGGACTCAGAAGTTTTGCCCTCTAGGCCATGAGGTACAGATATGACCTATCATGTGTCAAGGAGTTGTGACCCCTCTAAAAACCTGCCCCATCACCCTCAATCAATCGGTGGGGGTTTCAGGGGTGTCACACCTCCCTGAGAATGATGTCAAGCCAATCAAGTCAAGGGCTGCATGCATAAAATCTGTTAGAAGAAATAATTTTAACACAGTATAGATAAAAAACAAATCATATAGTAAAAATAAAACAACTGCTAGAGGTGGTAGCATAATAGCTCAAAATAAAGACTTACTCTTGTATATTGTGGGGGTCAGGGTAGTGTATGTGTGGGGTGTGGTTGGGGGGAATGTGTGGGGTGTGGTTGGGGAATGGGTGTGTGTGGGGAGTATGTGTTTGTTGAGGTGTGGGTATGGTGGGCAATGGGGTGTGTGGAGGGTGTGGGGTGCTTGTGCATGTGGGTATGGTGGGTTTGGGGGTATGTGGTTGGGGTGTAGGTGTATGTGGGATGGGTTGGGTGTGCATGTGTGAAAGGCTGCCAGAGTGCTAGGTCCTGGGAGCTGGCCAGAGGTGGGTGGTGCAGGGAGGGGCAGGGGGTGCCTACAGCAGAGCTCACCCTGGCACTCTGCATGTGGCTGAACTTTGTCCTCCCACATGGGACATCCCACCCTGCACTCCACCCACTCTGCCACCTGCAGGTGGCTGTTGAACATGCCAGGTGGGTGGAAGGCAACCAAGAGCTGGAGCTGGAGCCAGAGCCCTGAACCCTGGGGCAAGAGCTGCTCAGTTTTCACTGTCCATTCTGTGTGACATGGCTGAGCCCAGCCCATCCAAAGGCAGGAAGAAGCCAGGGATCAGTGTTGCCTGCCTGGCTCACAGTGTGCTGCAAAGGGGCGGGAAAGCAGCTCCTGCCAGCAGGCGGCAAGAGAAGCCTGGCTGCTTCCTAGGAGAGGGGTGGGTTGGGAGCTAAGCCTGGTGCCAACCACTCTCTTGGCCACTGTCCCATGCCTACCTGGTAGGGCTACAGCCATTCCCATGCTGGCTCCTGCTGCTGCCACTGCCACAGCTGATCCCACCCCACCTGCCTGTCTCAGGCCACCATATGTCAAGCTATTCCCCCCCCACCCTCCACCCTTTTTGCTTTGTGATGCAGCTGAGACCCTCCACACACCCCCTCCATCTATGTGCAATCCCACCCAGCCATGCATGATCAGGACCAAAGCAAAGGCTGGGGAGAGTGGGTATATTGCATGCCCTAGGTGAGCTTCCCAGCTTGGTGTTTTTCATGCCTCTGAGGAGCAGCTCATTTCTGCCTCTAGCTGTGCAAACAGCTCCACAGCTGGCTGGAGCATGGTGAGCTGCATGAAAAGCTATCTCCCAAACCCTGCTCCCTCAAATGCTGCCACTTCCCCTCCCTACCTGTTGCCCAGAACACTGCAGCAGGGACAAGAGGAGGAGCCACTGGAAGTGGGAGTAGCCGAGCAGTTCCTTGGGAGGCTACAGCAGTAGCAGCCCTGCCTGGAAGCTGTGTATGCTGGCTGGTCTGTGGCCAGGTCTGGGGCCAGGGCCCTCTGGCAGATGAGGATGGGAATGCAGTGCACACTTCCCCAGGCAGAAGCAGGCAAGACTTGGCCCCATGTGGAACACTGCAGAGGCAGCCGTGGGCCAGATCCAATTAATTGGTAGGTGCTTGCCTGAAGGCCAGATCAAATCAGATGGCAGGCTTGATCCAGCCTATGGGCTGTATTTTGCCCACCCCTGGTGTAGACAGTGACACTACTGTGCAGCAAATTAGTCTGCTGTGCAGTAAAGCATCTCATGTAGACACCTACTGTGTGCCTAATTTAGCATGCAGGGCCAAGCTGTCTGGCCCATGGGGCTCCACTTGGGTCTGCTCACTCCCTGCTTCCAAGTTTTTAGCCCCAAGGGGAGCCCTGCAGACTGGATGACCCTATGCCTGGAGCTGGATATGGGTCTCTGGTTGGAGGTTGAGCACTGGAATAGGTATTAGGCAAGTGAATAAGTGGTTTAGCTGCATAACAGACTGCCAGTTCCACTTTTCTGCCTGCTGCTTACATCAGAACAAACGTCAGTCATCTATAATATTAGTTAAGTGCATTAAACCACTTATGTGCAAATTACCTTTTGACTCCACTGTCTACTTTGTAATAAAACCGTGCTCTGATTAACAGCACAGAAATGACCACAGGGAAGCTATGAGGAACCTTGAAAATGATGAAACTAGTCCACTTCATGGCTGTGATTAGAAGGAAACTACTTTTAGGGCTGCTACTACCAGAGCACTGGGCTGCTTCCACCGCACTGAGAGGAGGTGGGATAGGTCATTGTATTTAATGAACATTGTTTAAACTATGTTTGGAAGTGTTTTCTCCTGGTAAGTCAATTGACTTTTTTCAGTCCAAGTCCCCATCTCTTCCCATTCCTATTTAAATAATTATGAAGTGTTCTTTATATGTTTTATGGGATTAGAGTGCTATGTACCTGTAATGGTATAGGGAACGTGCAGGAAGCAGGGGTTTATTTTGGCAACAGCGCTTTGTCGCTTTGTACTTGGTGCCTGAAAGCTTACCTAACATCTCTTTCAGTTATACAGTTGGTCCAATAAATTAAGTTACCAAAAAACAAACAAACAAACAACTCCCCCACCTCTTGCTAGATTGTTTCTGACTGGTGGGGTGTGAACTAGTTGTGATTGAAAGGGCCCCTTTGTCCATTTATCAAATCAAACCAAAAGGAATTGTTTGGTTGGAAAAATCCAATGAGCATTTTGTAATGAGGATGTTAGTCTAGAGGTCCTGGCTTGGGGAAATCTAAGGCTTACCAAAGTCTAGAGGCCAAACTCTTTCCGCACCCAAGGCAGAAGCATGAGAGTGGGAGAAGAGGGAAAGCGGGGATTTATGCTGACTAGTGGAAGAAGGAGAGGAGTCTTACCTGCCCACCCTCCCCACCAGGTGCAGGCCTGTGCTTCCCATGACAAACCTTCTGCAAAAGTGGAGGGGGGTTGTTATTCTACCCTCCTCCCAGGTACACTATTGTGAATGGAGCTGTGCCTGCCGGTTGCCTATCACTGGGCAGCACAAGCCTGCCCCTGTAGTGATAAAGACTCCAGCGGGGAGGGGACCATACTGGTGCTCCCTCTTAAGTCAGCACCCAGGGCTGGTGCCCTTCTTCCCCCCACCCCAGTTATGCCACTACTAAAGTCAAAAGGAGTTTCCCCACAACCTTCAGTGGGCTTTGGATAAAGCTGTTCAGCTGAGATAAATGTGATGTGCCAGTCTGCCAGAAAGAAACCAGGGTTTTCTAAAACTCAACTGGGCCTTTACATCCTCAAAATAGTCATTTACCACTGGAGCAAAAGAAGTCATCAATACCAGAAGCAGGTTGCTGTCCTCCAACAGAAGGGGATGGACACTGCTATTAGCATATACAAATATGTACTAAACAGCAGAAAAGCCTGGGGAATTTCAGATTTTCACACATAGCTAATTCTGCTGTCATATTTTGTATTTGTATAAAAGCAATCAAAATGCTGAAAACCAGGTATGTTGAAAAAAAATTACCTGAACCTGATGCACTTATAGAACATGTCAAGTTTCAGTCCTCAGCATGTTAGAGTGCGAAAGTAGTTCATAGGGCAGACATTGATGAGTGTCTTTCTATGCTGGTGTCAGAGGATGCTATTGCGATACATTCACTTTCTAAATGGAGATTACTATTTTGTTCAGGTTAGTAGCATTACTGTTAAAGGTCATGTTTACTGAATCATTTTTTACTTTGCTTTACAATAGAAGAAAACAATAGTAGCAATATAACATTCTGACTTTTCAGGTACCAGCAGGCAAACTGTAAAATACTGGAAGATCTACCTATCATTGCAATGTCCAGACATTTCCATTTATATTCAAGCCTTGTCCTGTCACTTCTATAGAATGATTTAATCTCTATGTGTATTAATGATGGCAAATTTCCAGTTCACCCTTTGTACTGACACCATTGTTTTATGGGAGCAGGGCCCAGGCACTAACTCTGCTGTTAACAGGATGCTCTTCTCAGGCTGAATTTTGTGTCAAGATACAACATTGAATTTAAATTTACTGTGGCAGCAGTATGCCAACATAGTCTTTGCTCCACTGTGTTATTTTATGTTCTTCAGTTGTGGAAATGACAAGAAATCCACAAGAATCATGCTCTCAGAGGCCTTTGTCCTATATTGTGTTCAGCCTTCCAGATCTGGGCAAATAGTCAAAACATATTTTCTGTTAAAAAAAAATCATGTTGAAGCTAGGGGCTACAGAAATACACGGGAACAGGTGAAAAACCTTTAATGATACTGCTGCGCCACTGCTAGACCACCAGATCCACCCAGGAAAAGAAAACTAATACCCAGTAACATAACTAAAAGGAGTGGCATGAATGGGCATCAGCTAAGGGAGAGGTCAGAAAAATAGCATTAACTGATGATGATGACCCAGTGATGCCACCACCCTATGCACCACTGCCACTCAGGATGCAGAATTTCCCAGGTACACCTCTGCTAAGACTTCTCTGTTTTATTGCCATATTAAAATCTCAGATCTGTATTCCCCTGAACTTGGGAGGGGGAAGGGGGATGGTGGAGGAGGGGAAATTTAGACCCAGACTTAGATATGACATTTTTCAATGTTGTTTTACATACAGAAAGGCTTTAATTTGAGTTTCTTTGACAATGACATCAGCAACAAAAAAAGAGTGCAATTCACAGAGAAGCAAGTTTTTTATGAGGGAAATTTGCAGGAGATGAAGGCAAATAGTTTTCTTTTGAGGTTCTGCCTGAGACATTGCAGCTTTGTTTTTTCATTGTGACAAATATCACCAGTTTCTACTAGGCTACTTGACTTCTTTTGATCCTTCTTTGAATGTGGATGGTATTGCACCACATAGGTTAAATATCCCAGGGTTTCCAGATGCATGAAACCAAATCACTTGTCTGTAGTAAGCACTCTCTGAACAATAGTTATTACCAAAATATTTATATAGCATATTTTTTCTACATGATTTTTTTTTGGGGGGGTGGAAATGAATGATTATTCCTGCATTTAGTAGTGCTACTCTGTGTGGTTTTTTTTAAATACCTTCTATCTGGTGTCTTAGGCATTTAGAAAATTCAGCACCTTTTACACATGCATCCTAAAAACAATTTACAATATGGGACATAGCCCATTAACTTTACATTTTATTACTGCTAGGTTACTTCTAGACTTTACTTATATATTATTATTATTCATTCTTATCCAGGACAAGCCACTATTGTTTTGAAGAAAATTATTGTAATAGCCAGTGGATTGAAAATAGCATTATATATCTATATAGTAAACTTTGGAAGTGAACAGTTTACTCTTCTCAATGTTGTTAGGATGTTTTTTTCCATTTCTTTGTCAAATGGTTTGAACATAAGAACTGCCATAATGGGTCAAACCAAGTATCCTGGCAAATAGTGCTTGCATTATAAGAAGATGGATCCATTCCCTATCAGACTTTCCTTGTCATACCTCTCATGGGTATAAGTGGCATGTATGTAGCCATGTAACTGCAACCTTTTGGCAATTTTGGCATAGTTTGGGATTCTGTTTCCACATATGGCATAATAGGGCCACCCTGCACATGCACTTGTTAGAAGTAGAGAAGGGCTGGTAGAGGTCTTCCCACTTTTTAGCCTAATGGTTCAGACACTTGTTCAGAGAGCAGGAGACCCAAATTCTACACCCCTACCCCCATTGGGGTTTGAATCTGTGTGTCCTCCTCCCCAGCAAACTGTTCAACTCTCCAGTTCTCCCCTCCAAGCTGGCCGACTGCACTGAAGACTGCTGTGCAGAGAAGACACCTTTCCAGTATGAACCTAACTGGTGTTCCCTGTGAAATGAAAGTCAAATAACTGTGAATCATGAACTTTTGCCAGTTGCTATTCTGTATAGGAACAGGTGTTTTGAAGTTACTGTAAGAGATCTTGCATGACATTATCATCATTCACTTCCAAAAGGAGGAAGGGTGGTTGGGGGGAAAGAATTGGCTCTTTCTTTTCCCTGCTTCTTTGCACACATTCATTTCTTCTTTGTTCCCTTCCTGGTGCTGGTGTTCCTGCCACTATGTGTTATGAAAAGATGAGAAATCTTCTGATCTGTCTGTCATCAGCAAAATCCTTTCTCTGAAACTGTGTGTTATGGCAGGGTAAGGAGTGAACAAACATTTTGGAAGAATGCAGTTTAATTCAATGACTGAAAACTCTTCACAGCTCAAGTCAGCATTTTCTGGGGTGGGAACTGCAGTACTTCTTGGAAAGTGAGGGTCTAATTGACTGGGTTTTTACAGTCATTACTTTTGTATTATATTTCACCACACAATCTTATCTGATATGAGCCCTTTTTTGCTTTATTGTCAGAGAACCCCTAGCAAGGTATGCATGCTTTTGATTTTGAGGAGTCCTGGACATTTCACACCTATGCTGACATGAAGTGAGTTCATTTGTGTAAAGCTTTAACCTGAGCAAATACTTTAAACATTCCTATGATTATTATTTCATGCTGGACAATAATTCACTTCAGCCAAGCTTATACTCCCTGCCGTCCATGAACATCCATACAGCTGACAGATAGCACAGTGCAGCAAATGGGTGTTTCAACTTGGAGGCTGAACTAAAAACTCATCAACATTTCAGATTGTAGTGACCTTTATAGACAATTTGGCAGGGCTGGTACGGATGTATGTGTGTGTGTGGGGGGGGTGTCATTCTGACAAAATGGACAAAGTGAATAGTTCCATTTGGGGTCAATCCAAATTATTGCTCTTAACCTCAAGCAAAATGTTTCCTTGCATTTTTAGGTGGTGGTTTTTAAATTACTCAATTTCAAAATGAAAACATCCTCTGGGAGCAAAGAACTAAAAGGTTTTGACATTTTTCAGAGTTTTCTTTCCCTTTTTGGCCAAATGTATTCAATTACAATTCATAAATAATTTCAGTCTCCTCCACACTGCATATTTTGGCAAATTGATTAGCTAGTAAACAAGTTCTACTCACAAAGTCTGTTCTGTCCAAACATGTGAAACATGAGATGACCTCAACCATCCTTGTTGCTAAAATCTTTGTAAAGATAAGCCTGAGTGATATCAGAGGTGATGAGGGGTATAACAATGAAGCACTCTGAAGAATTTGCCTTCCCTATAATATCGCTGACTGTTGTGGGCGCTATTAAGTCAAGAGTCTTTTGGGTCCTTTTGGTCTCCTTAGTACTTGTGAAAACCCAAAGACGTGGTAGAAAAAAATCTTTCCCTTTCCACCTGCAGCTGTACAGAAGCCTGCACCCTATCCTGTCAGACATGTTGTAGGTGTGGTGACACACCCTTTTGTGACCTCATTTATATCTAGGAACATATGCCTTCAGAAGAAACTTCAGCTACTTTTTTGCTTAGCAACAAAGGACTTGCTGAACAACGTCTGTCTAAAGCACTTCTCTCTGCATTGGATTTCCATGGAATTCAAAACCCAATGCAAGATCTCTTTACCAATGCTCCCCAAGAAAGTGGCCCTGCCTAATAGTGAGATCACTTTGGGTTCCGCATATTTGGCCTGCGATGACAGCACCAGATCTATGAAATTCTCACCAGAAAAGAGAAGCTTATGAGGTCAAGAAACAAAGTTTTCCCAGGAACTAGATCTGGGCAATGGAACATTCTCCTCCAAGGCCACTGACTGAAGGTAAATCTGATTAACCATATGGGAACGGTATGCAACACTCACTTCTTCACAAGCAAACTTGCATGTAAGCAACCAAAAAAAGGTCATACATTAAGCAACTAATGAGCATGTCTAGACTGCCTCTGCTGTGTTCTTGTTGTCTTGCTGAAAATGAAGATCTACCCATCCATTCCAGCTCTGCACCTTCCCAACCCAAAGCTGAGCCAGTGAGGATGTTTCAGAAGTGCTCCCAACTGATGTTTTTGAGATATCTGTATCTGGTATATGTGAGAGTAGTGCCAGGTAGTAGGGTTGTGCAAAGCTTCAGCAGCCAAATCTCCGAATCTGAATCAAATTGGGAGACCAATAAAAAGGTCGAAACTGATTCAAATCCTCTGAATCAATTTGGAAAATATTCAGAGAAAGATTCAGGGATTCTGTGATTCAGGTAGTCCCTGTTTGCCGCCACAGGAAGCTGGACCCAGGCTCCATGTCGATAAGTAGGGGGAAGGAGGGGGGTGCTGGAAGAGGGGGGGACCATTAGGGGACCCCTGCCAGGCCCCATCCCCTGCCTGCTCCCCCAGCCCCCCTGAGCACCCCCTGACCCATGCCTACTCTCCCAGCCTCTTCAATGCCTGCCTCACCTGGCCCCAGCATCCCATCACTTGAAAAGAAGAAAAAAAAAAAAGCTCCGCACTCACCAACTGCTGCAGTGGCTGTTGGGGCTTCCAGGGGCTTGTGGCAGTGTACCCCACCCAGTGTGGGCAGTAGGGGGAAGCAGGGTTCGCCCCCCTGCCTGGCAGAAGCTGGTGAGTGCAGGGCTTTTTTTTTTAAAGAGTCGGGATGCTGGGGCCAGGCAGGGCAGCTACTGATGGGGCTGGGAGAATGGGCAGGGGATGGGGCCTATTTGATTCAAAGATTCAGCTGATTCAGTGGTGACTGAACCTCTGAATCAGATTCAGCCAAATCGATTCAGGACAGTGATTCGAATCACCAAATTGAATCACTGTCCCCCAAACTGGCCGAATCTGAAGCGAACACTAGCCGCTTCACACAGGCTGACCAGGTAGCATTCTTGGAGTGTCTCATTGCTTCAGTTCTTGGTAGATGGGGCTTAGTATTTGTCAGCCTTCTCAGGAGCACTGAAGGGGCAATGCAGACACCACGTTACCTCCAGGACAGGTTGGGAAGAAATAAAATGGGAAGGGAGACTGTTTGTTTGCAAACATCAAGGAGGTGCTCAGGCATGCTGATGAGGAAGACAAGCCATGTACCTAGATAGACAGGTCTAATTTATCTATTTCCCTCCATCTGGTGATAATGCTACTAGATGACCTATCAAGTTTGAGCAGCATAACTCGGTGAGATGTTCCAGCAACCTCTTCCTCTAAACCTTCTATGAAATGAAATCATTCATGGTCTTAGGACTATTTGGAGTGCTTCTAAAAATGATGTGGCTTGCAGAAGCACTCCTGTTTGCCTTTTCATGTTCCTGACATCTCTCCTACAGTCCCATGGACACACAGGTTTCCCTTGTTTTATGTAGGTTCTGTATGTGCGAATTCACTCTTATGTGATGACGCTTTTTATACCAAAAATTCTTTATATGTGAGGTAAATTCACTCTTATGTGATCAGTGTGGTGGAAGCCCACAGTCAGCTGCTTTGTGCGGTGCATTTTGGGAATGACACACGCCAAAATATAGTCTCCTGTGTGGATCTGTGCTCCTTGCTCATTGTCTGTGACGTGTTTCTGTAGTCACCATCCCCATTATAGTAAAATTCACCAGCACCTTGTGCTTGTGTGTACTGTCTGCTGTTGGTGAGTACCAAAATTGTCTTGTAAACATTGTAGAAATGGGTCTGGGGTCAGTAAAGCCGAGGTCTTGGAACATATCCCTATTTGTTACATTGTAAAGTGGGTTCCCTTTATGTGAATTTGAGTTATGTGCCATTTTCCAGGAATGCATGTACAGCATAAAGCGAGGGAAACCTGTATTCAATACCATGTTTACAATACCACTGAAGTTCCTATGGTTATATTGGGGTCTCTTTAAAATACCTTTCATAGTGTGTAACTGCACCATAGTAAGGTGTTCTCTGAATTCAACTGTTAAGTTTGATTTTCAGCAATTGGTGCACTTCATATGTGTCCATTTTATTTGTCAAAATCATCAACAGTTTTCATGCACAAAATCTACCTGCAAGCCTGTATTGCTGCATTAGTGACTGATGTATTAAAATGTAACAATTGTAAGAAAAGATCAGGACTAGATTTGAAGAATGTTTGGTGCCAGTCAACTTGTGCTACTTAAGAAATGCATTAGGATGGGGTTAGCAAACATATGGCCTGTGGGCCAGATTCATCCTGTGGAGCTCTGTCATCTGGTCCCTGGTGTTGCCCCTCAGTATGATCAGACCCACATGGGACACTGTATGCCAGACCAATGCCGCAGGCAAGGCTCAGGAGGCACATTGCATATAGCACCTGCCCTGGCCATTCTAGGACTCAACTGCATGGGCGGGCACATGCAGTGTGGATCCTGGAGCAACTGCTATGGGTACTACATGCACTGCAGTCCAGCTGGAAGCGTATAGTGGAGATACCAGACTGGGCAGAGCAGGAGCCACTGTTGCATGCTGTGGTACCTCTGACTGGCCTGCACCACATGCAGTGGCTGCTCTGGAATGCATGATAGCTGCCCTTGCAACTCTGCGACTGTGCCTCACATGGTGCCTGTGCCAGTCTGGGACCCACGCTGCATGGTATTTGCAAGTGCCACATGTAGCACAGGTTCTGTTCCAACTGGAGCAGGTGCTGTGTGCAGTGCGTTTCCAAGAATGGGCACTGTATGTGGCACAGTCCAGCTGGAGTGAGCACCGTGTGCATCATGGTGCCTGTTCTGTCTGGTCTAGGATCCATGCTACATACCCTTGGGTGGACTATGCCACACACAGAGCACCTGTTCTAACCTCTCCATGGCAGTGTGGGTCCCAGACCAGCTGAAGTGGGTGCCATATCTGATGTGCTAGGAAAGAGGCAAGAGGGAGGGAGAAAGGAGGTGGTCCATCAGCCTGACTCAGCCCATGGACCAGCCATGTACCACTCATCCTCTCTCTGCATTAGACCATCATGCTATTTACATATAAATAGTTCTCTGTGTGAGGATTAGGAGTACTTTTTTTTTTAAGGACAGAAAAGAAACGTTTTGAATGGTTTTGTTAAGATATCTTGCTTTAGGACTTGGCAGATGAAAAAGGGCAGCCGGGAATATTTGAAGTTTTCTTATTTTACATTTCTGCACATATAAACCACAAAAGTGCTACTGAGAGCAGGTATAACAATTTTATTTTTCTATTATTTGAAAGGAACTTAGTGAATTTAAATGATTAATAAAATATTGGCAGCCAGATGTGTTTTTTTTCTTAGCTTACATGTCAAGTATCAGCGAGACCCAACTGGAAATGGCTAACAATATCCCTTTTAAAAATGTGTTATATTATACCTTATACAGTATAAGATATAATATGCAGATAGTGGGATAAGAATGACCACTAAGGGATTATGAAAAATAGCCCTTGTGAATATGTTGCAGCTATGCTTAAAATAAGAGAATTGTAGATATTTTTGAAGATTTGTATCTGATACTATGTTTTTGTTGTATTTAACCACAATAGTATTTTGCTTGTACCATCAATGGCCTCATTGTTTCTTTTGATATGGAAAATCTTGAACCATATATCTTTCCATCCGGTCAAATTACATGCCCTGGAAACTTATTTAAATAAAGGAAGCACTGAAACTCTGCTACTCATTCATTTCTTCATATATTATCATGTTTAATTCTTAGTAAATGTTTTAAAGTTTTTAATGGATGAGATGAGATTTTTCTTTGAATTGTCCCTAATTACACAATCCAGTATTTGAAATTATTCCAATACATGCATATATCAGTTTATTGGGAAAATGAAATTTAAATTGGAAATTATCTTATCCCTCATACAATATCTAGGGAATAGAGTAATAAGTTTAAGGTCAGACAAACTGATCTTCTGGAAGAGTACTGAAACAAAATTCTGTTAATATTGGGTATTAATAATACCTCTCTGTTTTGAGGTATAATAATTGTCTGGTTCAGTTCACTGATTCACTCATTTTAAAACTACTTTAACTCTGTGTTCAGAGGACTCATATTTAACTTATAAAACTCTCATTAACCAACAATATCTTCCTGTGGCTTCCTATGACTTTCTATGAGTTGCTCAGAGGACATTTAACAAAAATTTGCCCTGACCAGCTCTGGAATATAATTTTTGAAAAAGTTTAGATTATGTTCCAAACCAGGTATGTATACACACCCAGTCCTGGTAAACCATATGTAATTTTTTTGCCAGTGTCCTCCAACTACAGAAAACTTCTTTCTTAAAATATTCTCTGAGTACTGAGATAGTTCGCCTTGTTAGTCTGAAATCAGGCACAAATAGGGCAGAGTGGTATCTTATGGTTCGGAGAAAAATGGTTCAGAGAAGCATGAGCTTTCATAGATAGTGAATTACTTTAACACATGCCATGAATGGACCAAAAGCTTGTGCTTCTGTGACTGAGATAGCCTCTAAGGTGCCATCTGCTACCTTCTTCTCTACAATATTTTGATTTTCTTCTTTTTTAACCAAATCTAGAACAGTGGTGCAGCATCCACTCTACATGTAAACATGTAGTCACTGATCTGAATCTCATGTAAGTCTGTGCAAGTAAATTAAAATCAGTGAAAAGCACTGATTTTCCAAAAGGCCTCACATCACCTTAGAGTTTTTGGAAATTTGCCAATGGAGTGTTTTTTTTTTCCTGCCAGAAAATGCTAATGTACTGATTGTAGAGCAAAAATGTGTCAGTTTTGAACAGTCTTTCAAAGTCTTTTTGATAGGCTGGCAAGGTGGGCAGGTCAGAACCAGATGAAGTTTAACACTGACAAGTGTAAAGTGGTCAGCCTAAAAAAGAGAAGGGACTTGGTAGCAGCTTACTGCTACATCAGGGGAATACATCAAGGGCTTGGAGAACAACTGTTCACCAGGGCACCCTTGGGGAGAACTAGGAGTAATGGCCATAAACTCCTGGAAGACCACTTCAGGATTAACACTAGGAAAAACTTCTTCACAGTCAGGGTGTCCAGACGATGGAATAAACTCCCTCCAGAGGTGGTGCAGTCTCCTACCCTGGAAATCATCTAGAGGAGACTGGAAGGTCACCTTGCTGGGGTCACCTGACCCCCGTTGTCTTTCCTGCCTAGTGCAGGGGGGCTGGACCCAATGATCTTGTGAGGTCCCTTCCAGCCCCTAACAATCTATGAGTCTATGAAACAAATTAGGTTTCTGGCTGGTTTCTACCAACTTGCCTTCTGGTTCCCTTGGCTTTCATGGTTTTCAGGTGCCCTGGAAGCTTGAGAACCCAGGGTGCAGACATGATTTTGGAAATGGTAAAAGCTTGACAATTTTCATGCAAGTGACGTTCACTTCATGGGTTGTGTCTTAATCTGGTGCTCCAGGGGTGGGCAAATTGGAAAAAGGCAATGCCAATAGAAGTGAAGACAGGCAAGGAGTCAGATTCTTGCACGTTTCACTGTTATGCCTTTCCCAGAGAGTGAAGGGAGTTGTGCAGACAAAGATAAGCAAAGACATAAACACCCATGAACATCTAGATAGAATATGGCAGTGATTTTTTTCCAACTAGGGTGCTGTGGGGGCCTCACAACATTAGTGCTCTCAGGTGTGCAAACACAATTCATAAGAAACCCAGAGATTTCAAATAGAAATCCATAGTGTTAAAGATATTTTGACCTGTTGTGGTCTTTCTGAGTTCTCTGAAATGCAAGCATTGCCTTATTATTTTTGTGTGGGCAAAAAAATTAATGAAAACTAGAGAGTGGGCATTTTCAGAGAAGTGCCCTGAGTCAAATGAGTTCTTTGAATCTAAAAAGGTTGAGAACCACAAGGCTGCAGTATGGTGTCTGATCCTAGCCCCATCAGGCTTAATAGAAACCTTTAAAATGGATCTGAAGATGCTTGTTTGCACCCTTTGGGCACATCCAGATGAGAGTGTATGTGCGCTTTCCCAGGGACAAATAGCAGTGGCACATAGTTGTCTCACTGCTACTTGTCCTCAGGGAATGCCCCTGCAGGCATGCTCTGGCATGCGGCAAATTTTCTTGGGTGGGGTAGAGGAAGCTGGGACCAGCATCTGGGTTGGCCCCAGAAGCTTTACCTGGGGTCCTGGGAGGCGACTGCAGTAGCAGTGATCTGGGCATGCTAACCTTGGGTGGTAGTGGGAGCATGGCTCTGGTGGGCCAGGCTCCAGTTCCAGGCAGTGCAATGCTGTAGCCACGTGCACTGCCCCACTTTTTTTGTATCTGTTTTTTTCAGATGCTGGGATTTCCCGGTGTGTAATTTTGGCTCTGCACTGCAAATCTGTAGTGTGGAAAACCTTTTAACATGCATTGCATGCGTTTTGCAACACCGCAAATGCCTTTGAGGTGCCGCAAAGCACACATGTGCTCATCTGGATGTGCCCCTTGTGTTATAGATCTGTTGTTTCCACAGGATAATGAATGAGGAGACTGGTATCTTTACAAGATTCTGTAACACTCACTACACACAATTTCTTGCCTGTCTTGGCAGTAATTAGGGGAGAGGTTCATGACTGAATATCTTATTATGTATGATTTGGATTCTATGATCTACATATTTAAACATCTCTGCAGTCACTTGATTTATGTGAGAAAGATAATCTAAAAAGTAAAACAATTTCTAAGTTAGCAATAATTTGGTTCATGTGTTCGCCGAGTCCTAAATTATTTCTCTTTCAGTTGAAATCACCTTGTTTTTTATGAAGTTCTACTGCTGATATCTGCTGGTGTTATAATGCATGATTAGGTGCTGCTCGGTCCTTTTAAAGATGACAAAGAAGTGTAATAACTGTGTAAGCAACTGCTCTCAGCCTTTGCTAGGCAAACAAAAACCATTAGATGACATTCACGTCTGGATGATAGCTTTGTAAATTGGCATTTACCCCATGACAAAGATGGAAGTAGGAGTGATAGAAATGCAACGAAAGTGGAAGTTACTGATACAAGCAGTAAAACCACCCTTGTAACAGCTCTAGTGAAAAACACTACAAAACAGGTTGTGTATCAGCCCACTAAAAGTGACCAGTTGAATATTGCAACTATCATATCATATATAGACTATTTAGGTGCAAGTCTCTGCTGCTTAACTATGTTAAAGTAATTTTTATCTCATCTGGAACTTTCCTGTAGACTCACATTTCCATTTAGTCACTTACCTCTCCTTCTGCAGTATATTTCTTAAGTATCAGCTTGCTGGCCAGTTAGTTGAAAAGGTATGGAGGGAAAATTTCACATCAAAGGCAACAGTCAGCTGCAGGAGAATGTAGGCATGTGGGTTCTTACCACATCATGGGCTAAATTATTAATGGCATTTTGGTTAGAAAGAAGGCTGAAAGGGGTCTTTGACTGCTTGACTTTGGCCTTTCTACTTTCCCATGAGAGCCTAGTATTGAAACTGGATTTTAAGTCTTCTAAATTTTAATTTTCTGTCCTCACACTGGGCAAACAGACAAGCTGAGCAGAAACTACAGGGTGTCCTTGGCTCTAACTCTTAACGACTTTGCCAGGGTAACAGACTGTGGTGCTGTGTAAAAATACCAATTAAGGAATACAAAGACATAAGCCTCTGGAGTAAAATATATGAAAAGCTCCACTGAGTTTTTAATTTTAACAGAATCCCATAACAAATGACAAAGGAGTAACTTGAGGCAAATATAGGGCACACTGTACTTAAAATACTGTACACTGTGACATGGCTTGTTTTGTAAATGAACCGAAGGACAAAGAGGTTTTTCTCACCCTCTCTGCTATAAAGAACATGGCAAAGACATAAACAGTTGAACAGGATATCTTGAGTACTGTATATATAGAGTACTGTCTAAAAGAAACCATGCCTTTTGGTTGTTATAAAGAGAAGGTGTTACAGTAGAAGTCACTGCAGCAGGGCTGAAATA
>NW_017728992.1:14243839-14258687 GCF_001723915.1 Gavialis gangeticus
GAAGGACAAAGAGGTTTTTCTCACCCTCTCTGCTATAAAGAACATGGCAAAGACATAAACAGTTGAACAGGATATCTTGAGTACTGTATATATAGAGTACTGTCTAAAAGAAACCATGCCTTTTGGTTGTTATAAAGAGAAGGTGTTACAGTAGAAGTCACTGCAGCAGGGCTGAAATAACAGCAGTCCTACATCTGAGATATTGTCAAGGTAGCCTTATAAACTTGCTACAGTATATGGTATTCTGTTTGTTAACTTCTAATAGAAACCAGCAACTTTTCTCAGAGACGTAAGTCAGGCAATTAATTATATGGTTGTACTCATCTTTAGTAGATATATAGCCAATTTTTCCCTTTTTGTAATATTCCTTTCTCAGTTTCAACTCATTGAAGAATTCATTGTTTTAGCCAAGCCCTTTTCTTACTTGTTATCTTTCTTTTGCATAGCCTATTCTTCTATCCTTAATATGGTCTCTTTAAAGTACAGGTAGCTCTCCAGCTTTCTTTTCCCCTTAGACTTGCCTCTAAAGAGATCCTATCCAAGAATTCCCTGAGTTTGGTAAACGCCTGCTTTTCTGAAGTGCAGTGCCTTTATTATGTGGCTGCTTTTCCTTCCTTTTCTTAGGATCTTGAACTCTATCACTTCATAGTCACTGTTACTCTGTGTGCAGTTTTGCCTCCAATCACCTCCCACTACAGAAAGGATGCAGACAAATTGCAGGGAGTCCAGAGCAAGGCAACAAAAGCGATTAGGGGGATGGGGAACATGACTCATGAGGACAAGCTGAGGGAACTGGGCTTATTTAGTGCAGAGAAGAGAAGACCAAGGGGGGATTTAACAGCAACTTTCAACTACTTGAAGAGGCATTTGAAAGAGGATGGAGCCACACTGTTCTCAGTGGTGGCAGAGAACAGAACAAGGAGCAAGGGAAGATTAGATTAGATATTAGGAAGACTTTTCTCACTAGGAGGGTAGTAAAACACTGGAAAAGGATACCCAGAGAGGTGGTGGAAGCTCCATCCTTGGAGGTTTTTAAGACTTGGCTAGAAATAACTTTGGCTGGGATGATATAGTTGGGGATAGTCCCGCTTCGAGCAGGGGCTTGGCTTAGATGACCTCCTGAAGTCCCTTCCAACCCTAATTTTCTATGATTCTATAAGCTGCCTTTCACCTTCATGTTTTCAATTTTCCTCTATTTGTAAGCAACAAATTGATAAGAGCTTCCTTCTAGTTGTTTTCTGTACCAAAAAGTTATCTCAACCACTCCCAAGTCTTGCTAGACTGCTTGTGCACTACTGTGTTACCCTCCAAACAGATGTCATAGTATTTAAAATCTGCCATCAGCACCAAGTCCTGCAAGTTGGATATTTTGGTTGTTAGAAAAAAGGATCAGACATCTACTTTTCCGGTTTGGTGATCTATAGTAGGCAGCTACCAATACATCATCCTTCCCTTCTGTCTTGACTCAGAAACTTCCAACAGACTTCTTAGGACCTCTGGGATTTGAACCTAGAACAGCCAAGCTAATAGACAGAGGCAAAGTCCATGGTACCACCAGGCAGCTGACTAGACACTAGTATCAGCCCAGCCTAGCCCCTCCCATGAGAATGTTGATGAGGAGTCAGGTGATCAGGAAGAACCTATGGGAACCATGAGCCCCTGACAGAGACTATAAAATCCCTCCAGCACTCCTGTACATAATTCTTTGGAAGTTTGCCTTGCTTCTCCCTGGTCCTGGTCCTGGTCCTAGCCCTCCCCCTGCCCCTGCTGTGTCTGGACCTCCTGGCTCTGATCTGCCATCTGCTCTGACCACAATACTGCCTCAACCTGATGACTCAGGGATACCTGCTGTGACCCCAGCCTGCCTATGGTAACTTGTTAAGTGATTGTCCATGTCCCAGTTGATCTTGACAAGACCTACCTTCTGCTTTGTACTGCACTTCAGAAGAAGCGTATCTGTTTTATGCAGAAGGCATCACCAGCTCTTTCGTCCCCCCACTTCCACCCCGTCTGTGCTTCCTGAATATGCCAACTGTATGAATCAAACCACCAAGTTTCAATTATCCCAACTGGGTCACACTTCTGTGATTTGTATTAGGATTTCCAGTACTTCCTGTTTATTTCCTGTGCTTCCCACCCTAGTATATAAACATCTGAAATCAGGGATCAGCACCCTATTGCCAGAGAGCTAGATCCAGCCTGGGACTTGGCGGATCAGCAGCATGCAGCAGTGGAGCATCTTTTCTGCTCTCCACCATGCATTTCTCTGCTGTGTGCCACTGGTCCCTCCACAGTGCTCCAGCCCTCCCTGCTTATCCTCACTGCTCCCCTTTGATGCTGGACATGGGAACTGGCTGCACTTGGTGGTAAGGATAAAGTACAGGCTGCAGTTGGGAGTGGGGGCTGTGAGGCCCAGAGCAGGGAGGGATGAGTTAGGTGGAAGACATTGATGGCCTGCAGCAATGGCTGGGTCAGAAGTTGTAGCTTGCCAGTCATAAAAGGCTACTAAGCCCTGTCTTAGATGACTAGTTGATTGCCCTGATAACTTATTTTTGACAACATTAGGCTCCCCATATTGTTAATCTTATCTGGCCATTATCTCAGTCACCTTGCTCTTTTTATACCAATGGGCTTTTGTCTCTGTCCCTCATTGAACTATGATCATAAGAATGAAGGTTTTCTATATTTATGCAAAACAGTGAACAAAACTCCCAGCATGCTTGTACTTATTCTCTGCAGTCATTTAATTATAACACTTCTCAGAACTAGAATTAAAGTATATTAACAAAAGAAAAGAAAATACAAGACTACATGTAGGATCCTTCTGTAGCTGAGTAAGCATGTACTCCACATCAGAGTTGAGATAATGTCTTTGGGGTTGCTTAGCTTCTGGAGTACTCTGTTCAAGCTAGGTAAGAAAATGGCAGAAAATTCAGGTTGCATGATGTCAGTAGGTACAGGAAAAAACCTGGGTGGGCTCTGATGATACAAGAAATATCTTATTGGTTAATATGCTGTGAAAAAGTTGGGTATAAATATTGGGGATTTAGGCAAGTGTCTTAACTGCTGCAATTCATGGAGCAAGATCATCTCAACAGACTGACAGGTGGGGAATGTATTTCTGTGTCACTGCTGTCCCAGCCACCAGCAGAGGCTTTGGGATTGAGAGTGTGGTCGGAAGTAAAATGCAAGGAAGTTTTACTGACTTAACAAAAAACCCACAACTATGCGTAGTAACAAAACAACAATGACAGACAATGACAATTTGCATTGGCAACTTATTGGCAGTCCCCTCTGATGCCTGATATATGACAAGTTCCTCTTTTATAAAGCTCAGTGAAGTCAGTCATCCCTGATCAGCACTGTCCAAGGGGTACCGGAAAGGACCCTGGTATTCAGTCCTCAGGCTCCTCGAGATCCACGGGCCCACTGAATCCAGGTCAGCAGCTAATTGCTAAATTCTCTCACAGAGCTGCATCTTCCTTCTAATGATTTCTGGATGTGCTAGCCAATTTAGAACTTCTGAACTATGCTGATAACTTACAGCCATTCAGATTCCCTCACTACAAACTTTCCTTAGGACTGACCAATAGCAGTACAAGCCTTTGCATTCTTCTGATAAGGTTAATTTTGACTATGCCACAAGGTCTACTACTACTTCTACAAGGCCTTGCTAAATTTACTAGGCCTTACTACATACAAGGCTTCACTAATTTTTTTACTTTAATTAAACTCTTAGCGGCAACATGCAGCTCCAATACATGAAAAAATGACAAGAAACACTTGGTCTAATCCTCACAGAGCGTTCAGCAAGCACCTTTATCACACAGACAATTTTCCGCTGTTACAAGTGCTGTCTTGATTATTTTCCTAATCACCTTTGTGACACCCCTGTGAGGTGGTCTCTATAGTGACAGCTCTTGTGAACTGCAACTCAGCACTAAAGTGACTGCATGTGGACCAACCTCTCTCCATAATACAAAATGTAGGTCCATACACATTCCCACCAAATTCCACCCCAATGGAGCTTGTATCCTTCTTACACATAGAGGCTGTTGGTTTCTAAGGACAGAATAAATATAACAGCATCAGAACCAACAGGAGAGGGGAAAAACACCTGAGCCTTTATTTGAATTTTAGGTAGTAAGTGTAAAAGGGTCTTGGCAAAATTAGGGGGAGAGACAAACAGCGAGAAAAGGAAGAAAAAATGGCTTGTACAGAGAGTTTATGAAATAGGATGAAAATAAAAATATCCTGGGACACACAGCTCCTTGTCTCACTCTGACTTGGCACTCAGTTGCCATCTTACCTGATCTCGACTCCCTGCAGCGATAGGAGATGTTCTGCCAGTGTATCCCACTAACCAGTTGCTCTTGCCATGCATATATTTCCCTTTTTGACTTAAAACCCATCATTTCAAGTCTCATCTCCCTCTAAGGTTGTAAATCATTTCCTATGTCTCCATCCTACTGTGTGATAAATATTTATTGACATTGACTTTGTCCTGTTGCACCTGTTCTGCAATTTAACAGATAAAAAGGATATTTAATTGTTTTTTCCTCTCTCAGTGTTCTCGAGATTACCCTAACCCTAAATCCAGAAGAAATCTGGAGTTGGGTCCTGATTGAATTCCAGAGCTCTATCCCCAAGCTATAGAACAGCTCAGACCAAAACCTAGAATCTGCCACATGTAGCTTTTGAAATCTTGAAGGTGAGATTTTGAAAGAGAAAACACAGTAAAAGGGTGTGACCCCAAAATGGCTAATGCCCAGACAGTCATTTCCATGAGTCCTTTCAGAATAAATTCAGGGGGTCTCAATGGATGTAGCCATGCTGACATCATGTGCTTGATTGATGCTCTTTGTTCTCCTGAGCTGTTATTCTCACTCTATTATCCATTTGGTGGATGCAAAACAAAATTCTGGGCTCCAGTGTCCCTAATATTTGGGTGAAGGGGGCACATTTCAGATACATATCCAAATTCTTTACTTTGGGCCCATCTCTAAAAGCCTTGGCAGTGATGAAATCCCTGCACTGCAGCTGATATTGCAATCAACAACCCAGCTCTATTCTCTGCCTATCACTCAAAATCCACATTTTTCCCATGATCAAAATGAAACACCACTAATACACACACACACACACACACACACACACCCACACACACACACACACACACACACACCCACACACACACACACACACACACACACCCACACACACACACACACACACACACACCCACACACACACACACACACACACACACCCACACACACACACACACACACACACACCCACACACACACACACACACACACACACCCACACACACACACACACACACACACACAGATAGATATAGTGGTGTTTCATTTTGATCACAGAAAAATGTGGATTTTGGGTTACTTTTTTAACCCCTAAATTGGGGATTTTTTATCAGAGAAAAGCAGGATCCCTGTGTGTATGTATATTAGTATGTGTGTGTGTGCATGTGTGTGTGTGTATGCACATACACACGCACACTTGTCACCCATTGTGAGTGTGTGTGTATATAGAGTAGTGACAAGCAGGAGTTTTTCGAAGGACGTGGGGGATGAGATTGAGTCAGGAACTGGGACACTCTGTGTTCAATGGGTGGCAAATGACATGTAACATCCATATTCCACATGCTACATTCTTCCAGACCAATTCACTAGTTACTGGGAACAATCCAATTTGCCAGTTATTTTCAGGAGACATTTTCCCACACTGAGAATTTTAGGATAAAAGAAAAAAATGCTCTCACACTTTTTTTGTTTTTTTACATATGTTTTTATTATCAAAGTTACTCACTTATTTCAATAAACAAATGGTTCAAATAAGTCTCCACTTTGGACATGCATGGATCGAGATGTTAGGAACACATATCATCTTTATTTGTATTACTGGGATGATGTAGTGATAAGATGTTCTGTTCAGTGCCAGGGCTCTCTATTTATAGTGATTATTTCTGTCATCACACTTTTTACTACTTTAATTTCTGGCTGACCTTTCTTGGCAGTCTCTTTAATAAACAAGTAATAGGCAAAGGACCATTCCTTGCAAGATGCATGTTCCTTCTGCACAGTGAAGCCAATTGGCTCCTACAGAACAATGACAATAAAACATGGTTTATAGACACAGAGGTGATGTAGGAAAAGAAAGTTGATCTTGTGAGTAAGAGTCCAGGCTTGGACTTGAGCTCAATTTTGGTTCTGACCCATGATCCCTAAAAGACCACTGATGAATAACTGTGTCTCCATTTCTAAGTGAAATGGAGAAACTTATGAGGATGATGACAATACTACTTTCTTACTTTTATCCTGTATTTGTCTAATCTGTTTAGATTGCAACACTCCTTGGATGCATCTATATAAGACACTTTATTGGATGTTAGACTAATCTAATATGCAGTAAAGTGTTACTGTCTACATGTGTGCAGAAATTAATGCATAGTGTAGTAATCTAATGCACCATTTTCTAGTACCTGAAGATACAGGTACTAAAAAAACAGTGCATTAACTAATGCACCATAACACATGAATAGATGCTGACCTGAAGCAAATTGCTCCTGGCCAGCCTAGCCAGCAGGGGGCCACAGGAGGGTGGGGAGAGCTGTCCTGGTTTCCAGGCAGCTGCTTCCCAGCCACATAGAGATCAGGATCTGTCTCAGTCTCTATGAGGCCAGGAGAGCTGTCCTGGCTGGCAGGACAGCTCTCCCTGCCCTGTGGAGATAAGGACGTATCCCAATCTCTCCTGCTTTTTTGCCTGGGAACACTGTGCTCAGAGTATGCCTCTCTGTTATCAACTAATTAAGGCTGCTCACATTGTGATCTAGACTAGAGGCCTGGCAGAAGCAATTAATCAATTACAGAGCAGGTTACACTTGGGAAACTACTTAAGTTGCTTCATCCTTTATGCTATAGGCAACTAAGCAGCCTCTGTTGTAGAGTCCATAGTTCTGGTGGCAGGACTTTGACAGCCTCCACATTCAAAGGCCCCACGAAGTAGTGGGAACTTCCCCTCTCGTGGCAGAGTTACTTTACCTTTGCCAACCAGAGTATGGCTTGGGCTACCACTCAGCATCTGGCTGACAGATTTTGAAGGATAAACAGCCCTTTGGGCCTGTCATCCAGTGTCCTGGTTTGCAAATAAGGCCACTATATGTGGCTTAGATTGTATTGTTGGTCTTCATTTTCATCATTCTTCATCATAGCATTTAGGTAAGTAATTTTGTGCCTGGGTCTGTACATTTTTCTACAGTCTGTATAAATCTAAAATGGCTGACTGGGGAAATGACTTGTGGAACCCTGACATTATGTCTCCTATGGAGAGGAACACCTACTGGAATATTTGACAGTGTCCACATCAGATGTCACAAATTAACGTTTACTCTGCTATGATGAAGAGAATATGGAGTTTGCTTCTATTTTTCCTCTAAAACTTCAGGAAGAAGTTGAATTAGATTATCTCTGAAGAGGAAAGTCTAGAACTGAAGACCTCCAAGCTGCTAACTTCAATCTGCATCTGAGGGAAATTGCTCAAGCTTTTATCTAATGAATCTCTGCATATAAAAACTGAAGGGTTTTTTTTTACATTTTGTAAATCTTCTCAGATCAACTTTCAGCTATCCACCAATTCTCCCACAGTGAAATGGAAAAAACTTTAAGGTACCTGAAACTGTCAGATTTTATGAATAAAACAAATATATTTTTTTGGGGGGGGAAATAATTGGAATTCAGATGGAAAGTCATAAAAATAGTTAATCACTTAATTTGCCAGCAAGGCATAGCAGGAAAGGGTGATAACTTGGAAATCCAAAGTGAAAGTTGGGATTTGTGTGGCCACTAGAGGCCACCATACCTACCCTTAGAGGTGGGTTCCACTACAATCATACAACTTGAAATACTTTTAAAAGTAGATCAGATCACTGAGTTGGTCAGCCACACTGTGTATACCTGGCCAGTAGTTGATACTCCAGAGAAATGAAAAGAATTGTGGATAATTGTGCCTTTCTGGCATGACACAATATTCCTTCCCACTTCCTAAAGCAGAAAGTGAAAATGTGTTATCTTGAATCATCAAACATTAGTCCCTATATCCTTAGTTTATGTATCTACGTGAGTTGTCTTGGGACTTTTGCTAATTATGCCAATAGTGAGAATTTCTTCATACAATTCTACCTGAAATCTAAAGAAATCCCCCCAGCAGCCTTTCCACAAGCTGTTCATTTAACAGATCTTTCAATGCACTTCACTGGAGAAATATATTAAATATACAGGCTGAGAATTGGGAAGTTTTGCACATAAATCAATTCTGACAAGAGCAGACAAAAAACAAATGTTCAAGTTAGTTTAATATTCTACCCTGACAGCCCATGCAGAGAGCTAACAATCATCTGCTCAGCTCAGGCTACTTAAAAGCTGCAAGGAATTTTCCAAACTTGGCATGAGTCAGAACAACCTCCAGTGACAAGGTAGGACTCAAACCTGGAGGTCTCTCGAAGGAATGTTTTGTGCCAAAAGTCAAGGTACAATGAAGATTGAAATAGCTATAAATCTGGAGTAGACTGTACAGAACCTATGGCATTATACAGTGTGAGGAGACTGAAGTAATCAGGGATCATGAAGAAAGTTATCACAAACTCTAAATTGACCTATGGAGAGAGCCCAGGGACTAGGAAAACTCATTTGATCCACCCAAACATTTATTTTCTAAAGATTTTTTGTCCCTGGGAGACGCACAAAAAAATAAAATGAAAACAAATGAGCTCCTTTCATGCAGGGCAGAAAATGCTCTGTCAAAATGTACACAGGTAGGTCTGGCGCCTCTTGTGCTTGTAATAGAAGACCTCCAGGGGATGGATACAGACACTGGCAGAAACCAGGGAAGCAGATACAACAACCAGGAGGAGATGAAGAAGCAGAGCCATAGCTGGGGGCAGTCAGCTTTGGAAGCAGGTAGTTTCATAGTCAGAGCCCTGGGATCAGCAGCAGCAGGAGGGTGAACTCTGATGGAGGACACTAGCATCCATATAGAGCTGTTCCCCCCACCAACCATGTGGTCTTTGGACCCCAAACCAGGTAAAGGAGCCAGCTAGAAACTAAAGATTTTAAAGAAATCACAGAGGCAGTGTAAATCAGGACTGAGGGATATTGATGTTCTTCAGTTTTGATGGCATTTTCTTTGCCTTGGGCTGAGGGGATGTTTGTCCAGCACTAGCCCCACAGACTCTTCACCTTCAGCTTTGGTTCATACCTGTCACTTTATATCTTCTTCCCCTTCCTCTTCTCACTTCTTAAAACTTCTTCCCTCATCCCCTTTTCAGTGTCTTTCCATTGTGTTAATTTTCTCCTAACTAAATCCAAGCTCTGTCCCTGCAAAAGCACTGATTGCTGCCATTGTATCAATGACTTATTGTGACCCTTTCTCCCACCCTTCATCTGTCCACCTTAGTTAGGAGCATGGACTGTTGGTTACCACTCTGTGTTTGTGGTGTCTGGTACAATAGTGCCCTCCTCATTGTTGGTCCTTGAACACTACCATAATAAGTATAATATTTTAAAGCTGGGAATGAGACCTAGGTGGGGCCTCCAACCACAACAACCACTCAGCATTCCTTGGGGGTGCCTCAGGTCCCCTGGAGTTCCTAGGCTGGGTGGGGAGACAGAGTAGGAGTATATTGCATCTGGAAGCAGTGAGTCCCCAGGCTGGCCCAGGATAGGTAGCAAAGAAGATAAATCCTCCCTCAAGTAACCCCTTTCACATGGATTGAAGGGGTCAGAGTCAACCCCAGGGGATGAAGATTCCCCTGGAGGACACTGTGAGCATCAGAAAAAAGCAGCAGTGAATTCTCCTATTGGCTTCCTAGGACCCATTCTACCTACAGTGCTCACCAACTGTAATCAGGGTGAGTACTCATAGGCAGGACTGGTGAATGAGATTTTGAGAAGTCTTAAATGGTTTGGTTTAGCCAAAACAATTTTGGGGGTCTGGGTTCCTACTGCATAGCTATCCCATGCTTTATTGAGTGGTGGTTAAACCACTGGTTTGTGAGGCCCAGCTTCATATACTGGTTCTGCCTTAATCAGAAAGATCATGGATGAAAAACTCTGTCTGAATCAGCCAAAACAGAGGCCTGAACCTAGCATAGTGTCCTAGCTAAGTGGACAAACACACTTTGACACCTCTTCCCAAATGCTATTTCAGCATAAGTGTTTCAAAAGCTTGGTTCATGCTCTAATGTATAACTAAAACAAATGTCAAAATGTCAAAACCTGGAAGGTTTCTGCCAAATGCAACTGTCATACTCTGGTTCACTCTATTCGTTGGTTCTCATTAAACTTCACTCCTTTCAGGACTCTATGTGGACTGTCCATATTGTACTGCAAAGAAATATGGGTGATGAGTTTACAACAGAACAGATGGCCTAACCATCCAACGCCAGGTGTCTTTTTTCACGTTTTAGGGTTACATATACATGGTTTGTAAATTGCTGTTGGATTTTTTTAATATAATACAATGTTCCAAAACAGACGTGTGAAACTTGATTCCAGATGTGTATAATCAAAGTAGAACAATAAATGTTGGCTAGTGTAGCAAGTAGATGATCAACACTCTATGGGAAACAAAAACACCCCTTCGTTTCAGACAAATAATTAGTTTGGATAAGTAATTCTTGTTTGGAAATTGTTAAGAAATTTTTCAACATGATTATACTTTAAAGTAGAGATGTCAAATGTATGGCCTGTGAGCCAGATCTGGCTAGTGGAACTGTTCTATACAGCCTGTCAGACTGCAGGCAGTCTGTAAGGAGTGGCCTGATGCAGAATCCAGGGCCCTCAGGCCCTGGTGGACATGGTGACTGATGGATTTGTTGCCATTCCTGCAGATTCCTTGTGCCCCATCAAAACTGTTTCCTTGTGCCCCACCGATGCTGTTTCAACGTTTTGCTGAGGATGGAGAGTCAGCCCATCTAGATCGCGTGGGGGGCAGGAGGCTATTTTCCCATCCCTGGCACTAGATCACACGGGGGGGGGGGGAGGCAGCCCAGCTGGGCTGCTTCTCCATCCCCTGCCCTAGTTCGCATGGGAGACATCAGTCGCCATGTCCACCAAGGCCTGAGGGCCCTGGACTGTATATCAGGCCACTCCTCACAGCCTGCCTGCAGTCTGACAGGCCATATAGAGCAGCTCCACAGGTCATAAATTTGACATCTCTACTTTAAAGTATAATCATGTTGAAAAATTTCTCAACAATTTCCAAACACAAATTACTTATCCAAACTAATTATTTGTCTGAAACGAATGGGTGTTTTTGTTTCCCATAGAATGTTGATCATCTACTTGCTACACTAGCTAACTTTTATTGTTCTACTTCGATTATACACATCTGGAATGAAGTTTCACATGTCTGTTTTGGAATGGTGTATTTTATTAAAAAAATCCAACAGCAATTTACAAACCATGTATATGTAACCCTAAAATGTGAAAAAAGACACCTGGCTTTGGACGTTTAGGCCATCTGTTCTGCAGTCAAATATGTTGTAAACTCATCACTCGTATTTCTTTGCAGTACAATATAGACAGTCCACATAGAGTCCTGAAAGGAGTGAAGTTTAATGAAAACCAATGAATAGAGTGAACCAGAGTATGACAGTTGCATTTGGCAGAAACCTTCCAGGTTTTGACATTCTGACATTTGTTTTAGTTATACATTAAAGCATGAACAAAGCTCTAATGTATGTTATGTTTGTCTAAGATCTAGACCCCGGCTGGGCTGCCTTGCCACTGCCAGAGTGATCTAGCGTCAGGGATGGGAAAGCAGCCCAGCTGGACTGCCTCCCCCCCCCAACATGATCTAGCGCTACAGATGGGGATCTAGCGCGGGGGATGGGGAGTCAACCCAGCTGGGCTGACTTCCCATTCCCTGCCGGATCTTGCACTGGGAATGGGAAGTGAGCCCAGCTGGACTGACTTCCCAACCCCAGCCTATGGTTGAAACGTTTCGACTTTTGAAACGTTTTCACTAGCCTCATTTTATTTCGAGGCTATTTCAACAGCATTTGTTTCATTCCCATTTTTCTGTTTCGACCTCAAAATTGGTTGAAACAGTGTCAAAATAGAATGGCTGATAAAATTTTGCACAGCTCTAGTATTGACATGTATTTGAAGTATCATGAACTACATTGGGTCTAAGAGAGCTAAAGGTAAGATTTTGACTTGCCTAGTTTTTGACTTGCCTATTTTAGCATAGATAGACTTTACATATATAAGAATGACATTTTAATGGCATCTGTATACATGAACACACATAAATATAATAGAAAAGGACAAATGTAAACAATATATGAGCAATTCATTTAATGTAATATCCTTATAAAGTCCTTATAATCTTTTATATCTTGTGTTTTCTCATAATTTTCAGTACCCGTAAAAAGCACAATAATTGTGAGTTTTAAAGTCTTCATGGATTAAACTATGCCTTCAACATCTCTTGTAAATCATTTCCTCAGTTCTTCTTCGTGCTATCTGTGATAACTAAATTTGAATTCTGTGGTCTCTTAGACGTGTTATAGATTTCTGGTCCTTTGGTTTAGTCAATTCCAGTATAAAGTCAGCAAAATGGTAATGGGGTGTCTGGTATCACTGTCATGTTGTTCTTATTGAGGCATTATTAGGATTAATTTCAAGTTACAGCTGATTTTGCCTCATTAATTAGTTATTTGAACTTGTACGTATTTTAGAATGATTCCAGATTGCCATCTAATGTCAATGTTGGCAAGATAAAAAGGCTTTCCTTTGCTGAAAATTACAGAGGCTTCCACAATGAAAGATCAAATGAGAATCAGTTAATGATGCAGAAAGGTATGAGAAGTCTCGCCCAAACAAGCAGTATCTCCAATGGTTTTGTACAGTCAGTGAATCTCAAAAGTGTTTGAGGTTTAATGACCACTCTTAAATTCAGATTTTTACCCAAACTCTGTATCCTTTAAAAAGAGGTCTGTCTGCCCAGTCTTCCATATGCCCTATAATCTTTTTTTCCGCTTACCAGAACCAGACAGAGACTGTCCCAGCCCCTTTCCTCAAGTGTCTTGTAATCTAGGGAGTCTTTATCCGAAAGGCTCGATACTTTCTGTTTGGACCTCACTAAAGGAAAAGCCAAAGTTCTTTGGTTTTATGCTTAGATTAAATTGTGTTGACTTGTTACCTTCATAAAAGTTTTTTAGTGAAGGCTGCTCTTTAGTGAAGCTTACTGATGCACTGTGCAGCCCTTTGCATCTGTTGATTTGTGCGGCACTTGAGATAGTTGAATAGGAAGGTACCAAGAGAGCTGTCTTCAAAATCTTTGGCATCATATCATACTTCGTGATTATTTGCTATTCATTATTTGGAACAGTGCTGTCTGGTAGCTCACGGTGATGTACTCTTTGGAAAGCAAAACTTGACAAACTGTTACAGGTCTTCAGATATAGTCAGAAGTTAATGGCAGCAAAATGTATCTTAGGAGCACAAGGAAACACACACACATGCTGTATGGGAAATCAGTTAAAAGCCACTGGTTACATCCAGCAATAAAACTGTCTCACAAGGGAATGTAAAATCAAATTTAAGGCAATTTTCCGTATGCTGACATTTGAAGACAATAATGTCAATAATGCTAAGCCAGTTTCCACCAGTGAATAATCTGGCACATGCTGCAAAGCATTTGATTTAAATGCTTCTTTGTTTCTGATGTAGGATTCCCAAACTATCATCCATCCAAACATGAGCGTATTATGTATGGCTTTTCTTGATTCATAGTTACTTAGACATTACGTTATAGTCTGAGTGGAAGTGATTATGACTGTGGTGAGAAAAGCATGGCATTGGCTATGGAACATAGATTTTTTTTTTATCAATGGTTATTGCAAATGGCTTAAAGTGAACAGTCAGTAATTCATTCTATTTTACTTGATATAAAGCAGAGAAACCTTTGAATGGATCTGAACTATGTTAAATTGTATTCAGTATATTACCTTGATAATACCTGTTGTTAATTTAGATAAACTCAGTAGTATCACCTTGCTGACTTCCTGTTGCATATCTAGAATCTAAGAAGGCTTCATGTCACTGTTCCTCTAGCTGGAAAGCCCTTGGATGGTATGTTTGACTGGTACCAGTGACCTAAATTCACACTGCACATCCCTCAACAATATAAAGAAACAATAAATAAGACATACTAACATTTCAACTTTACTAGAAAATGTTAAATAGCTTTTCCTGTTGCTCGAGTTCTGGCCCCCTCATGAAAACTCTTATTAAATTGCTTTCACAGGTGGAAAGACCATTTCAGTAAATTTATTCAGATTAATCAAAAGTAAAGTTTTATATACAATTTACTGGAACATGGCAAATGTCTTTCTCTGGGAAAATACCTTTTTATTTCCTTTTCATGTGAATCTGATTTGGAACACCATTTTCTCTAATAATCTAAGTTTTCTTCTTTTTCATTACTTGGGTTTCATCATTCAGGTTTCTTTGGTGATCTTCCTCCCTGGTGAGCAGGTTGCTGTCACAGAAGGAAATCTCATACCCTTTGGATTTCATAGACATCAATTCTATATGACCAAAGGAAAAAAATGTTTTTCTCCCAGTGAAGATGCCCAGGTTGCTGCATTGGATGCATCTCCACATGCAGGGGCATGCAGTTGCCACAGCAAAAACAGCACCACCGCAAACCTGTGGTGTTGCTTTGTACTGCTGCGCTCACCCCTGCATGTGGGGCTGATATGGGCCAAATTGTCCTGGCTGGCCCCAGCAGCCTTACCTGGGGTCCTGGGGGCCTC
>NW_017728992.1:14258698-14262152 GCF_001723915.1 Gavialis gangeticus
CCCCAGCAGCCTTACCTGGGGTCCTGGGGGCCTCCTGAGGCAGCAGAAGCACTGATCCAGCCACTCAGAGCCTAACTGGCAGCCAGAGTGTGGCTGTGGTTGGTCAGGCACCATTTCTGTCAGTGTATGATGCTGCTGTGTGTGCTGCACCACTTTTTTCAACAGTGTTTTTTTTTTACCCTGGGATCTCCTGGTGTCAAAAAAACCTGCTAGTGAATGAGTGCACCTGTACTAAGTGTGGTTTGAGGCACCTCCAACTGCTTTGAGGCTCCGCAAACCACACATGCACACTTGTCTGGATACTCCCAATTAGGTCTGCTAAGTCTTTTGATGCCTCCTGTAATCCAGCTTCCCATCATAATAGATTTGGCAGGGGTTAATGAGGCTCAGCATTTTTTTCCCATGGCAGTACTATACAACAAGACCAATGAGAGTTACCCGAGTTCAGAAGTGTGCTTTTATTGTCCTGTCCCTTGACCAATTCATGTTTATAGATAACCTTGCTGAATGCACCCTTTTTATTCCTCTTGGAGCAATTCTAGCTAGTTGTAGGAGCTTTGTCCCCATAAGCTGTGCAGATAACTGACACACATAACATTAGAGTTTCAGGAAGTCCCTCCGGCTACTCAAGCACTTGTTTGCAGTTTTTGGCAGGGAAGTAACCACCTACAAGAGCAATGTCTGTGTTCAGTCCTAAGACAAACTGCTTTATGATGAACACAGAAAGAAAAGCAATGACTCCTCTGTAGGAAGTGTTATATCCAGAAGCCACATTTTCTAGTGGCTTCATCAATCCCTCTCTTACGCCATGCAAAATAGGAGATCTTAGATCTAGTCAACAGCATCATTACAACTGGCATTAACAGTTTCTGAGGCTGCTCGTTGTGGTTGTTGTATTGTTCGATACTGTCCTCTGAAGTAGGCATGAACCTTTCTTTTGATCACTGCCAAGTCCATTTTAATTGTACTACTGCTGTTCACACTACTGGGCCTGAGCAGGCCAAAGAAAGATGGTCACTGCTGTGCCTGGGGACAATTAGTACTGTTCGGGCTGCTGGGTTACCTTTCCCTCCTGCCTCTTCCATCTAGAAGCAGACATGTCACATCTTCCTTCTTTCAACGCCTAGTGATACAGTGACAGCTCTGCCTCATTAAGGGAGAGGGGGGCAGGGAGGCAAGGTAGGTGGAATTGGCTCCTTTGGATATTGCTAATTAGAAGAAACCCTGTCTGTTGCCAAATGTTGTTTTTGGGGGAGGTCTTTAAAATACTGCTTTTATCTATCACAAAATTCAAAGGAGAAAGGAATGGCCCAGGAACATGTTGAAACTAACTTGGATCTAGGGGAATGCATAGCATGATTTTACTTTATTGGAGGGTTCTGGGTTTTTTTAATCCCGTTTCCTCATCTTAAGATGGAGCTCCTAGCAGAAGCCCAACATTTTAAAAACAAATTATTGCTGCCAACAGGCACCTCCTTTTATTTATTCAGTGCTAGATGCTTTTTATCCCTCATCTCATGCAGGAAGTAGCTTTTGTTGAGGTAGCATCTTCTGTTGTGTTATTGCATGGGAAATGCTATATCTTGCATGGTGGATTTTCCCCATCTATTTCCTTTGTATTCAGAATATTCTTCACAGTTAAGAAAAGAAGGGAGGTGGCTATAATGAGTTTAGAGGTTGCTGGCAAGTCTTGCCGTTCCCTGGTTTCTCTCTCTGTTGTTCTTCCCTTTTTTCTTATTATCCTTGCCTGTTTACTCCATTTTCTCCCCACTGTCAGTCTTCTTCCTGTTCTTTTTCCTTCCTTTACCATTTGTTGGGCCTTCCTCCTTAACTGATTCTCCGTCCCTTTCCCCTTGTCACTGGTACCTCCCTAAACAGGTTTTGCTCCTTCTCCATCTTCTGTCTTCCTGATGCCCTTGCTTTGTCTCCCTTGTATCCCTCTTTTACCCCATTCTCTGTATTTTGTCTCAACCTCAAGCCTCATTCTTCCTGCTTTGTGGGAGTTCTTTCAATACAAGTTGCTCATGACTTCTCAGAAGTGGGATTCACTGGTTGCCACTTCTTCTTGACCTTTAGCAAACTACTGGATACTCCAACACATCCCCATCTACCCCAGAAGCACATAACCCTGGTAGCTACCTGGCTTTGTTTCTGTTCAGAGTAGCCTCTTGTGGACCCACTGGAGAATCATCTGCTGTTCAGAGAAGCAGATCCTCCAATGCAAGCAGATGCTTTTGGTCCTTCAGTCATCCCTGCTTTACACACCTTGGATGTGCCTGATAGTGTGTGACATACATCACTAGGCAGTGGAACAAGCAGAGGGAGATAGTTGGTGAAGAGACACGTCATACCCATAGATAGGAATAGATATGGCAACCCTATATACAATTAGACACATCTATTTCTGCTTTTCTCCCTCGGGGAAATGAAGGAACTCTGTTTTCTTTTGCTTCAACTTATTTTACTCACTGTTTTAGAGCCACTTGAAAGCAAATGAGCACATTAAACACACAATAAGGGACAAAACTTTCCAATGCAGCAAATCAACTAATGCCCTGGAACCTTGCTGTAATAGCAATTAATTTGCAACAATCATCCAGAACTCCCATTTTCCTGGAGGCCTGGAGGAAATAAGAACCCTCTGAAAGGTAATGTGCCTGCAAGATGCATGAGTTTTATTTCAAAAGCTGTTTGAAATCCTAAGAAATCCCAGAATCATGTCGGGGGGAGAGGGTAGGGGGAGGAAGCATAAACCTGCTTGTCAGCACAAATCCCATCGGTTTGCAGCTTGATTTTTTTTCCTGTTAACTCGGGTGCAAAGGTGTTCAGAAGGCATATACGCTTTTGTTTTCCACAGCATTCTCACCTGCTGTCTGCCCCTGTCCTAAGCTGCATAAAGAGTTTGAATGACATGAAGTAATTATAGCAAGCCTTATCAGCAGATTTTAAGTCCACTGGACTTTTGAAGATCAAAAGACTGTCACAGATATGATCAGTTCCATTTATCACATTATCAGCTTCTCCATTTTCACCTTGTACTTCTGAATGATTGTGAATTCTAGTCACTATCACTCTAGCCATGGCACTTCTGATTTTTATTTCTTACTTTTTAGACACCCAGCTGCCTCACTTTTATCTGTTCAATAATGAAACTCTGGTCGATGTGTTGTTACAATGGAGTGAAGCTTGAATCTGTGTCTGAGGTCTTGAAAAGCTGATCGGCTGCCTAAGTCTATTGGTAGATTTAAGCTGGATCTGCAACGTTTGAAAATGAAATCTTTCTCATAACCATGTTCCCACAAGTCCTTTCCATATTTCTTTTTATCCGAGGCTGGAAAAGGTATGTTTGTCAGCCCCTCAGGGATTTTATAATGATAAGCAAATACTAATTTGAGTTTTTACTGAAGCGCCTATTCCTCCCCTGCCCCTCCAAAAGTGTTAATATTGCTATGTT
>NW_017728992.1:14262163-14267884 GCF_001723915.1 Gavialis gangeticus
CCTCCCCTGCCCCTCCAAAAGTGTTAATATTGCTATGTTTAACCTCAGCATTTCAATCACAATATAGAGGTGCTGCTGGGATGAAGGATGACTTAATGGGATTAATGCAAATGAGAGCTGGCTCAGCCACACTTTGAAAGTGCTCTGCGTGGAATATGCTCTTTGCCCTATGTGAGGCAAATGTTAATCAAATTTTGAGTAAGTGGATTTTCCCTTTACCCTGAGTCTGGCTTTTATGGCTAAAGGAACAGTAATTTCTGCAGGGAGGGAAGTTGCCTCCTGCAATTGTGCTGAATGCATATCACAACCTGGGGTGGTTAGGGAGACAGTCCTCATGTCTGAGGACTTTGTATATGTAAACAAAACATGGGTTTACTTTGGCAGCAACATAAAATATTCATTTTCCTAGGTAAATGAGCCATAGTAAAGGAATTGGTTATTGTATTTTGCATCCACAGGTGACAACTGTGACACACTGTGCACACCCAGTCATTTGGGTCTGGACCAGTTTGCCAGTCCCCTGCTGTGTCATTGTTCTTCATACACTACATTTGTTGTGCTGTCTCTACAGATGAATGAACTCCACACGGATACAGAACTGACCACTCATTTTTCACCATCACTTTTGTTTATTTTGCAATCTCCCTTAATACAGTGAAATGGGAATGTTGGAGATGCAGTTAATACTGACTTAATGCTGATTCAATGCACAGGGGAGCTGAGAGGACTGATTTAGGGAATGCCTGTCAATTGCTTTGAATTTGTATTGTGCAGGACAAGTGGCCAGCATTACCCGTTATATTGGCAGTAACCCATAAATCTGACTTGCAGAGACTCATCACATAAACACTGCCATGTACTAGTGAGAAGATGTATTTGCACAGGATGTATACCTGTAGGGGTCCTAAAGAGGTTAATGATTTAGCTAGGGCTATGGTGTTACTGCAAAAGTCAAGATAAGAACTCAGGAGCTCCTGACTGCCAGCTACTATTCTTCACTTTTCAGTGTAAAATGTGTGTATGATGTGATACCTGGTTCAGATGAAGACCTACTGGCTCTTCCTTTTCTAGAGGTTTTCAGTGTATTTGAAAAAAAAATGGCCCAAATGTGAATTATTTTAACACCTAAGCTTCCCTTCTTAGAGATATAGAAAGTTGTTTAAAATGCAGTGGATGGGATCTACCATAGTTATTTTGTGGCTAGGAATATGCATTTGGTATAGGGGAGGCTGAAGAGTCCCAGGGACACAGGTAGATTTTTGTTCATGTGAGCAAAATCTTGAGAGCGCTTGTGTGTGTGTGTGTGTAAGGGCTCTCCAGGGGAAGGGTGCGCTGCTACAAAGGTGTGTTTTCTAATGGTGGTGCCCTGCAAAGGGAGCATCCTGCTATAGCGGGCAGGCCCCTAGAAGGGACAACAACCCCCTGAGCAAACGAAAGCCCAGGAAATCCTACTGATTAGAACAATGAATTTGTGATATCATTATACACCATTTAATTCATTCCTTAAGGAAATAAGTACTGCAGGCCAATAAAAGATTTGTCTGTCTTGTCAGCCTTTTCACTCCTGAATGTAACAGATAAACTGGGGGCACACACAAGCACGGATTAATGTTTCCCTATTCAAAATAATGAACTGAAACCAATCTTTCCAATGTGAACTCATATCTGCTCTGAAATGGATTGCAGCTTGGCTTCTTGAGCACTCAGATTCACATGGGGAAAATTATATGCACCATGCCTATTTTTTTGCCCAACATGGGGTTAAAATAATGGCAGCTAATTTGGTTGAAAAACACATTGACAACAAAACAATCAAATAAGACAAAGTCTTCTGTGATGTTAAATCCTGAACCACAAAAACCTGCTCCAAATTTCTAGACTTAAGAGGCTTATTTGGAGCCATCTGCAAGAATATCTAAGTGATGTCCCCAGCTATTATTTAATTGCTCCAGTCTAACGCTATTAACCAGATAGGAGGGTTCAGACTTTTTAATTAAAAAACATTATATTTTTATTTAACAACATATGGCCATTCTGCTTGCCAAAGAAATGCTCTAGGGATGCATCAAAACTGCAAAGCCCAAGAGCAAAAGCCATAATTTAGTTTTAAAACAGAAAATTTAGAGTTGATTAATTCAACTGTTTCCACTAAATAATAGCTTCCTGCAGCTTCCACAGATCCCTTCAGATGCTCTCTCCTCAGCCCTGACTCTGCATCAGAATGTAAAATAGGCATGCTTTGTTTCTGCAGATTCAGTGTCAGTTGTCCACTCTGGGATCTGAAGAGAAGCAGCAGCACCCTAGAAACAGTGTGATGATCCTGCCTCTGACTTCTGCCAGCCATCGAGAGGCATCCCATTAAGTCATTCCCTGCTGATGTATTTGGCCTAAAATACTTCACATGTTTTTATACAAGTCTTTTGTTGTTTGCATATTGCCATCAGTAGTAAGGATTCCAGAATCATAATCCGGTTTCAACAGAGGCAGCATAATGCATTTAGGGGGAGTGAGGAAAGGAAAGCTAGCCATATTTTAGCACTGTTAACATCATTCTCAACTTCCGCTCACGGCATGGGGACATGCCTTCTCTGAATAAAAAGACATATCTGTGAGTGCACTGATTATAACTACCTGGCGCATGGTGCAGACTCCTATTTTCAAGGTGTATTTCCAGGAAATGGTATGCTGCATAGCTAATGAGTAAGCAGCTGGCAGAACTTTCTACACGGCCTCTCTGAGGAGTGATAGAGCACAGGAGTTTTCAAAGAAACAGTGACAGCAAGCAGCCATAAGGACTGCAATAAAAGAAAAAAAGGGTCACCTGCGCTGCAAATTTGAACACAACTTGGTCCAGTCAATGTATTTTAATGTTGCCTTAGTTTTCAAGCAGAGCGCTGTGGACTAAAAAGTGGTACTGAAGTTAAAGAGCTTACAAAATAGAACAAGGACCCCTAATACAGCAGTAGCAAGTTACTTTTTTAATTTAAAAAATCATAACAAAAAAGGATTATGTTTTCACTGGAGAGCACAAAGGCTTAGAAATGAAATGAATACTATTACTTATTGTCCACTAAGCAATCAGAACCTGCACCGCCATTATTACATTTTTGGCATGTACCCCTTTGTAAATCTCTGCATACCTTCTGGGTGGGGTGGGGGAAGGGAGGTTATGCATACACCAGGTTGAAAACCGCTGATCTAGACAAACACTGCTCTTTTCAAATGAAAAATATTCAAATAAATATTAAACAGGAAAAATTAGCTTCCATATGCTTAATTTTAGACTCACAGGGCGCATCTACGTGAGACACTACTGCTCATTCATTCCTACATAGTTACTTAGTACTTGTATTAGCAAGTACTAAATAAATGCACAGTAACAGGAGTTACTGCACGGTAGCACCAGTGAATGTCTTTTAGGTGATGCTACTGCCCAGTAGCATAATAATATGGTGCAATAGCGTATTAGCACTCTGTGCTGTGACACGCTACTGCTCAGTATTTTTCAACTACAGTACAGTTGGCATCTCAAGTAGACACGCCCACTGTTGGGAAAGCTATTTACCAAGTAGTGAGTTACTGTGTATATTGTACAGACTGTGAGACATCTAGGAAAATATGGCAGCCATTATGTGCTTATCTAATTTGCATAATATATGCGCAGACTTGGATAATTCTTGAATATATTTTACTGAAGGAAGAGAAGTTGGTACAAATACCAGGTATGTGCCCTGCTACTGTATTCTGAAAAGTTCGTTTGGACCAGAAAAGCAGCCTTCTTTAATAGCAAGTAGGAACAAAGAATGGGAAGAAGTGAATACCACTAACTCTTGGGTTCAAACAGATCACAGCTGTGCCACTAATTTTCTGTATGTGTCCCTGGGTAGGTTTCTTGTGGACTAATTCTCAAAACTGCATGTGAAAAAATGAGGCTTATAAAAGGCATAATTGTGAAACTAATGTGCAATTATTATAGCTATGCCTAGACATAGAAATTTGCATGTACAAATGACAGCTAAAGCGATATGCATGGCAAATGCCCAACCGCATGGCCAAAAATGCTAATTGTTTAAATTAACGGTGCAAATCAGGGTAATGATAGAAATGACTCCTGTTGACCTCAATAAGCTTTGGACCATGCCCTGCATGTTCAGGCTTTTCAGTATTGGGGCCTTAATGATTTTGTGCTTCAATGTACACCTCTGTAGTATTGGGATGATAATATTTCTTCTTAGGAATATGCAAGGGTGGAATTCTTAATGGTTAAAATATTGTCATTAACATTAATTTTTATTTGGAAGGCCATCAGAAAAATAGCAGAGTTGGAGTGTTGTTTAGAGGATCCAATTGGATGGATTGGACATTAAAGGTATGAAGAAGAAAGAAAGAAAATTCCCTTATTTTAACACATCATTCTTCCAGTGAAAGTGCGGTAAGAGTGCTTTGTTATTTTGCCTCAACTATCAGCAAAACAGAAGGGCAATAGCTGGCATCTTTCCTCTTCAGGTAGTCTGCAGTGTTACTAACCCTTTTCATCAGAGGACTTGCTTAATGAGTATAATTAAATCAAATTTCAGACATCATTTTCTCCTAATTGAGATTATCCTTGCAAATGAATAACGTGTTCACACATTTACCAAATAGTCCCTTTGTTACCTATTTATTTGTCCTGAGCTTATTAACACCTTGTAAACTCAGGCTGATATTTCATATAAAGATTTAAGTGAAAAACTAGGAGATAGCCTATATCAAATGACATATAGCATGACTTTCAGCTCCACCAAGGCATCTACAATGATAAATGTTGAAGTGTGGCATAGCATTCAAGATTACCGTAATATTTATTTTTCCACCAAACCAAAGTATTGACATCTAAGCAACAGACCATGGGTAGTAACAGGCATTGCATCATTCCCTGTGTAATAAGCCATGAGGAAAAGTTATTTGGTTACTTCAGGCTTCAGTCACTGAGTTAAGCTAAGTTATAGTGCACCATCTATCTTTTCTCACTAATTGGGGACTCCAGTTGATGGCCCAGGAGGCCCTTTCCAGTCCTCTGTTCCTAATTAGGGTGACTTAGCTCCATACTTTACTTACCCAGAGAATGGTACAGTATTGGCTTAAACCCGTAGGAAGTAATTTCTATTCCTGTTTTCCTTGTTAAACATAAACAAATATGTTTTTGTATATATTATTAATGAATGCTGTCAAAACTAGGTGGTGAAATCCTAATCTTATCAAAATCAATGGAAAAACACTATTGAATTCACTGGGGCCAGAATTCACCCAAAGTATGTACGATGTGGCTAGCTGAGTTAACACTGTGGGAATGATCTGATATTGGGAATATGCTGACTCTCGAGTACTTGAGTTTTCAAAGTAAATGGTGCATTAAAATTAGTTTTCTTAATATATGACTATTTTAAGATACTAGAACTCTGAGTTTTCACTTGAAAAGAGATAATTTCTAAAGAGTTTTTGTTTGTTTTGGTACCTTGTCCCTTTAATGGATAGAATGAAACTGTTCTTTATTCAAAAAGGGCCATTTTGTTTATTTTTAAAGTTGGTTTCCTGCCTTTTGATCACTCCTGACTGCAGACACACAAAACTTGAGAAGGGAATTTGCATGAGGGAAGGCATTTCATACAGAAATGGCTTATTCAGGGTGTCGGGTCAGGTTGTGAGATTTGCTAGTGGCACAGAGATGCTGTGGCTAATGTC
>NW_017728992.1:14272884-14275577 GCF_001723915.1 Gavialis gangeticus
AATTTGCATGAGGGAAGGCATTTCATAGAGAGCAATAAAAGAAGTTGGCTGTTTGGTCTGAGTAATCACTGAGAGTGAATTTCATAAATGAGCCATAAAACTTTTATGAATTGGTCCCTTTGTGTTTAAGTAAAGTGATGGCCTGGTAGGCCATTTATGCAATTACTTATAGTATTGCCAATCTCTTTTGCTGCCTTTGGCTTTTTTTTTTTTTTGCAATAGTGTTTTCTCAATTTCTCATTTCTTTCCTAGGTCACTTCTCCATTATGAAAACTTAATGGAACTGACTCTGCATAAAACTTAGAGTTTCGCCCTATTTATAAGCTAATGTGCATTTTCAATATACTTGGTTGCATAAGTGTGTAGTTTTTAGGCCCACAAATGGGGCAGAACATTTGACTGTCTAGCCATTAAGTGTCTCCTGAAAATAGCAACTTCAGCCTGAACTGACTGATATCTCAGAAACATTTGAAGTTCTGTGGCTGGATCTCTGACAGAAGCTCTTTTCCTTGGACAGAAATTAGTAACTAAAAAAATATGAAACAAATTCTTATTGTTCGGCCAGCAGAACTGTAATGTTAAATACTTCCAATCTAACCTGGAGGTACTTTAAAGGACATGCAAAAATGTCTCTTGATATGTAGGGGAAGATGACAGTGTTAGAGACAGCATTGAAAATGAGTAGAATGGGAATGTCCTTATAGTAATTATTTTTTAAAATGTATTTACAGTTTTCTATTCTTCCTGGCAGAGTCCATGTTTACATTAGGTTCATGCACTGCTCAATTAATGGAATAGTCAATAACAAGTCAACCGAGTAGTTAGTGTATAAAATTAAACATGTGTAAGTCTGCAGGATCAAAGCCTACAGTTAAGTAGTGCCTAACACAATGGGCTGCAGTCCTCATCAGGTCTGACCCTACTGTATTATACATATTAAACATAATAATTAGAGATTATACCTAACATTTCATTTTCAAAAATGTTTATTCATTTGAGGCTCTTCCATGCTTGATTGGTTTTTGACATACCCCAAAACTGGGCATGTGACACTTTCTAAAATTAGGCTACTGTTGTTTGCACTGGATTTATGACCCAGATACCTTGTTTCAGGCAGGCCCCAAACTCTCAACATCTCCACTTGATACTAGGTTATTTTTATTGATATACAATGAAAAGAGATAAGAATAATGCAAACAATTCTATATCTACCAGTCCTAGAGCTGTCACAGAGAAGATACATCTGGACACTACACAAACTTCACAGTGAGGTTCTTTATTGAATGTTAAATGTCAGCTGCTTGGAGGTTGAGAGCCAAGGCCCACTCCTCCTCCCTCTCCCTCCAGTGGGGTGGGTGAGTTGGGTCTGTGGTGTGCCCTCTGTCCATTGTGGCCTTGAGTTCCCCTCTTGGGGACCTTTTGCTGCTCTGAAATCTCTCCTTTTGTATTATTTCTCCCCTCTGATGACTCTTAATCTCTGCGTACTGTTGACTGGTTTGCCTGTGGCTGTTACATTGTCTACATTCTGTTCAGTCAGCATATTCTTTGTTTCCCAAACCCATCACATGCATACATCTTAATTTGGTTACTTACCAGGCCTCCTAATTTGGTCTGTTTACCAACACAAGAAATCCCAAAGGCTCTGCAGTTGGGCATTATGACCTGGTGCCAATGATGCAGAGTCCCTTGTCTCTGTTATGGAATAGTGTGGTACATGTCTTCAGTTTCTCAGCTTGTGTGAGTGATGGCTTCAGACACAGCGAGCCTGGAAGGAAACTTTGTCACAAACAAGGATTTAGAAATCAATTTACCCTTGCCATTCCTCTGGACCATTGTTCTAATGTAATATCTACTTTACCTACGTGCCAATTCCCAAAAGCAAACCTCTAAATATCATTTTCTATCCATCTGCTAAAAAATGGTATTTCTGTTCAGGGCATTCAAAAATGACAGCACCCAAATCACCAGTCACTTTTGAAAACTTAGGTCAAGCTCATCGGGGAGAAGACCCTGGGGGAGGTTTTGTACTGTGCCTTTTAGATGGGCAACACAAAACATTCAGCTTTCAGTTAGCTATATATTCCCCATTTCGCCAGATCTGGGCTAGTGACAGGGCTGGTGCAGTCTCTGGAGTAACCTAGATATCCTTGCAATATTCCTTCCTTACTATAAAAACTGTATGTATACATTCTCAAAGGAAGCCAACATTTCAATAAATTCCCAGTTTTACAGATTCAATAAGGTAGCTCACATTTTTGTGTGTTGGAAGTATATCCACTGTAGGGTATGTGGCATACTCCAGAGTCATTTGACTTTATACCAAGGTGAATATGGAGCAGTCACACAACATACCATCTAAGGGTAAAGTTACCTCTCACAAAATGAAAAGTGACACCAGTGAATCTGGCATTTGTTCTCATTCTTAATCAGTTTCATCTATGCAAACTGGCTCCCTGTCCACTGGTGGCCAGGCATTATAATAATATATAGTACAGACAGATTGGGAGAGGTAGTCATTAGGGCTGTGCAAAGCTTCGGGTGCTAATTTGATTTGGCCTGATTCGGTGGCTGAATCTCTGAATCTAAATTGAATCAGGGGACCAATTAAAAAGTCTGAATCTATTCAAAGCTCTCCAAATCAATTTGGAAAACATTCAGAGAGCTTCAGTGATTCAGGCAGTCCCCGCTCGCTG
>NW_017728992.1:14275702-14276803 GCF_001723915.1 Gavialis gangeticus
AGTGCCCCCCAATCCCTGCCCACTCCCCCAGCCCCCACCAGGACTGACCTGCCTGGCCCCAGCTCCTGGTTGTTTAAAAAAAAGCTCATATGCACCGGGTGCTGCCAGGCAGGGGGGCAATCCCTGCTGCCCCCCATTGCCCCATGCTGCATGGAGGGCTCTGTCATTAGCCTCCTGACCCCCTCCCACTCTCCCAGCCCCCCCTATGACTTCTCACCCACCCCAGTTCCCAGCCCTTTAAAAAAACAACACCCTGCACTCACCGGCTGCTGCAGCAGCTTCAGGGCTTCTGGGAGCTCATGGCAGAGCCCCCCCCCATGCAGTGCAAGGCAGTGGGGGGCAGCAGGGATTGCCTCCCTGCAGGGAAGGAGCTGGTGAGTTGGGGGTTTTATTTTTCAAAGAGCTGGGAGCGGAGGCCGGGTGGGGCAACCATTGAGAATGGGCAGGGGATGGGGCCTGTGTGATTTGGAGATTTGGCTGATTCAGCAGCAGCCAAATCTCTGAATCAGATTCAGCTGAATTGATTCAGGACAGTGATTTGAATTCACTGAGTCGAATCACTGTCCTCCGAATTGGTCGAATCCAAAGTGAATACTAACCACTTAGTGCAGGCCTAGTAGTCATGTGTCCAATTCTTTCTGTGGAGCACATTTTCTGTTGAACAAAAGGTGGGCTAAATTACTTCATATTAATCAAGTTTGTCCACCTTTATACACATTCCTATTGAACTAAAATCTCATTGAACTTTGCCAGATTGGGCCTTATTCTGAGTACAAATGTACTCTACCTAGTAATACTGAAATAACTTAAACTTCAACAAAAGCTCACAAAAGCCCTTGACCAAAAAAAAGGAATGACTTTCTTTCTTCCTGCCTGTCTTTAAGAGACAGTGAGTGAAAGAGAGAGAAAACAGTTTTCAATGCCTCTGTTAGTTTGTAGCTCTTCAGCACAACTCGTAAAGTACCATCTTGTTATGTACATGATAAAAGAATGTGGACCACATCCTTCACTTTACACTCAATCAATGAAGCAAGCCTCTTATTGATTTGAATCATGGCTCTACTCTCTAGAATGACTATATGAGTCTAGGAGAAATGCAGG
>NW_017728992.1:14281803-14282677 GCF_001723915.1 Gavialis gangeticus
ATGTACATGATAAAAGAATGTGGACCACATCCTTCACTTTACACTCAATCAATGAAGCAAGCCTCTTATTGATTTGAATCATGGCTCTACTCTCTAGAATGACTATATGAGTCTAGGAGAAATGCAGGGTGCTATACCTCAGGAGGAATAATCAAAAACACAAATATAAAATGGGTGATACCTGGGTGCACCCCCTGAGATTGGCGGTGCACCTCCTGACAGAAGAGCTGCTGGTGGCACCTGTGGATGGTCACCACTCACCGCTGGTCAACACTGATGCTGTCGGCGGCATCTGCAAGTGGTCGCCAATCAGTGGTCAACACTTGCCACCCCCAACTGCTGACACTGCCACCACCTGCAGGAGCTCCCTGCTCTCTGCTGCCACACCCCTGCCCCACCACTGCTGCCACCACCTGTGGGTGGTTGCCGTGCCCCCCCAGCCTCTGGGGGCACGCGTTGTTCATGGACTTGGCAGTCTTGGCAGACCACAGGCTCAATGGGTGCGTACAGACAAGGGTGCATGTGCCTCTTGCCCTGTCTCAAACCCCTTTGAGATGGGGCAACAGGCATGTGCAGGAACGAAAAAATGTTCCCTGTGCTGCAAGTTTGCCCTTGTGTGGGGACTGGACCCCCTGTTTGGGGGCCAACTCCCCTCTTGGTGGGCTGCACCCCTTGTGTGGGGGCTGAACCCCTTGTGTGGGGGGCTGAATACCTTGTTGGGGGGCCATAGCCCTTGTGTGGGGGCCAAATCTGCTGTTGGGGCGCCGTAACTCCTCTGTGGGCACCATCGCCCCTGTGGGAGGGCAGCAAAATATATATTCATGAATCCATGAAACATGTATTTAGAGTTCACTTTATTATTATGGTAAGAGAC
>NW_017728992.1:14283268-14293030 GCF_001723915.1 Gavialis gangeticus
GGCTGACCTCCTGGCCAAATGGAGCCAGGAAGACATGCTTTGACAGTTCAAAGCAGGCCACCACACCTGGAACATCTTCCAGGCGATAGCTGCCCAGGCAGGGGACATATGTGGCAGTAGTGCCACACAGAGGCCAACCCTGCAACCACAGCCCACTGGCAGCTGGCCCAGAGGAGCAGATACCTCTACTGGCTGTGCAGTCCCCATCTGGGTCTGGCACGTGCACAGCAGGTCACAGCCAGGCAGCAGCCCCCACTGCCAGACTGCTGCAGTGGGTACAGGGTGCAGGGAACTCTCAGGGCTGCTTCAGTAGTCCAGTTGGCACAAGGGGTAGTGTCCCCAGATATCAATTGGCTGGGCTCCAGAAGCTCGTGAGAGCTAGTAGGCCTGAGCTACTTGCCAGGGCTGCTTTTTATACTGCTGGGGATAGGACAGGGCAGCTTTTTATACTGCTGGGGACAGCATAGGTGCTGGTCTTGGGCTTTAGCTCCCCTGGCTGGGAGGAGCCAGGCTGGGTTATTTTGCCTGAAGTGGCACAATTTGCTTCACAACAAAGTGCATGTCTGAGCACATATGCTGAGGTGAAGAACCCTGGCTCAAATTTGCACTGCTTCTATCTGAGCTGCTTCAAGCACACATGCTTGCATGTGTGGATGTGCCCAATATGAGTATGCAGTGTGATGTAGCTGCACAAAAGGTGAATGTGGTTTTGGGCTGCATCAATAGAAGCATTAGGTGCAGAACATGATAGTGCTGCTCTACTTGACACTGGTTAGGCCTCCTCTGGAATACTGTGTGCAGTTTTAGGCTCCACATTTTAAAAAGGACATGAAGAAATTAGACAGGGTCTAGAGGGAGCAACAAAGATGATTAGGGGCTTGGAAGGCAAGTCATATGAGAGGCTGAAGGAGCTAGGCATGTTCAGCTTTCAGAAAAGGTGCTTAAGAGAAGATGTGATAGCAGTATTCAAATACTTGAAGGGCTGCCATAAAGAAATAGGAAAGCATGTTTTCTCTCTTGCTGAAGGGAGGAGGACATGGACCAACAACCTGAAGTTGCAGCAAAGTAAATTTACATGGATATCTGGAAAAACTTCTTCACTGTGAGAATAGACTGGCTTGGGAAGTTGTGGATTCTCCATCACTGGAGGAGTTCATGAAGAAGTTGAACAGCCGCTGGTCAGGGATGATGTAGGCATAGTTATACCTATTTTCTGCCATAGGTATTTCCCATGCTTCTGGGCTTTGTTTGTTGCTGCCCCCAATTCCTTTTATGCTATATGTGTTCAGGTGTTTTTTTAGGCCTTCCCATGGGCATTGGATATTAGCTACAGCCAAGGTTGGGGACTTTTACTAGGGTGTGTCAATTCTCCTGCTGGGGCAAAAGACAGAGGCTCCTGGATAGACGATCTTTCCCCCAACTCAGGGTCAGACCAATTGCCATATTTGGGGTCAGATTAGTATGGACTGTGGGAGTTTTTGTCTTCCTCTGTGGCCCTCTACCTGGGATTTCTTGACCGTATATTGACACTATTTTATAGAAGCAGGACATTGGCTGCCATAGTTTACCTGTGGCAGATTAGGTTGTTACGTCTATGTTTCGTCAAGGCTGATGGTAGTCTTACATAGGGTATAGATTATAGTTGTATGGGATGGGTTGGATAGGGATGATCCTGTCTCAGGCAGCAAGTTGGACTAGACGACCTCTGGAGGTCCCTTCCAGACCTCCTTCTCTATGACTCTATGACCCTTTTACACAGTGCCAGCTTTAATGGTTATCGAAATATATATAATTTTATTTTATGTATAAGAATAAGATTTTACTGCTTGTTTAATCCTGTTAGCCTAGAAAATGCCAATAAATTATTATGATCAATATCTTTGTGAGTTTTTATTTTATCTTCCAATATCTTCAGAAAAGAAAAAAAGAGTGAATAGAATTTAGATAGGCAAAATCATCCAACAGCCAACACTGTCACAAGAACAAGTGAAGAAAGGTAGCCAGGTTCCAGTACCCAGTCAAATCCAATTTTTTGATTGGATTGGATTGGTATTTGAACCACTGGGTCAAATGTAACTGTAGGGAAAGCTGCAATTGGCACAATGGGAATCCAGAAGACTGACCAATTTTCATGAAGCAAATCAGTGATAATACAGGGAGGTGCCTCACAGTTGTAAAATCCAGCATATCAGGCCAAAAACTGGACCATGATAACATGAAGCAACTTTACTGAGCCGGAGGAAGAAATCTGAGTGAAACATCACAGAAAGTGCTCAGGAACTAGGGGCTGATCTGTGCTTGAGATACCCTTGCTGGAGCATCAAAAAGGGCCAGAGATCTTTGGAAGAAAAGAAGGGGGAAGGAGAATTATGTATGTCACGTTCTAGCACAAGAGGGCTGAACAGTAGTGACCTGGTCAATATGTTTTCCCCCCCCTAGAAGAATAACTAAGATCTGCAAGACCCTTGTGAGATTAGTATAAGGTAACTATATTTTAAATTCTTATCCTCTGAATTAATATAATAGAATCAGAGAAAATTAGGGTTGGAAGGGACCTTAGAAGGTCATCTAGTTCAACCCCCTTCTCAAAGCGGACCATCCCCAATTAGATTATCCCAGCCAAGCCTTTGTCTAGCCAGGTCTTAAAAACCTCCAAGGATGGAGAGTCTACAACCTCTCTGTGTAACCTGTTCCAGTGCTTTACTACCCTCCTAGTGAGATTATTCTTCCTAATATCTAACCTAAACTTCCCTTGCTACAACTTGAGACCATTGTTCCTTGTTCTGTCATCTGCCACCACTGACAACCATTTAGCTCCATCCTCTTTGGAATCACCCTTCAGGTAGTTGAAGGCTGCTATTAAATCCCCTCAGTCATCTTTTATATAGATTAAATAAGCCCCATTCCATCAGCCTGTCTTTATAAATCATGTGCCCCAGCTCCCTCACCATTTTTGTTCCCCTCTGCTAGGCTCTCTCCAATTTGTCCACAGCCTTTTTGTAGAGGGGGCCCCAAAGCTGAACACCATACTCTAGATGTGGCCTTACCAGTGCTAACTGGAGGGGAATAATCACTTCCCTTGATCTGCTGGTAGCTCTCCTACCAAAGGAGCCCAGTATGCCACTAGCCTTCTTGGCAACAAAGGCACACTTTGGGGTCATATTCAACTTATTGTCCACTGTAACCCGCACATCCTTTTCTGTACAGCTGCTTCCCAGCCAGTCAGCCCCCAGCTTGTACTGGTGCATGGAGTTGTTTGTTCCATCCTAAATGCAGGACTTTGCTCTTGCCCTTATTGAACCTCATGAGATTTATTTTGGTCCAATCCTCCAATTTATCTAGGTCTCTCTGAATCCTAGCCCTACCCTCCAGCATATCTACCACTCCCCACAGAATGGTGTCATCTGCAAAATTGCTGAGGGTGCACTCTATGCCATCTTTCAGGTCATTGATGAAGATATTGAACAAAACCAGCCCCAGGACCAACCCCTGGGGCACTCAGTTTGATACCAGCTGCCAATGAGACATCAAGCCACTGATTACTACCTGCTGAGCCCCATGATCCAACCAGTTTTCTATCCACCTTACAGTCCATTCATCCAACCTGTACTTCCTTAGTTTGTCTGTGCGAGTGTTGTGGGAGACTGTATCAAAAGCCTTGCTAAAATCAAGGTATACCATATCCACTGGTCTCCCCACATCCATACAGCCAGTCATCTCATCATAGAAGTCAATCAGGTTGGTCAGGCATGAATTACCCTTGGTGAATCCACTCTGACTGTTCCTAATTACCTTATTCTCCTTCAAGTGCTTAGATAAATACGGTTGTCCATTCACCAGACCCTTGCATGTCAGTTTCCCATTTAAGGAGAAATGAGTGACAGGAAACGTGGATATTTATTTAGTGGAAATGTGAAACATTTCATATTAAAGAGTACTATTTGACTCAACAGGGTAAGTCTTAATGCAAAAAGACTTGTTGCTCATTTTTCAATTGGAGCAAACTACTCATCATAAACACTAGTCCTTGCACAGGAATGGTCATAGAAAGTATGAAGACTATCCTCTCTCTCAGAAATCTCATCCCAAATACCAATGTCAGATTCCCAAGTGACTCCACATCAATAATTGATTGTTGTTAGAGAGATTACATCAGAGGAAAATTTCTGGCCATTTGCCACAATTTATGGCCTCCCTCTAACAACAGCATCACAACAATATAACATTTTTTCTAAGACTGTTCCCTAGCTCACTTACTAAGATGATATATAGCCGCGTTTCCCAACTGGTGTGCCGCAGTACACTAGCGTACTGTCAAGCATGTCCAGGTGTGCCATGGAATTTTGGGCAGGGAGAGTGGCTCCAGTTAGTGATTCAAGCACCGTGCCACTCGCGCCCTGCCACTCCTGCATTCAGCCGCTCAGCACTCTCCACGCCCCCCTGCTCCATGTTCGGCTGGTGTGCAGTGGGGTGGGAGAGACCATGTAAGTGTGCCATGTGGTGAAAAAGGTTGGGAAATGCTGATATATAGGAGCATTGTTAGGATGTCATAACAACATTTACTTTTGATTCAGTTGATTTTTTTTTATATATAGCACAAATATTTTTAGAAGTCTTGCACAGATAATACTGAAACGTATTTCATGACTTTTTATTGAGCTTCAGTTGTTTGGAATAGTGAAACCATACTAACGGTTACAAACCAATCCAAAAAAAAATTTAAAAAGCCTACCTTCAGACTTTCCTTTGCTGTGGGTCTTATCCAACCCTTTGGAGAGCAGAATAATATATATGAAATAATGCATAAAGGAACTATGTTTAAAAAAGAGCTCTTGTAGTTAAAATATAATAAGGAAGATTTGCAAAGCATATCTTGTCCATTTTTGTACCTATAAAGCTGACACAGACATTAAGCATATAAAGCTTGGTTGTACCTTTCTTTAAATTGAGATGCACTTCGTTGTACTGATATATCCAAAGTGGATGCATTTTTTGATTATTTTCTTTATTAAACAGTATTATATAGCACTGAGATCAGCTACAGACCTGTTCTAAATGCACAACTCTTGTGAACTTGTTGTATAAGATTTTTACTGTAAACTGGTTTTGTTTCACACTTTCTTTAACCCACTGGAAAATAAAGCTCCTTTCTATGTCTAGTTTACTGTCTGTGCCCTATAGCCAGAGTAGAATTCTCAAGGAAAGCTTGAAGTTAATGGGAAAAGGCATTGTTGAGGCATGAAGTTGGATTCTTGGAAGGCTTCCAATAGTTGTTTGTGAAGTCATATCTCAAAAGTTTGTTTTATTCATTAGTTCTTGGGGAGATCTATTGTTTTGGAGTATTTCTGATTGAAGTTAAGAGATTGTATTTTGAGAGATTTGCAGAAAAATTTTGGATCTCTGAAAGCTGTGTGTGGTCTCAGGGGGTATAGTAAACTTAAACAAGCATGTCAAAGATCTTGGGATGACTTGGGAAAGAGTGGAGCTTAGTAGCTGAGGCAGTGGTGGATTTATGGTTAGTGGGGCCCTGTGATCCAAACAGGGTGTGGGACCTCATCTCCAACCCCACGGCACATCCACAGGGGAATTAGTGCAGCTCACTGGCCACAGGGGAGAGACAGTGGCTGGAATTTCCGACTGGAACGGCTGAAGAAGCCCACAACCCGCTGGGCAGGAGGGAGGCCCCCAAACAAAACACCTACGGCAGTGGCAGCAGTGGTGGGGCCCCTTGTCATTGAGGGCCCCATGCCACCACATGGTTTGTTCCATGGTATATCCACCACTGAGCTGAGGGAAGATTGGGACTACATACTGAATAGGCAGGAGAATCTGCACCACAAAAACACGCTGCATTTCTGCTATTGAAGTGGAACCAAAAATCTATAAGTCTCACCATTTATCTGAGAGAACTGTGTGGTAGACCCTCGTAATTCTGCTGATTATGAGTAGAGTGAAGTGAACTTTTTTGGCTGAATAGTTTATTCACCAAAAACTCCCCATTTTGAATTGATTGACATTATTTGTGATTTCATACTAAATTTAATGTCGGGTATCCAGGTTGTAGTTGTATTGGTTTAGTAGCAAAAGCAATCAGGACTCGTGGTAGAGGTGATATCTTTTATTAGACTAACTAGATTTTTGCAAAAAAAATCTTTAATTCCATAAACTCCATAACCAGAAGGAAATATGACTACATCCTGCTTACCACCAAACAACTTTGAGGTAAACAGACTATTTCAACTTTTCTCTGAGCCTAATCTGTATATAAAATGAACTGTTCCAAACAGGAGATTTTACCACACCTTCAACTCTCCTATGAAATATGAACTTTCATTCCTACCCAGGAGAACTTTTACAATTTTTTCTCCTATGCAAGTAAAGAAGTTTACTTGTATGGGAGAAATAGCTGTATAAGCCAAATCACTTCATTCACCCATGCAATGCTTTCCTTGGAAGAAGAATCAGAGGGGATCATTCACATGAGAACTTATGAGCCTATTGTAATACTTATAGCATTCACAATAAGGAGATGATAAGAATGCCTTCAAGAATTTACTTCAAATTGCTTTTCAAATGCTTAGTTTTTCAGAAGAGTTTTTTTGGTAATGTCGTATATTTTTCAAGCTTGCTCTTTTCTAAGAGAGGCTTTTGTTTGAGAGCCAATCTGAAGAAGAAATTGCCATACAAAACACAGTAATTTTAAAATCAATACATTCTGAGAAAATAATCTATCAATCTTTGGTAATAAAAAGCTTTGCACAGTTTAGCAAATACAAATCCTAAACAACACCTGTGGTAGCAAATGAATTCAAGCAGGCTGGTAATGTTGATTTAACTTCCTGGCCTGTGCAGAGAAATTACCTCCATAGATCATAAAGCAAAAGCATTATGGAATGGACAAAAAAGGTACGGATGGAGGTACAGACAGAAGTAAGATATACAAAGAAATACCATATTTACTCAGGTTCAAAATGAGGTTTTCCTGCCAATCAGCATAGGGAAAAGAGCTTCTTGTCTTACATTCACATATAAACAAACCTTACTAAATACATTGTTTATCATTAAAATTCTGCGAAAGCAGCATGGTGCTCAGTAATGGAAACCAACTAAGAAGCTGATTAAATACAGCCAACACTAAGCACGTCTATAAAAAACATGGCCTATATTGGGCAAAGATGCTGATGGGAACCTACCAAAAGGATAGGTTTATTCCATCTGAACAAAATATATATTAATGCCCATTGCATGCAGTCTCCCTCAGTCAATTCATTTTCAAGTTATAGTGAGCCACTACAATGGATACCTTTTGACTTCTTTCTCAGTCCCACAGCTGAGATTCACTTTTCTTTCCCATTTCATAGATTTCATAGATTTCATAGACATTAGGGGATGGCATGGGTGTCTGGTGCCTCTTGAGTTGGGAGGGGGATGTGCCCCCCGACACCAGTCAGTGACTGGGGGGGCATCCCCTGGTTGCCAATATCTCTGACTGGTGTGTGTGTGGGGGGTCCCCCATGGCTGATCTGACTCACCGTAAAAGCAGCTGTGCCACCTCTGAAACTCCTGTGGCCACTTCTGGAAGTGGCTTCTTTTGCTGGTGGCCCTGCTTCCCAGTCCAGCCCCACCTGCCACAGGCAGGAAGTCTGCTGTGGTCAATGATCCCTTATAGTTTCATAGTTTTATTCCAATGATTCCTATTTCTTCATCATCCCTAAATGTCCATAAGGTAGAGCTAAACCAGGTTGTCCCATGTCTGATCAGCATATAAATTTTTGGAGGATCCCAGGACTCATGACAAGAACGCCAATTCCAGTCATGAGTGGGAGGCTAATTAGCATATGGATCCTTTGTGGGGGTATCTGGCAAACATATACACTGGGCAGTGGTGAGCTATGGAATCATTATGGCTCAACTCTGTTGACTCTGCTGGCGCCTAGCCCGATGAACTCTATGGTAAATTCCAAGTCTTTTGGCTTTGGAACAGTATCATGCATAGTTTGTACCATGTATAAGTAGGTGCCAGAGTGTTGCTTAACACAGGTAAAAATTGCAGCAGTTTCAAGTGAGGTGAACTGCATTAATTTTTGATGAGTTAAGTCTATGGCTACCTGTAATAATTTCCTTATATGCAAGTTGCTATAAGTATATTTATTTTAAGGTCATTGTTTCCAAGCTTGCACCTCATTTCCATGTGCTCAAGGAGAGCAGGGTCTAACAGTAAGGGGAGGGGGAAGGGGATGCAAGGAAAAGAAGTTGTGGGGTAAAAATGGGGGAAGGGACAAAGTTGTGGGGAGGCAAAGGGCAAGGGGCCTACCTGATCCCCCAGATGTCTTTTCCCTGCTGCAGTAGTGGGAGGGGGACAAATTCAGGGCAAGCCTCCAATAATTAATTCTATACCTGGAAAATTACATCAAATGTATAAATCTTCCTTATATAGGATCGAATTATTTGGGGGGGGGTGTCTTATATTCAAGTAAATATGGTAGCAGCAATTAAAATACGTTGCGGGTGTGGAAATGACTACATAATAAAAGGGAAATTACTAGATAATAATACTAGATAATGAAACAAACTGTCATCCTTCCTCCCACTTTTATCTACAAGTATCAGATATTAACCCAGTGGTCCACCCAGATTACCCTGGTCTACTAGCAACATGTTTCCAGTAGAACCCTCTTGATGTTGCTCATGGCCACAGGAAATTTAGAAATTAAAACTGAGGTTGATGGAGAGAATGAAGCATGATATTGCCTTCAGTGAGATACCTGCTCAGGGCTCAAGTAAATACTACTAATAGTATATTTCTATTAAAGCCAGTTATAATTTATTCAGTTAAGTGTTTTTCCATTGGCAAGTGCCATTTTGTTGACATCAAACTTTTCCATAAGAACATATGTTTTCCATGGAGTTTTATTTAAATGAAATTTAAATAAAATGGTTTGATGATGTAGGAGCAAAATGTTTAACTTCTTCACTTTGAAATGATTTGTAACTTGTGAAACATATCTTACTTTTTATTTTATTATGATTTATAATGTAAAATAAAGTTGTAAACAGCTGGAAATGGAACATATCCATTGTAGTAAAAGAGAACTTGGCAGTTTTAAGGTTTCATTTTCTGTTGCTGGTATGTGTCACATCCTTGAATCTTCTGAAACAGAATTTGTTAGTACAAAGGTCAGTTATCTGTATTTGCCAACTGCTTTAGTGAGTGTATACTATTATTCCAATATTTGCAAGTATCCTACCATAGGGAATGCTGAAACTTTTGAGATAATATTTTTTTGTTTAAAGGTGCCCACTGTAAGTGAAGTTAGGTTTTATTTACCTATTTTTCAAATATAAACTCAAAATGATCTGATGGTTCTAGGAACAAGTTTTTTTGGCAGGTGAGGAGCATGGGTGGATAATATTTTTATTAAACATACTGAATATTTGGGAGAGATGACAGATAATCTTTTGGGAACAAAGTGCCCTTTCTTGAGTCTAGAAAAGAAGCAGATGGCTTAAGCTAAAAACCAGATAATATATGTCTTTTGTCCCTGAAAGCTTATCTAAAATCTCTCCAATGAATTCAGCTGGTCTGATAAAGGATATGTCCGTCTCACTTCTTGCATATATCCTGGACCATCATAGCTACATAACACACAATCCCACTATATGATGGTTGCATATCTGGTTTTGGCATTCTCAGAAATTGAGATTACAATCATTGTGTCTGATTTAAGCTTCTACTGTACCACTTTGGCAACACAGACTTTT
>NW_017728992.1:14298030-14323307 GCF_001723915.1 Gavialis gangeticus
GGCCTTGGTCAGGAAGGAGCTTAAAAATGTAGGGTTGATGTATGAATCTGCTGCTTTGCTTGGATTGCTTACCATTTTCATCTTCAAATGAGAAATGTTCTTCCCATAAAATATGATGCTTTTTTAAGTGCAGCTGGTCTTCTAATAACTCACCCTATTTACACGTATTGTTATGCTTCTGCCAGATGTCAGAAACCCATTATTTTGTTATGTGGAACATTGACTGTGAAGGCATAGAAAAACAAGCAGTAAGTGAAAAAGAGAGCAAGTCACCGATAGTCCAGTCACAGCCTTGCAAATTATAAATATAAATAAAAGGGTTAGGACTTCACCCCGGAGGATTCAGGACACATGAAAGAAAGAAAGAGTTAGATCTTTAAGCATATTATTGCCTTGAAATTTTTATTTCTGTTGAGTGTCTCTTCCCTGAAAGGCACTTTCAGCTCTGAAAAGGAATATTACATATTAACCCATTTTCCACATGCTGAGGGAGGAGTCTGTGATTTCCTGTCATATTGAGTTGCTTTGAAGTGATCCTTTGATTTTACCTATCATCTGGTCTCAAACTACATCTTTTCACAATGACTCTTGAAATGTATTGTATTCTCAAGACATTCTACAGGTTAACTAAGACTGTAAAAGAGAAAGGACATAACTTCAAATTGTTTTTCAAATAGCTTTTTGAACAAGTATATTTCTGCAATAGCTCTGCATGAAGTTTGGGTGATCAGAGGTGAGTTTTTTTTGTGGTACAATGTGAAATAATCAGAACAAAGACATCTTCAGTCCTTCCATTCAAATCTCATTTCTACCTAGGATCAAATACGAACTAAAACAGTGGGTGGGGGAGCCTGCTCTGATGTTTTCTGATTAGAATATGTTGGAGCAGGCATCAGGCACTTGTATAGGTGCACTTACATTTCTCTATCTTCCACATACAGTGAGAGGAAAAACATTTTAATACCTGAAACTTCACATGCAACTGATTTTTACCCCATTAGCCTAAGTATTCGATTTACAAGCAATGCATGAGGCAGGTCAAGATATTAGCATAAATGTCAGCTGAAACATCATGTTGGCAATTACTGATTTAAAATTGAATATAAAAAGAGAGAAGTACAGCATCTAAAGGCACCCACTCTTATCAGCCTTCTTGGTAGGAATGGGCATTGTTACTAAATTAATTAGTGATCAGTTAGGTAAGGTCAATTACATTAATAAAAGTGTGTTTTAATTTCCACCAAAAAAAAAAAAAATCACCATACCAGTACTTTAGGGGATCTTTCTGTCTTTAATGCAATAGATCTGTCAGAACTAAAACCAAGCAATAGAATCAAAGTGCCCTTTCAATTCTAAGTTATTATATATAACTAGATATTCCTTGCTCAGAACTTTCAGCCGCATTTTTCCCACTTTGCATTAGTTTATGCAGGTGTTAGAGAAAGATAATCCTATAAAAATGAAAACTAGATGAGCATACCATAGGCATTTTGACAATCTATTTCCAATCCCCAGTTAAGCTGTAAGCATACTAGCAGGAAATTACTCAGGTGGGGTGGACTTGAAAGAACCATCTTCAGCAACTTTGATTGCAAGTCATTCTTCTTTTCTGTGCTCACTGTGGTTGCAGCGTTATGCGCAGGGTTTGCACAAGAGTTTGGGGGAGATTTATCAAGATTTTTTCCTTAAAACACCCCTCCACTTACCCACCTTGTCTTTATAAGAATTGAGTTAAGCTTCAGGTGCAGTGAATCTGTTTGGCATAGAGGCCAAAACTTTGCAAAAACAGACCAGGGGATCTGGTAGATGCACATTTCCTTTCTTGCTTGAACACTTTTGTGCTAATGAATGGTTCCAATACAAATTGATATCAGTGGAAGGACTCCCTCTGTCTTTATTCACCTTTGGACTGGCCCAGGTGTAGTGCTGTACACATATTACCCAACCAGCCTGCAGTCCTGGTGGGATTACCCTCAACTTTGCCTTTAGAAGCAATATTAAACATATTTTTTCCTATCTATACTAGACTTTTTACTTTTATTTATACAGCTCTATTTAATTTATTTATATGTTCCCTATAACTTTAACATTTGAACAACTCCTTTCATTATTGACATGGAATAAACCATTTTTGAAAACCATTTTCATTGGCTACTTATCCCTAGTATGGGCTGGGTTTAACCTCATTGATGAGTAGCAGACATCACATAAGGAATGAGATGTCTAGATAGATTACAGCCATCATTTAGACTGTAATTAATATGGGATAAAGTGATTAAGCATATCATTGGAAAATTTTCACTGGAATATAGCAATATCCTATGTTTTGGAGTGTCTTAATTCAAACAGTAGTTTCTATAAAAGCATATTTTTAAATGAGGTCCTCCAGTCTTTCTGCAAGAAATCACACTCCGAAATGAAATTATATTTGCAAAAGGAACAAATGGAAGATAAAAGATACAGCTACTTCAAATACATCTCAAATAATCCACCTGGACAAGAATGATGATTTAGATTTACCAACCATGAAACTTAGAAAATGTAATAATTTTAGTGTTGTGGGTGTCCTTTGAATTTATGTTTAATGAAACAAAAGACAATTACACTGGAAACAAAAGATGCTTGGAATAAAAGCTTCACTGGAGTCCAAAGCCATCAAGAAAAGACAATGGTAATAAAACAACAACAATAAATAGCACCCCCAAAATGATAAAAGGTACAAAAATTTTTATGTTAACAGCAAATGTAATAAAACTTGTAACATCTTCCACTGCATATAGGAGCAATAAATTCCAAGGTTTTCATATGTTCCCTCAGTGAGCTTGAACTCCCGCACAAAATATATTATGAATCAGAGTTAAGACTGGGTGTGATGCTTCTAAAACAAAGAATTTGTCACTGAACTAAGGATAAGTTTAGTGTGATCTTTATTACATTACAGCCAAGGTTCTTGTTATAATATAAAGAAGGGAAGCTACCAAAAGTGCTTTTCTATGATTGAAGGCTTGAGGCCAAATTCCAATCTAATTACACCAGAGTAATTCCATTTGTTTCAATATATTTACTCTGGATTTGGCAGGTTCTGGCTCTTAATGTGATAAATCCTTGAAGATTACTTATGAATTCACACATGGAAAATCTCTTACTTACTCGAGACTTTTATTTTCAAGCTGTGAGGAGCTGTTCCTCAGAAATTTGAACTCCCGGACACTTGCTTTTTTTTCCGTTTTCACTCATTGTTAGATACCAAAGGAAGAAGAAAAAATTGCTGCCATATGCAAAGTCATCATCAACCTAATGGCAATTCAAATAGCTCTAAATACAAAAGTCAATGAAACAACTAAAACTGGTTGGTTATTGTGAACAGTTTTGAACATGAGTTTTCCAGTATGCAGCAAACAAACAAACAAACTTGGACCACAGAAAATCTGCCAAAAACATTTTTTCAGTGTTATTCAATATTTTTGTCCTTTAGTTTTCAAACCACTTATAATGCCAGCTACCTGCCAGTAAAGCCAGTGCCAGAAGCAAATCCAGGATTTTCCTTCTGTCTGCAGGGAAGTCTTATTTTAAACCAGGCTCTTTTTAACTCTTTGTAAGGTAGTGTATCCTACTAACAACACTTCACATTATTCTTGTGGTTTGTAGAGTACCTGGAGAAGGATTGTGCTCTACAATGTTTATATATCCAAGCAGTCATCAATAGTGCTTATAGCATCAATAAACTTACTTAAACATTGATATTAAATGGTCCACATACAGCTGTGACTAGAGATAGCAGGGAGAATCATGGCCCATTTTATAAAGTAAGCATTTCAGCAGGAAGTTGTGGAGGAATTTTGGCTGAAGAATGTAAGCAGCAAAGAAGCATATAGTGGTATGACACTGAAAAAGTGACTTACGCCAAACAAGATGGTCAGGAGTATTGTCATGACCTCACCCCAAACCACCCTAGGCCTTTGTATTAACCAATTAACCTGGTCTTTTCAGGGCAGGGCAGTAGTGGGGCTCTTTGTGGGTCAGATTCATGGGGCAAGCAGGAGCTTCAGTGATGATGGAGGCAATGGTGACAGCAGTAAAGGCAATGGCACAGCTGGTGGAGGAGGCAGTAGGGCAAGCAGCTGCAAGCCAAGAAGCTGCAGGGCAAGCAGGGCTGTGTCAGCACAGCCTTTGCTTGCCCCTCTGCTGCCAAGGACGATGTAGGCCATTCCTATCACTAGCTATACCCCCAAATTTCCTGGCCTGCCAGTGGCTTGATAGCCTAGACTGAGTGGCTCTGCAAATTAGATTGAGTTGTATGTTTGTTACCCCCATTGTAGGGCATTTTTGATGTTTCTGGTTGTGTGTGAGTCTACTTGCAGGCAGTCATTAATTCATGGGTTAACAATTGCTGGGGGATGAGGGTCCATGGCCCAAAAGGTCCCTTCCAGTCCTATATTCATATGTTTTCATGCGCTAAAACTGGCACCAGTATTATGCCACTGCCACTAACTGGAGGTGGCCAGAGACTGTGCAGAGGGAGAGCTCCTTCCACCCTCACCTTAGGTGGTACATCCATATATGGCTACACACTGAGCAGTCTTGTCCAATATCTTGAGGGGGATCCTTGCGTAGGAAGAACTTTCTTTTCCTTCTTCTCTTTCTGCATATATGTGCTCTGTACTTTGAAAAGCATTTTCAGAGACAAGAGAAACTAGAGGCAGCAGGTTTGTACCTGAGTCTGATCTCACAGAGATATAAATAAGCAGTGCCTTCATGGTAAATCACTTATGTCTGATCTGTGTCAACCCAAGTGAAGTGAGGTCAGGATTGACCCCATTGTGCCTTTTTTGATTTTTACATGCTGCACTGTAACAGCTGTTTCTCTTCTGTTGCTCTCCTTCTTATATCACTGTTGGCTTCATTTTGAAGTTTACACTCTATTTGCTGCAGATTACAGCTGTAATTTTTTGCTTTGGTTCTATTTGATGCCTGTCGGCAGTTCTCTCTTGTGGCTTTGATCTTTTACTACATTGTACTGCAGCCGTTTTTCTCTGTTTAATCCGTGTGTGTGTGTGTGTGTGTGTGTGTGTGTGTGTGTGTGTGTGTGAACACGCACAAAGAGACAGCAGTGAATGGTGTTTTGTCTTCTCTCATCTAATAATGTCCCCAGAAAGACACCAGTTATAGGATCATGGAGAAGAAGCATATTGGAAGTTTCTTGCCACAGGTTCTGCCTGTGAATAGGTGTAGGGGGGAGTACTTAAGAAGTTTTGGTGTTGGTAGCCTCCTACTTTCTTTATGATTGGTTACTAAACAGAACAAAATGTGATGAAGAGATTAATATGTCATGTAATTTGATAGGAATTCTTCAGGGAAAAACATATGAGGTTTGTTTGGAATCTATTACAAGGCCTACAAAATAGTGGATGTCATAGCACTCTGCAGGGCTCTTTGAGAAGCTGGAAGATGACTACTGAGGCATCTGAAGATTAAATTAAAGTATCCACAGAAGAGTTAAGAGTATTCCATTCATTCCAGGCACGATTCTTTGGTTCGATATTATATCTTTTATTAGACCAACTGAGTAGTTGGAAGCAACTAATAAAAGTTAGCCGTGTTGGTCTAATAAAAAATATCACATCTAACCAAAGAACCTTGCCTGCCTGTGTCCTTAGATCAATACGGCTACAACCAAAAACACAGCACCATTCATTCCAGACTTTTGAAAAAGGTTGGGTCAAATTTACTTTAAGTTAGTTACTCTAACTTTACACCAGTGCAACTGAGAGCAGAATATGGCTTAATGGGGCCCTTCCATTCACATACAGGTATCAAACTGGAATAACTGCATTGAATTTAATGTTTGAGTGTTGTAAGTGAGAAAAGGATTGTGCTCCATTTTGGGAGTTTTGTTTAAAGACATTTGGCTGGACTTATCCCCACACCAGTGTAAACCCAAACTAATTCTAGGGGTGTAATATTTTCACAGTTACCATGCGCAGACAAATATTGATCTATGAATCATACCCTCGTTCGCTGACCTCTTTTTTTGCAGCTTGAAAGATTTCCTGAACTCTTTCTATCTGAAGTCCTAAGTGTCAGGGAACAGCGGCCCCAAGGTCACGGTGGGCCGAGGGTTTCGGTATGGAACAGGCGGGATTAGCGGCGAGGAGTCTGAGCGGTACGGGACATGTGCGGTTTCAAATAAAGTGGATTTTATTTTGACTTACGCTACACGATGATGAAGCGTAGGCAGACGAGCTTGCTTGTTCAGTTACAGTATAAACAAATAACTAACGAGAGGGGTCTGTTGGTCCACGGGGTTCTCGAGCTGAGCCCTTGCTTTCTAGCCCAGGGGCTAGGTGCCCCTGCCGAACTCAATAGTCCCAGGACTGGTCAACAGCTCATGAATCGGGAGGACAAACAACAAAACTGTAACGCAAAGAATGATGTGACGCCACTCCACGTGGACGAAAGGGATGGTCAGTGGTGGTGTCTGAGTCGATGCCAAAGGATGTAGCGATGTCGTAGTCAGTGGTCGAGAACCAGTTCGGGTTAATCAGGATCGTGGTCGGTCGAATGCCAGAAGCAAGGTCAGTAGTTGGAATATCAGTATGGAAATCGATACAAGGTCGAAAACGAATGAGTTGCGTACCGCAACAGTGAGAAGACCAGTGGGCCTAAGACTCTCCTGAGGAGCAGTCCCTGCAGCCGCAGCCTCTGTTCTCAGGTTGAGTCTCCCCTGTCTCTCCGGTCTCCCCCCCTTGGGCAGGGGCTCACAAGTCTTTATACCAACACTTTGGCCAATCAAGTTGCTAGGTCTATAGAGTTTTCTGGTCTAATTACATCATACTTTTATCAGTGCAGAGCAGAACTGAGCATGCGTGTTGTTACAAAACTAGGTCAGTTATGACTGACAAGCCAATAGGTCGTATAAGGGGCACATGCTGGGCATGCTGTGTACTAGGCTTGTCTGTGCATGTTCAGGCCTAACTCTCTGTGTTATCAGCATACATTCAAAATTTTTGCTTGGACATGCCCCCTTGCTGATAACACAGGAGTTTTAAATTTAGGTTTAGCATTCGTTTTTGTCTTTGTTCTCGAATTTAACATGATTCGGTATGCTCGTGTAAGATAAACTGATAAGCTCAGTAATTTTTTTCTCAAAATTCTGAAAACACAATTTACTACGGTAATAATTATGATCAAAACAAACAAGAACGATAATAACGGTGTTAACAGATTTAACAGCCAAGAAGAAGTGTCCCATCCTAGCCACTTAAACACTCAGGCTAGTCATCCTTGTCCAATGCCATAGACAGTATTAACATTTTGTGCGATTTTTTCTAATTTGGGTTACTTGATTTTGTAGAGGGATAGAGACGTTGGGGATGGCTATACAGCACATATCCCTTGACAAATTCAAGTCCTGGCACAGACCCCCTTGTTGTATCAACAGAGCATCGAGGGGCAATCGGTTTTGCATCGTCATTTTTGATGTGGCCTGCAGTTGTTCGTTTATTAATTCAAAGCCGGTTGCCGTGCAGTTGGCTAGGAGTTCGACCTGCTCAGATAGCTTGGCCAGGGCTATTCGGGCTTTTGCAATTCCCAGGTCCCAAAGGAAGAGCACTTCAAAGGCCCAACCAAGACCTTGGGTGAATCTTTCCCCGTGTGTAAGGGAACTCCACACCGGGGTGGTAGATCGGGTGTGGCGGTGTAGAGCTGGACTTGGTGGGTAAGCCATGGAGGCTTGTAACGGTGGGCAAAACAAAATAGAACTCAAAAAACATTGCACCCCTGTAAGTGTGGCCGGCAACGCGGTGTATAGCCTTCCATCTGAGCACGCCCAGACGAGACCAAACGGTGCCGGCGTAGTTAATTCTGAGCATAGGCCTGGGAATGGGAAGGCGTGCCTCGCTCGTTCCGGGGGGCCGGATTGTCTGACGGGTGGTTCTAGACCGTAACAGGCAGCGCTTAATAGCATAGCCCGCAGGGTAGGGTAGTAAAACCCAAACCATGAGTCGTTCCCCCAGGGACCCGGTCGGGTTAAGTCAGCGGTCAACGATTCATCCCACTTGACCAAGGGAGTGGGTTCCATGAGAGGCGATAGGGTGACTACAGTTACAATTTTTCTACTGTGGGGTGTGAGGTTGAGGTGCCAAGGTGGAGTGATGGTTCGAGGATCCCATGTCAACGACATATCTGGTCAAGACCAGTCATTTCCCTGAGGATGTAGCCCCCAGGAAATAGCTGAACAAGCATAGGGCTTTCCGTTCGCAAAACAACCCTTGCGGGGAAAATGGGCGGCTTCAGAAAGATCCATAAGGGTAAGATTCTGGGGCCACGAAAAATCAATAGAAGTAGAGCCTCCCCCTATATAAACGTTAACTGACGTTCTTGGACCCTCTAAGACCTGGTAAAACCAGTCTGAGATGTTGAATGGTATAAGGTATGGGTTGAGGACTGAGTCCTCAACGGACAGAGGAATCCGGAGACACGCAGTCAACCCATTTCCCGTCTCCCCCTCTCCCATAGCATTTGCCCATAGTGACAGCAGTTGCAGGACCGTGTTCTTTGAATGGTCGAGTTCCACTGTCAGTTCGGCCAGTGGTGTAACAAAAGTAATTACAACAGCTATATACAAAGTCACTCGATTCTCAATCGGCATCTTCTCGACTTTTCTCTCTCCTCTTCTTATCTGCTGTCCTAAATGATATCCTTTGATGATTCAGATGGTCGAATGATGGGAACAGGTCATATGCTGTCTTTATCGGAGGCTGGGTAGGTCTGGAAAATAAAACAAAATGGGACAGAACATGCACTATGATAGAACTATATACATTACTAATTTAAGGGCCTACTGTACAGAGTTCGTAACGGATCGTCTGGCTAGCCAGTTATGATGGACTAGTATGTTGTGTCCACTGTCCTCTAACTCGGCCAGGTAAGTGTTCAGATAGCGCTCAGCTGTTTTAATCGATCCTTTTAAGACTTTTGGGTGTTGATTCTTGGGGTCTCGTAAAGTGACCCAAATGAGCTCCGCCGGTTGAAATTTCAGCTTTCACGGTTCAGTAGGTTTGGTGTTTCTTTGGCACCAGAGTTCTTTCTCGGAGTTCAAATTCATCAACACTTCATGATTTACTTTTATCCAATTTTTGTAGTTCCCTTGACCTTTTAATCACAGGGCTTCCTTGTATAGCCCCACTGCTCTCTCTACAACTCCGTTTGACTGCGGGTGGTATGGCAGATGATGGTGCCAATTGATGTTGTGCAATCTTGCGAAATTTTCTATCACTACGGAGGTAAATGATGGTCCCCCGTCTGACTGAATGGTGTTAGGGGTTTTCCAGACAGTGAACACGCTTGTGAGAGCCGTAATTACTGCAATTGCATGGGTTTTTCTTAGTGGTATTACGGTCATTTGCCAAGTTCCCAGATCAACCACGATCAATCCTTTGTTTGGAACTGCTGCTCTGGGCAGGGGACCCAGTAGGTCCACTTGCCATGTTTTTCCTGGTGCAAACATTCTCGGATCTAGAGCACCTTTTGTATTTCTTGTTGGGTGGCATTTCTCTTTTGCACATGCCTCACATGCTTGCGTGATTTGGGTCCAGTCGGCGTGGGATCTGTATTTTGGGTTTTCTTTCAATTCTTTTCTCCATTTCTGATGACAAACTCGAGAACCTGGGTGACCCTAATTCTTATGTAGCCAGGCTAGGTATGGATCAACACATACATCACCATCGATGTTATTACTGCTTTTTGCAACTAATACGCAGTCAGTACAGCTCAGATTTTCTAGTAATTTATCAATGATTTCATGTATCGGGTCAGTGTCAGTCCAGTGCGATCTGGTATGCTTAATTAGAGGTAGTACCGTGAAGTTGGACAACAGGTTATAGATCTCCGTCCACAATTGAAGGTTTTCTGTCGGTGAGGCCGTTCCTGTTACAATTTTGTAAATATATTGGGAGTCAGTTGCTAGCACTGGGACCGGAAGAGTTCCGTTGTGGTAGGCTAGACAATGTTGTATCAGCTCTTTGAATCCCAGTAATTCATTTCTTTGGGTCGAATCATGCCCAGGGTAGATCTCATGACGATGACAGGGTTTACAATAATACCCATACTTTCCTTCATCTTGAGTGGTGCCATCTGAGGCCATCCACGCGGGCTCTATCGTTCCGTAGAGAATGATATTTGGATTTACGGTGGTAGGTGATGTCGGTGGTAAGTCCTCGTGTTTCCAGTTATGCCAATAGTATAGATGGTTCAATACCAGGGCACTCCAGGTTGATGGTTCCTCCTGGAAACACGGGTCTGGTCAATCGTGCATTAATCGAGGCAGTAGAGTTGCCCCTACTGATTTTAATTTTCCATGTCCAGTTGCCAAAGACTTGGCTAACTGAGCGGCTAAAAGAACCTTCCCTACGGTGCCATATTGGTGTTGTGCCGCCTGTATGGTTCGGTGCGCTAGGTATACCATGTCTCCCCCGGAGTTCTTCACCGTGGTGAAGAGGTGCTCCTTGGTAAACCCAACTGTGATCGTCAGCATCATACTGAGGTCAATGGCATGTAAGGAAGTAGTTCTTACAGCAGTTAGAAGCTCACTCAAAGCTTTTGCGTCTTTCGAGGTCCAAGGGACCTTTTGTCGTGTTTTTTCTCTAATTTGTCATTGGATTCTGGTGAGGACCAGCAGATGCTCCAGCATAATGTAATGCCGGAACCAATTTAACCATCCCAACAGAGACTGGAAGTCTACCTTAGTTGATGGGGTTTTATTCTCCCAAACAGTGATGTCAATACTGTCATGGGATACCCCACTTCGGGTGGCTCTACTGAAAGTAGTTCCTAAGAAACTAATGCTGTCAGATGGTTCTAGGTGGGATTTATTTACATTGATAGTCCAGCCTTCAGCAGTCAGATGTTTCACTAAACCTTCAGTAATTCTTTTTATGATGTTTCTCTTCCTTCCCATTATTGCTACGTCATCAATATAGCTCCAGATCTTTACGTGTTTGGCTTCCGGGTTACTTTTTGAAAATCGTTCTAAGCTTTTATTCATTACGCTGGTAGCCAACGCTGGGGCGTTGCAGTATCCCTGCAGACACACGTTCCATTTGTAGATTTTTCCCCTGATACACATGTTCAAAATTCCCTCAGCGTCGTTGATGAGAATTGAAAAGAACATGTCCTTCAAGTCCAAGGTTTTTCCTACCCATACTTCGGTTTGGTATTCGGCCATTTCACGCATGCTTTGCAGTAGAGTACAAGGTGTTGCTTGCGCTAGGGTTGTACAGTGCTTATTCACTTCTCTGTAGTCCACTACTAGGCGTATTTCATTAGGTTTCCCCTGTTTGGGGATTCCCCATCCAGGAGACAGTCGGGCACTAGTGTAGGTCGGTGTTATAGACCCTTTCTTCACCAATCCCTCCAATAGAACTTCGAGGGGGTCTCGAAGGTGTGACTTAGTTGGTATAGGGACGTATCTCCATGTCGAGTTTATCCGTAGCATTGGTCGGTGTCGTTCATTTTCAGGTATGGTCGAAATAGGCAAGGCTTCGAGTACTTTATGCTTTAAATCCAGAGTTCGAATTCCCAGCACCCCTAGGAGGTTAATGCCCCCCAGGACCGCATCTAGGCATTTTCTGTGGCCTTTCACAAGAACCTTCACACGATTCGTCGCTGTTACTGCGTTTAGGCCTTGCACCATCATCATTTTTTTTGTTCGCTGGTGAGGAACTAATGGCTTGATTACGTTAACTTGTGCTCCCGTGTCTAATAGAAACTTCATGAGTGTTACGTTACTCAGTTTGTCAGGGTCCTGGATCTCGATTTTCGCATATGGACGTGGATCGTCATCGAAGAATTTCGCATCATTGGCTGCTACAATAATATTCGCTTTCCAGCAGCTTATTCATTCTTTTGTATTCGCGTGCCGGTTTCTTTGTTTGTCGTTGTCAACTCCAACTCCTTCCTGCACTCCTTTAGTCAAAATGGTTACAGTTGCTTTGGATCTCATTTTTGATTCACTTTGCTCCATTTCGTTTTGCTTCAATTCGTCTCGTATGGTTATCTCGGGTTTCGTTTTTCGTTCGCTTTGTTTCAGTTCGTTCCGGTTCTGTTTGTTTTGCTTTAATCCGTTCCATCTCAGTTCGCATTGTTTCAGTTCGCTTCATTTCAGTTTGCTTCATTTTGGTTCACTTCATTTCGGTCCATTTCGTTTCGTTTCAGTTCGTTATCAGTTAAGGATGTGCCGCCGGTCACCGCTTCGACACCAACGGCTGTCACTCGTTTTTTGGCTTTATGTTACTCTCGCTGAAGCCTAATGCTTTCGCGAGGGCTCATTGGCTTTCATCTCCTAATAGTCTCAACTTTTCCTTGGTCAAGCGAGATCTCCCCAGAAGAAACCCGAACATTGCCCTTTCCACCGGTGTTCGTTGCAGAGGCAAGTAGCTTGCTCGGGATAACTGGTTCCTGGCTGGTGGTGGCGAGCTGCGTGGGAGTCGATATTTCGTTGTCAGTGGTGGTTTCCGGGTCGGTTGCCATTGGTAAATTTGATTTCGTGATTTGTGGTCTGCCCATCGAGGAAGGGTGGAAGAATCTTCGATTGGGTAGGCAGATGTGGCTCCGTGTTCTCTATCAGTGACGGGGTACACTGTCTTTTGGGCTTTCTGCTTCATAGCCCCTTGTAACTGATCCAGTTGGCCTAATGTGTGAATCACTGGACCGTTGATCTACGAGCTCAACAGGAGTCATGCAGTGATGCTCTGGCTCCCTCCATAAATCTCCGTTGCTGCCTCAATAGTTTTGGCGAGGCAGGGCACATCTCCTGGCATTGTTACGAATCTATGTGGCCACTCTCCTTGCACTTGAACAGGTGTCAAGTTCAGTGCTTGGTGCATGGGGTTCCATAGAGCGTAGGACGCCCCGATGATTGCATAAATCAGGGTGGTTGCATTTGCATGGCTCGCTGCTCCTCCATGCCATGCGTGTACTTTACGCTGCAATGCTTCAACGGCTAGGGCTGGTACTGGAATCGGCCAGTAATAATTTGCTAGCACTGGTACTGGGTCAACGACCTTTGCTCTGCTCCAGGCTGTGCTTCGTATCAGTTGTAAGGCTTCGTCCTGGTCCACCGTCTCATTCCCAGCTTCAGCTACTAGTCGTCCCAGCCATGCAATCAGGGTTTCGTCGTTTCTTATTCCAGTTTCCTTTTTAAGCTCGTTCATTTCTGGGTGGGTTCTCGCTCGTGTCGTTACTGTTATCTGGGTACCTTGGCCTTGAGGGCCAGTTACTAGCTTCTGGACTGCAATCAGATACACAGTTACTAATTCCGATGATGGTTGCTGTTCAGGCTTAGATTCATTGCTTGTTGGTACGTTCATGTTGGTTATGGTTGTGTTGCTTCTTATGGTCATATTGGTTTCTGTTGGTACGTTCATGCTTGCGCTTGGTTCACTTTCATTTTCACTCTTGTGGTTACTCTGTACGTCCTCCAGGTGGTGTTGGGTTACAGACGGCGGTGGTGATGTAGGCACAACAAGTGGCGCTGTTGCAGGAGGTGGGTTCCAGGTGGGTGGAACCATGGGTGGCTCTGTGACGGGAGGTGGGCTCCGAGTGGGCGGAGCTGGTGGTGGCATCAGCATGGCTTTCGGTGCGCTCGCCGTTTTGGCTTTGTCATTTTGTAATGGCGGCATGGCCAAATTTTCGGCTGCAGCTCGGGCAGCAGTCTCGAGCTGCACTCCCATATCTGAGATTTCTCTCAGAAGCACCGCTTATTCGTGGAAAAGGACATTTATTATTTTGCCCTTCTTCCATTTTAGCTCTGTCCACTTAACCTTTCTCCTGTCACGTTTGAGATTTTCTTGGAGCTGGGTTAGCAGCTCGTGCCCCCTTGATCCCGGCATGAGGTTCGGACACCTAAACTTGTCCGGAGGGGTGTCCTCTCCTCCCTCCTTCATATACTTCACGCACCAGGCAAATTCCTGGGCTGGGCTGGAGTTCACCGCGCCTGAAGTTTTCACGCGGGCCAGGGATATGGACCTGGTCTCTTCCCTTGGGCGATAGACAGCCTGGGGGTCCCGCATAATGCAACCCAGGGATCTGGGGTTTAGCCTGAAGGCCCATTCCTTCCCGCTGGTACTGTGGAGGGACAGGTACCCATTCATCACTTTTCCGACTGGATTGGTGGCCTGGTGGAAAACAATGTGATCCCGTAAGTCGTCTGGATAATTGGTTGGACGGATTTTGCTGTGCCATGGGCAGCTTTGAAGCAACTCAGACTCCATGCCTCCCGTGAATCCTGTTCGTGACGCCGTGTCAGGGAACAGTGGCCCCAAGGTCACGGTGGGCCGAGGGTTTCGGTATGGAACAGGTGGGATTAGCGGCGAGGAGTCTGAGCGGTACGGGACATGTGCGGTTTCAAATAAAGTGGATTTTATTTTGACTTACGCTACATGATGATGAAGCATAGGCAGATGAGCTTGCTTGTTCAGTTACAGTATAAACAAATAACCAACGAGAGGGGTCTGTTGGTCCACGGGGTTCTCGAGCTGAGCCCTTGCTTTCTAGCCCGGGGGCTAGGTGCGGCTGCCCAACTCAATAGTCCCAGGACTGGTCAACAGTTCATGAATTGGGAGGACAAACAACAAAACTGTAATGCAAAGAATGATGTGACGCCACTCCACGTGGACGAAACGGATGGTCAGTGGTGGTGTCCGAGTCGATGCCGAAGGATGTAGCGATGTCATAGTCGGTGGTCGAGAACCAGTTCGGGTTAATCAGGATCGTGGTTGGTCGAATGCCAGAAGCAAGGTCAGTAGTTGGAAGATCAGTATGGAAATCGATACAAGGTCAAAAATGAATGAGTTGCATACTGCAACAGTGAGAAGATCGGTGGGCCTAAGACTCTCCTGAGGAGCAGTCCCTGCAGCCACAGCCTCTGTTCTCAGGTCGAGTCTCCCCTGTCTCTCTGGTTTTCCACTTGGGCGGGGCCTCACAAGTCTTTATAGCAACCCTTCGGCCAATCAAGTTGCTAGGTCTATAGAATTTTCTGGTCTAATTACATCATAATTTTATCAGTGCAGAGCAGAACTGAGCATGCGTGTTGTTACAAAACTAGGTCAGTTATGATTGACAAGCCAATAAGCCGTATAAGAGGCACATGCTGGGCATGCTTTGGACTAGGCTTGTCTGCGCATGTCCAGACCTAACTCTCTGTGTTATCAGCATACATTCAAAATTTTTGCTGAGACACTAAGCAGTTTACCAATCCTATCTTGCAGAACGTCCATAAGGCAAATAGGATAAGGAAAATCTTTGCAAGTTTCATGCTATCAAGATGTTGCCTGCATCCCCACATCACAATGCTCATGCATCATTGGCAATAACTAATACAGAAAGACAGGGTAGATTGGCACTTTAGAAGCTAACTACATCAGAGGTGCATAGCATAAACTTTTGTAAGTAGTGTGCTTACTTCATCAAATGCTTTGAAAGGACTGCAGGAAGCAGAGCTGCTAAATAGAAATCAGTGATTAGAATCAAAAAGGTAGGGAAAGTGGGGAGGAAAAAGGAGAGAAGCTGCTTGGAGAGGCAAGGTCAGTAGGAGAGAAAAAACAAAGCAGTTCACCCACTGAAGGACATAAGGTTTATAAATCAAGGGCACTATTCATCCTGGATTTTGTAGGCTGATCCAGCCAGTTGGTGAGAAGTGAAGCAAAAGTTCCAGATTGGCACCACCCTGCCTGCATGTGCCTGGTCTGGCTCCTCTTGAGCAGCGGCTGAAGGCTGAAGCAGGTGGGCTGGGCTGAGCACTGTTTCTCGTGCCTAGGGCGGGGATCAATAAGGACAGGGCAGGCCAGGGGTGGGGGTTAGGACTGGGGCTTGGGCACCTGTGCTGGGGTGAGCTAGGTTGACTGCCTGCTGGCAACCTTATGCCCTGCTCCTGCAGCTGCTGCTGAGGCCTGGGCTGCATGTAGTGGCCCTGGGCAGCTGCCTGTGGTAGGGGCCTCCCTAGTGCACTGCACAGGGGCTGCTCCCAGCCAGGCCCAGCCTCTGCATGTAGGGGATGGAGCCTAGCCATGGGCCTCCATGGTGTCCTGCCCCATCCCACTCTGCCATTAGGGCTCCTGGGAATGCAGGGTCAGGGCTGTGTGTGCATTCACATGTGCATCCATGTGGGGAAGGGGCCAACCCCAGCCCTGGCTTTGGTGCAGAGTGTTGCCGGAGCTGCCCGCAGAGCAACCAGTTGGTGCCCCCTGAGCCCACAGCACCTTGACCTGTCCTGTCCTCATGCAGCACATCCCAGGGCAGCCCCAGTCCTGCTGGCTCCCACACCACAGAGGCAGCAGAGCAGCCCCAGGCTGCAGCACCTGCCCCTTTTGGGGGGGGGCTCAAGTATGCCCCGCAGGTCCACACAGCCTGGGGTTGGGCCAGGTCCTGGATGGCTCTCTTGAGGACAATCAAATTACTGTCAATTGTTTAGCTGTCTCCTCTCCCCTTGACACCCATGCCAGTCCCCAAGCCACAGCTGCAGTAGCAACACATGTTCCTGTGAGCTGGGCTGCAAACACATCTGGGGACTGTTGTGTCCTGTGGGGCTGCATTGGGCTCAGTCCCTCTGGGGGGCTCCCACCTGACTACCCACACTACCCTCCTGCTTCTGGCCCTGATCTGCTGCTTTCTGCCTGCACACCTCTGGGATGCTGTCCACCATGGGGTGAGAGCCCTGCTGCCTACCCCATACCACTCACAAGGGAGAGGCCAAGCCCCAGGTGGCTGTATTGCGCACTGCTTTCTGGGCACAACCCAGACATACACACACACTTCCCACAGCACCAGCAGCTCCTTCTTGCATGAATGGCTTGCAAAGCACTTTGGGATCCCTGCCTCTCTTTGTAGGGTGTGTGGTGGGGGGGCACACCCTTCCCAAATTTCCTTGCCTCTGTCCCGTATTTCCCTAAAAATAATATGGCCACTCTACTTATAAGAATCCATAGTCTCAGTTTAGACCATACTTAACACAATCCAATCTGTGGATGATTCTTGTTCCACAATTTCCCATTCTGGTTTGTTTTTAAAGTTCTGCTGTTTAAGAACAGGTACTCTAAGGTCAGCAATGACATGGCCAGAGAGGTTAAAGTGTTCTGCAACAGGCTTGTCTGTTTTTCTGGTATTGATGTTGGATTGGTGTTTGTTCATTCTTACACATGGGGATCACGTCTGTCCAATGTAGATAGCAGAGGGGCACTGTAACTAGTTGATGGTGTATATGGCATTCATAGGGGTGCAGGCAAATGAGCTTCAGATGTTAAAACTTCAGATCTGTGTTGTTTGGTCCAGTGATAATGTGGTCTGTATTAATGAGGAGGCACTGCTGGCATTTGCATCCATTACAAGGTCTGGTGCCTTGGTGAGAATAGGAGCTGAGTAGTTTGTTGCTGGAGACATGGTTTGAGGTTGGGAGCCTGTAAGATAGCACAGGCATGCCCCCCATGGCATTCTTGAGATTAGTTGTCATTTTCAAGGACAGTTTGGAGAGGTTTCCAAGGTATTGAATCTGGAGGCTGTAGATGACAACCAAAGGGGTTCTGTTGTCCTTGTTTTGGGATTGATATTATAGCAGGTTGGAGTGGGGTTTGTATCTGCCTCTGTTGATTTGAGTGGCTACGTTTTTAACATTTCTTTGTAATTGTTGCAGAACTTGAGAAAACCACACATGTGGAGGGAACGTGTTTCCTCCCTTCTTCAGAAGTTCTCATCACTTTTGGAAGTCCTTGATATTTGGTCTGTGCCTTTGAGCTAGAGACAAAAACCATTTTGTCTCCAATTCTCCAGCTGTGCCGTCTTTTCTGGCTGTCGAACGTCCCTTTGCATATAGAACCTCTCCTGCTAATAAGCTCTGCCTAAGTCTTGAACCCACAGAGTTATAACTGTTTCCTATTACTGCACTCAGGGGTCAATAGTATATTTTTCTGGGTGGAAGAAATTAATGGAAATAAGCCTGTGCTCCAAATGGTGCCAAAAAGTGAATTTTAAACACCTTTCTGACAATTTTGGGAATATATGTGTCAGTTTAGGAATTTAGTTTTATATTGTGAGTATCATTTATCATTGTACCCTGTATTGTAGCTACAACTCTTATTCTGTATCTGATTATCCTTTGTGTCATATGCTGAGAGCCAGTTTGAACTGGTTTATGAATAGCCTGGTTGTGATCTATAACAGAATAGAAAAAGAAGAGGTGTTTCTCACCTTGTGGACCGCTGGCACAGAAGAGTCATTCTGACAGCTCTCAAGGACTATTGACTTGCTAATGATGCTTACTGAGGCTACAGCTTCCTGTGAAGCATGGATATGTATGTGAACCAAGCCATGGGTTTCAGACTAGGGGTTCAAGACTCAGGCAGTTTATTAGCAGGGGAGATTCTCTAAGCAAGGGGACATTTTACAGCCAGGAAAAAGTTACAGCTTGACCACGAGAGACAAAAGGAACTTTGCCTTTAGCTCAAGGGCACAGACCAAATATCCAGGACTCAGAATTGATGGGGACTCTGGAGGGAGGAATGGCATTTAGGTATGTGTGGTTTTGCCAAGATCTGCAACTCTCATGTGCTACCCATGAGAAAAATGAGCATGTTTCCTTTGCAAAGAAGTTCCTTTGTAAAGCTGTGTTTCTTGTTTTCACTGATACTTGTCCTCCAAGATTTAAACTATGCTGGAGTGCTGGAACAGGATAGGCAGCTGGAAGGGTTGTGGGGTTGAGTACTGTCTCAGTGCCTAGAGCAGTTGGATAGTACAACTTCACATCCCAAAGAAGGGTCCCACGTAGACCATTTGAATCTTGGAAATGTGCCCTAATGGCCTAGAGGTCGAATGGTGACTGGACTTGACCCAGAGCCAACTATCTGATGGCACATAGGATCTAAATATGAAGGCCTGTTATAACAACCTGGTGATTGTCACTAGGAGGGACTTCGCCAGGCTTGTAAAAATCTCAATGTACTCAGTCTGTGCAGATATATGGATTTCATTCTACCTGTCACAATGACTGGGTGGCTTGCAAAACTCAGACCACCCCACTGCTTGGGGATATTCAAACACGAAGTTTTGTCCTGGGCTTAGCTCCAGAAATAATTGTAATTCTGTCTGCGTTTTGCTTTCTTATGCTTTAATATTTTTGCCCACACTGAATTTCGCTAGTAATTTTTACAATCCTTTCCCAAGACTCTTTTAGGGTCTCCTTGAGTTCCTTTAGACAAAGCAAAATAGCAGGTCCCACAGCTATGCGTACATAAATTAAGCAAATTTCTTCTTTTTTTTTTAGTGAAAGTCTCCTCTTATTTTTCAGAAGCGCTCCAAAGGGCTCATATTCAACATTACATCCACCTAGTTCACAATTTCTACACAAATCTATGCAGTCTTTGGAAAAATGGAGCCCCTCAGAGATTTCACTGACTCTAGCCCTTGATCTTTCTAATGTAAATATCCCATAGGGCTCTGGCAAACTCTATGGAGGTAAGAGGGGTACTTTATGGAGGTAGCTCCTTGTTAACACAACAGTCTTTTGTTCCCACAAAGAAGAATCTGACCTTGCATGTTCAAAATCATAGTAATCCTCTCGTCTTTTTTTCTTGTGGAGATAGAAACAGATTGTGAGGGCTGAAAGGGGCAAGGAGCTAGTTTCCATTTCTTTGCCGGGAAGCTAAGCAGTGGACTGGAGAGAAGCAAAAATTCCTTCCACATTTCCCGACCCCATTGTCTAAGTGTGGGGTAAACAAAACAGAGATCTTTGTGAAGCTTCTTGCAAATGATTAGTCTGTTCCCTGCCTTAGTAGTATAACCATAGTAGAGTGGAAGGGGTTTGGATTTGGAAAGGTGGGTGTTTTTTTCTTAAAGGCTTAGACAAAATGAAAAAAGAAATGAATGGACACCAATTTGACATCAGTACCAGAAAGACACAAAAGCCTTTAACTTCCATGGACATTGCCTTGCTGACCTTAGAGAAGCTCTTAGACCCCCCCCCCCCCACAAACTTTAAAAACTGGCTTGAACATGAAATTGTGAAACAGGAAATCATCCGCAGACTGGATTGTGTTAAGTATGGTCTCAATAGAGGCTATGATTTCTTATCCCATTACCTGGACTATCTTTTATAATCCTTATATCCCTTGGTGGGGTAAGTGTGTTGTTTATCCCTGCCTCTTCAACTCACTTTGGCCTCTTTGAGCTGTGTCCTTTCCTTCTTTCCCTACCCATTGTATTTAAGTTACATTATTGCTTCTCTGTTTAGTACCCCTGCTCTCCCCAAGTCCATTCATAGTATCTGGTAGAGTAGGCTTGTCACCTCCAAAGCCTAATGCTTCTCTGAATGCATTAGTTTTTGAGGTGCCACCCTGTCTTGCCTTTGGCCTAGAAAAAAATGCTAACATATTTCAACTCCTGCTGTTTTTTAACCTACCCCTACTACTTTGAGGTGAGCACTGAGCCAGTTGCTGATTACTCAGGAAGCTACAGAGGTGTTTATTTTGCCCCCTGCTGCCACAGCCACAGCAGCTGCTAAAAAGGGTTATGAACACCTCTCCTTCACCTTTCCTCCCCCCCCCCCAACTGGTTTTGCAAGGAACATGAGAAGGACACACCATGTAGTCCCTCTATCGCTTGCCCTATCAATCACTCCAGTTGTTAAAAAACATTAGAACTGGTGTAGCTCACCTCTTGAGGTCAGGACCTGTCTGCCTAGCTCTGACCCAAAATGTAAAGAATGAGCAGGGAGCAGATGGCTTGTTTTCTCATGATTCCAGTGGAGACTCAGACCCCAATTTAGCCTTTTTTCTCCATTAGTAAACAGACAAGAATTGTCCACCACAAAAATCAAAGGAAATCTATCTCCAGCCAACTTCTGTGCCCATCACTGGCGAGGAACTTCTTTTGACCTGATCACTTGTTAGCACATCTGTCATTAGAGACTGTAGTAGTATAAGGGTGATGTTGTAGCTGTGATGGTAAAGAAATTATGTGAGGCAAGGATGTTTTAGGGTGAACTCTTTTATTGGACCAAATGCACAGTTGGGACAGAATAAAATGAGCTTTTGAATGCAAGACATTCTTCATTCAGTTCTGACCAGTTTAGCTAGCTTAGGCCATCCTTCACAGTCTATGATTGTCTTATCTGTGGGTCTGAAGATGGCTGATGAGGCCAGTCCAGGATCGACAGACTCTGCTACAACTCAGGCATGTTTCCCTGCAGGGTGGTTGGCTCTGGATTTTTTATTCAGTCTGCGGCATGCTGTTTCTGCCTCTCCCACTTTTTTGTCTCCTGTTGTCTTTGTAAGGTTTCAAAGTACTGAGATCCCTGCAGCAGACTCTTTTCCCATTTGGGGCAGTACAGGGTGGTAATCTCCCATGAATTGATGTCAATGTTGCTTTCTTTCAAGCTGGCCTTGAGGACATCTGTGAAGCTTCTGCCCTCATCTTGAGCATATGCCTTGACTAAGGTGGGAGAATAAAACTTGCTTGGGAGTCTACATTACCAGATTAAATGTATTGTAAAAAACCTGTTTTTTACTATGCTGTGCTTGGCTTGTACTAGTCAGACTTGATGAAGAGTGTCTTAGATTTGGAAGCTTCTCTAACGCTATCCCAACCATGTAGTTAATCCCATAAAAGATATCACCCTAAAAGAATCATTGCTTCTTGCATTAGAGGTCATAGAAATTCTACTTGGCATCACATTTGCTTCTGAGATTTAGAGGTGCCAAGTAGAGGAACCAACAAGGGAGCCGTCCATCTAGGTGCTAGTGAATGACAACATGGCAGTTCTAGGGGTACTGGGTTAGGAGTTGGTCGAGAAGAAACAATTTGAGGGAAAATAATACAGGCTTTAATGATTTTTGACAAGCAAGGCTGACAGTGGAAATGGTAGCATTCCTTTGGTGTGGCACAGGAAAAGTGGGGAAGGAAACTATTTTCCTCAGGGAACATCGCATGAATCGCTGGCTGAGGATCAATGGGACAGTTCAGGCTTTTAGTCTTTTTGTTTGAGCCATCTCCAAAAGAGAATTTACAGTAAATAGATGACTCTTAAATATATTATGGTCACTTTTGGCATACAGTGACTCTCAGAGTATGACTACCTTTTCTTACCACTAACCTTATTTAATGTACCATATATATAGTTTTTGTAGTTCTTACTACCCTGGAAAAGGCATGAGTGTGTGAAAGAGGGTATACTGTGATGGTACAAATGTATTTCTGCAAAGTAAATGCCAGACTTGGGAAAGATGCATTTTAAGCGATGTTTGGACCTAAGCCATTAGAGGAGTTCCAGCCTTACCCAGGCACTCTGAGCGTGACTTGCAGCCAAGAGTTCTACATAATGTGTTGGGTTGTAATTAGATACATGCTAATATCCATCAAGTGGGAGTTGCGATGGACTTATCTTTGGGAAAAAATGTAATAAATCCTCTTGACAAGCCAAAAAAGGTTAATAACTTTACCAAATTAAATGTAATGTTAATCATTTGGGGACCTTAGCTCTGGCTTAATCAGCCCTTTCATGAAGCATCAAACATAGCCCAATTTACTTTCAATATTAGAATTGCCCAGCACTGCCATATTGATAAATCCTTTAATTTTAATCAAACTTTGTATTAATAGCTTAGTGAGATAAAGTCTGTTTAAAAAAAACATAAATGTCATGCTTCACAACTTCTATAGTTTGGTTCAAATTCATTTTTTAAAGAGATCCCTCTCTATTAGAACTTCTTTGTGGAAAAGTCACAAAAACTAAGGCCCTCTCTACATATTACAGGTCCTGTGCAATTAACTGGTTAATTGTGCAATTACCTTGAGACCAGCAATGCAGGCAGAAGAAGCTATCACACCATAAAAATCTCTAACCAGCTATAAAGTTAGACCTCAAAAATGTGTACTAACTTTATAGCTGGTTGCTATCCAGCTTTAATTTATACACGTAGCAGGGTTTCCTCTGCTGCTGGGAGCCCCATCATCTGACAGGGGTGCACCATGTCCAGCATGAAACCTCCAGACCCTGGGAACTGCAGCAGCTGTGAGCCCCAGGAACCTGGAGTTTCATGCACCCCTGAACCTGGGAGATTGTGACTCCCCCTGCACTGGCTATAAGGTACAATAGGAGCTAATACAAGTTGTGCCTCCTGCCATGCACGTATGGTAGGAGGCACAATTGTGTGGATCACACATTAGATCCCATCGCTCCTTTACTTGCACATGTAGAGGGGGCTTAAAGGAGAAACAACATACGTACTCAGTCCTGCAGTAGTCTTCTGTGCCCAAGCATTAAACAATTAAAGATTAGCTCCAAGGCTGGTAAAATGAGTGCCCAAATTTGAAGCCTAAGCTTTGAGGCATTTTTCTCTAGGCATTCTTTTGATTTTTTTTGAGAGTGTTAAGGCTAATTAGAATAAACATTCCCTTTTCAAATTTAAACATGCATAGATGTATGTGTATGTGTGTGTGTATGCATAAAACACACTTGACAAATATTACAAAGCCTTCTTTTTCATCTATGTAAGAAAAGCAGAATTAAATTAATTTTATTAGGTAAGGGTCTCCAGTTACGTGCATCCTAATATGAGATAGAATAGGATGACTGAAAAAATGAGAGCTGTTTTGGCAATGGACTCTTTCCATCTCTGATAAAGCCTAATGAAACTGCAATTATCTGAATATGTACTGAAAAAATACATATTGAAGGAGGAGGGCATAATATGACATTTAACTGATCTACTTTGTGATTTACTAATTTACTAACAGGGCTTTAATAAAATATTGAGCATGAGACAGCAGCAGTGGAACAAAATTTTGTAAATGCTGGGGGGGGTTGTTTTGCATTTTGTTTTTGTTTTTCTTTTTTTGGAGGAGTGAGACCTTACTGTTCAGGTTGAAGGCTAAAGTAGTCATCTGGGATGCAGGAAATACAGATTCAAATTCTGCTTGATTCAGCTCAGGGAACTATCCTCCAAATCCCAGGAAAAGGCTCTAATTAATATCTCCATTTTGTGTAAATAAACAAATACTTAATAGAGCTCAGACTAGAACCTGTGATTTCCAGGACCCAGGTGGGTGGCCTAACCACTGAGACAGAATTGCTTACTCATGTTTTATTGCTAAGGAACTGACATTTTCCAGCAAAATTTATTTTTGGCCGATACCCAATTGGCTCCATGTAAAACTTATTTTCTAATATATAATAGTAGCATGAGATATAATTATGCCAAATTCTATGCACTAAAAGGTGCTGAGCAGGATTCATATTGAATGGAAGAATTCCAAAGAGAACACAGGTATAGCAGGAAGTGGTGTTAGAGGTTGCATAAATGGCATTGCTGTTAGAGCCATTCTGAGATAATGTACCAATATGGTAAAAGATAATATGAAACAGTGCTTGCTGAAGTCAAGGTTAGGTCCTGGTTATTCTTTACTTTCTCTCCTAAATATTCTTGTGTAATGCTGTTGGTATAAAATAATTACCATCATCTGCTTCTGATGAGTGCAATGATCCCTGTATAAAAATTATGCAAGGCACTTTAAGATATTTCAAGATGAAAGATGCAGTAAAAAAGTGAATTACTAACATTCGTTCTAAAGACTTCTCTCTAACACAGGTATTTTGGGGTCTTTAAGGAATCCTACTGGGAGCAGGTGGAGAAGCAGTTTTTTAAATTAAAAAGCATCTAGAGTAAAGGCTAGGTTTTTTTCCCACTAAATTTTGCTGACTTTCCCAGTTTGTATCCCTCATATAGAATCTACTTGTGAAAGGCCAATGCTGCATTGATGGACTTTGGGAAACAGTGCTTAATAATATTTCCTCACTGAATACCAAGATGCCAACCTGGTGGCCTTTTATGATCAGATCACCAGATCATTAGATGCAGGGGTTGCAGTGGACATAGTCTTCCTGGACTTCCAGAAGGCCTTCGACGCTGTCTCTCACCCCGTTCTCATTAAGAAACTGGGGGACTGTGGTGTCGACACCCACATAGTCAAATGGGTCGCCAACTGGCTGGAGGGCCGCACCCAGAGGGTGGTAGTGGATGGGTCATTTCCCACCTGGAGGGATGTGGGCAGTGGGGTCCCGCAGGGCTCGGTCCTCAGGCCCGCGCTGTTCAACATCTTCATCAGTGACTTGGACGAGGGGGTAAAAAGCACCCTGTTCAAATTTGCTGATGACACTAAGATGTGGGGGGATGTGGGCACGCTAGAAGGAAGCAACAGGCTACAATCGGACCTAGACAGGTTACAAGGGTGGGCAG
>NW_017728992.1:14328307-14334494 GCF_001723915.1 Gavialis gangeticus
CTTTAAGAGGAGGTTAGATGAACACCTTGCTGGGGTCGTTTGACCCCAGTAATCTTTCCTGCCATGGCAGGGAGTCAGACTAGATGATCTACTCAGGTCCCTTCCGACCCTAGAAACTATGAAACTATAATGTTAACATGGATTTTTGTAAGGGAGTATTTCTTTGTTACTTGGGATCTGGAGAAATTAACCCATTTTGAATGGAAGGGAGGTATCCAGCACATGGCATTTTTCCACCTCTAAATTTCCACAATTATTTCCCTTCTTTTTGCTCACTTGTTTATTAACAGGAAGATTTACAAATCTTTGGATTCCTCCATGCTTCTGTAGCTTCAGGATATCATATGACCTTGTAAGAGAAAGGTCCTGAAAAGTGCAAGGGCTATTGATGGGCCATAAAGCACCTCTGTATTGAATAATGGAATGTAATCTATACTAATTATTAGGCTTCATCTGAGAGAGAGGAGGCTTTTACTTCTTTAATCAGCACAAAGGACTTAAGCACGTGAAGTGGGATTCAGGTGGTATTTAGAGACCAAAACTGTAGCCATGAAAGTCCTTACTCAGTTCTTACCTAACACTGAAAATGCCTAAATCCCATAGATGACTCATTTTATGACTTCAGAGTTCTTCAGGTACCTAACAGTATTTTGACACCACCTCCTAAGGAGAGTGGGCAGGATGTCCCACAAATTGGTTGAGCACAGCCCTAAGCCTATAGTCTTACACCATGCTTGCGCTCTCTGACTCGGGAAAGCTGGAGCATTGTATACTCAGGCCTCCAATGAACCCTGAACTCTGCAAGCCGATGGTCCTGAGTGTGTAGACCTTCTTTCTTGTCAATTTTTTTTAGGAGGCAGTGCAGACATTGTGCCAGCCCTGAAGACACAGAAGTTGCCACAACAAGCAAGGGGGAGTTCCCACTTTTATATAGAGCATCACAGGGGTTAGGGTAACAAGCCAACAGACCAAAGGGAGGGAACAGGTAATAGGTAAAGAGACATCAACACTGTGGTAACCTATACTCAGCACCACCCAAACAAGCATTTAGTCCCCTGAGTGCTCAAACAGCAGCCTGCAGCTACCCCCAAGGCTGAGTCCAGCTCCTTCAATACACAGTCCTGGCTGACCAAGCAAGTGAGATCTCCTGCTTCACTATGCACTCCTCTGTGTAGGGCTGGCCAGGTTCCATGTGCATGCTGCTCTCTCTCCCTTTACTCCATCCTCAAGCCGCTGCTTCTTTTTTCCTTTGCCCCCCAACCCCTGGAGGTTTCTGGTAGCTTCAATACGAATTAACAGGCAGCATAGCTCTGTGGACTGCCCCCGGTTCCACCTGTGGTTACACACACTACATTCACATTACAACATACTCTAATAGATTCATAGATTCATAGACATTAGGGCTGGAAGGGACCTCAGAAAATCATTGAGTCCAGCCCCCTGCCCAAGGGGCAGGAAGTCAGCTGGGGTCATAGGATCCCAGCAAAATAAGCATCCAAATTTCTCTTGAAGGTGTTCAAAGTAGGTGCTTGATCCACCTCTGATGGCAGGCTATTCCAGACCTTGGGGGCTTGGACAGTAAAGAAATTCTTCCTTATGTCCAGCCTGAAATGGTCTTGCAGGAGTTTATAACCGTTCAACCTCGTCATCCCTTGGGGCGCTCTGGTGAACAAGCCTCCCCCCAGATCCTGGTGAACACCCCTGATAAACTTATAGGTGGCCATCAGCTTGCCCCTAAGCCTGCGATTTTCCAGGCTAAAAAGCCCCATGGCTCTCAGACTGTCATCGTAAGGTCTGTTTTCCTGACCTCTGATCATGCGCGTGGCTCTTCTCTGGACTCTCTCAAGCTTAAACTGGTTTCTGGTTTTGGTTTTTGGCTGAGCCCGCCTTCAGAAGAGGTTTCCTTTGATAACTCTGTGATGCAGTTATGTGTTCTCAACAAAAAATCATTTGGCATAATACGAACTTGTGGAAAACATAAATTGAATGTAATACTAGAATGCAGAGTATAAGGGATGTAGTGTTGATTACATTATTGAGGTTTAAATGTAATTAATTTAAATTATCCGTTTGGGAGCATGCCTGGAGCTGCTACACATTTTCTTCTTAGCAAAACTAGAGCAATGTACAAACCAGAGGAATTTGCTACAGAGTTCTGGGAACTGGATTTGTGAGAATAAGTCAAACCAGTTTTGAGAATTAAAAACAAATAGTCTGAGTTGTTTGTAATCCCTTTGGCTTTACAAATTCATTGTGGCTTGGAGCACTTCCTTTGACTTAAAATGGAGTGGTCAAATTGTTTCCTTGTGCTAACACATAGCCTTTGTAGGTTTCTGCTCATGAAATCCCATGCCACTCTGAACCAGTTAATCTCTAAGGTGCCACACTGCTCTGACTTCTACTTATACAAACACATTGGATCAGTGATTCTCAGCCAAGGCACCCTGAGATCCTTTCAAGGGTGCCATTGGGTACTACACAATGTTAAACTTATGTTTGCAAATATGGCTACGTCCATATGAGCGCAAAGATTTCTTTCCCCAAGGACAAGAAGCAGTGGCACACATTGTGCCACTGCTGCTTGTCCCTGGGGAGCTCCCATGTTGTGTGCCCTCTGACACATGGCAGGTTACCTTGGGTGGGGTAGGGGTGGCTAGGGCCAGCAACTGTTCTGGCCTCAGAAACCTTATCTGGGGTTCTGGGGGCATCAGGGAGCTGCAGCCATGGTGCCCTTCCAGCTGGGAGCCTGGCTGGCAGCTAAAGCATGGCTCCAGGAGGTCAGGCTCTGGTTTTGAGGAGTGTGTGCTGCCACCACATGCACCTCCCCTCTGCCCCTTTTTTTTTAAGGCACAGGTGTTTTAGATCTCCCAGGGTCAAACCTGCCCCCCACCCATGTTTCCAGGTAGCAGTGTGGGGAATGCCTGGATGTGCAGGGGGTCTGTGGTGCCACATACTGCATGTCCACACTCATCTGGACCCAGCCTATGATTCACAAGTTAAACCCAGAGATTTCAAACAGGAATATAATAGTATTAAAAATATTTTGGCCTACTGTTATCTTTCTGAGTTCTTTGCAACAGAAAATTTTCTCTATTATTTCTCTATAGTCAAAAAATGGTGTGAAAACTAATGTTTAGTAGGGCTATGTGAAATTTCCCTGGGTGTTTTGTTTTGACACTGTTTTGACTCATTTTGAGCTCAAAACAGTGAAATCAAAATGAAATGAAAGGCTTTGAAATAGCCTTGAAATGAAATGAAGGCATTCAAAACGTTTTGAAAGTTTCAAAACATTTCGCGTTTCAAAGCTGGACTTGCTTGGCGGGAAACAGGAAGTAAGGAGAGGGAGGGGGAAGAGAGGGCAAGGACTGCTCTGATATTAACATGCATAGCTGGCCAGTGACTGTGATCCTTCCCTAAGGTCCCTTCCAATCCCAGTGCTCTGGGGGAGGGATGGAAAAACAGCTGGTCCTTAACACACACAGAGTCACGTGGCACAAGTTTTGCTTTTCAGCAGCTTATGGTGCAGTTTCCCAGAACTACCCTGCACCTATCTCCTTGAAACTTGGCAGGCTTTGTGGCCTTAGCAGGGGCTAGCAGCCCTGCAGTTTTCACCCTGCTGTGCCTTAACACACCTATGTGACATGAGTTTTGCTTTCATGATTTGAGGTGCAGTTTCCCAGAAACCCGTACACCTATCTCCTTGAAGCACGGCAAGATTCATGGCCTCATAAGGGGCTACAATCCCTGCAAGTGTCATCCAAAGCAGGCAAGAAATGACAAAGTTATAGGCAGTTTCGTGTTTCCCCATTATAGCTTATGGGCGAAACTTGGAAACAATGTCAGAACAGCAAAACAGTTTTGACAAAACGAAACAGAACAGTGGTTTTGAAATGAAACAAAACTCAAAATGAAACACTGTCCCATTGAAACGGCGAAACACAAATTGAAACAAAATGGAGCTGTTTCACACAGCCATAATGTTTAGTTGGAGTTTCTGACATGTTTTCAGCAGAATGCCTGCAGATAATGCCTATCTTCTCCAATGTGGCAGAATGTGTCATTGAATATTCAACACCAGTTTCAGCTTCTGAACAGTTTTAAGCTGTAGCCCCATGAGGGTAAGATCAGAAATTTTGGGTGCTTGAGAGACTGACTGATGTAATACCTACTCATCACGCCTCTACTTCTTTCCCATAGTGTATGATTTTTTAGGATTGAGAATCATTAAGTGCTAGGCCCGAATAACACCCAGACACAAGGAAAAGTGAAATGGCTTAATGTGAATTGATAAAATAAGGATATGAATCTCAGTACTGTCAGCTATAGGGATATGAAACACATTACCATAGGCTCACTGAAAATTTTAGCACAAAAAATCTTTGTTCTAACACTTATGAAACCTTCAATACTCGCAAACATTTTTATGAATATGCAGGAAACTACTCATGGATAATGAATGACTTCAGGAATAACAAATTTGTTCCTTTTATTCACCAATGATTTGTTTTTTTACATAGTTGTAATCCTTTATGCTTTCATATGGTACCTAGTTATGTCAACCAAGCAGGTATGCTTAAAAGATATAATAAAAGAGACTACCTCACTTTTGCACATTTGAATCTGATGGAGGTGCTGAACTGGCTCTCATATGGGATTGCAGTTACAGCCATCATGTTCTCTGACTCTAAATATATTTTTGCCTGTTTGCTGCGTACTTTCTGAAACATGTCAGTTTAGTGTGACTGGTAGTTTTAAAGTTCCTTTGAACCACTTAAGAGAAGCAAAGATTTGCCATTAGCATCCTCAGTCTGAAAGGCTGAATCAATAGCAGGTTGTCACAAAGGAATTAAGGGCCTGTGGAAGACAGCTTTTATTTAAAAAAGAAAGTGTGTGTATATCTATCTATCTGTCTATAAAGCTCTGTAAGGGCCTTGTTATGAGTTACACTGTGAGTCACACAAATGTTGATCAGTGTTGGTGCTTGTTTGAGTTTGGAGCAGTATTCAGGCCAGCAGGGGCCTGGAGGATGGACAGGTAAGAACTCCCTCTCCCATTCCAGCCTCTTCCTTGTCCCCTGCCCTCTGGGACTCCTCTGGTTCCTCTGCATCCCTGAGGTTCCCCCCTACCCCTCAGGGTTTTCCCCAGCTCCCCACCTGCCCCACGTCCCACCCCCGCTCAGGACAGCATGGACAGCAACAAGTAAGTGAGCAGGGGACAGTAAGCAAGGATCTGGGCTTTGGGTTGGGGCAGGGGGGAGGGAGGAAGAGAAGTGGACCCAATCCAGGCCATCAAGAGCGGCATGGGGAAGGTAAGGTGTTTACACTAAGGTGTAGCCTGGAGCGGCTATACCTTAGTGTAACACCAGCTAGGTAACATAGATAAGAGAAAATCTTGTCCTGGAGTGTCAAACTTTGAGCTGCCTAACAAGTTCTTAAAACCACTTTCAGGTGTTAATGGGCTCCTATACATGTGAAGGTAGGCTGCTCTGCCGCATTGTAATTACAGCGCATCAGAGCAGACACCCTTAATCTGTAATAACCGTGTTGTAATTACCATGCTCCAACAGACTCCAGTGTCATGTGTATCAGCGTCCCCACGCTGAAAAATAGTGACAGGGCACTTTAAAGCTTGTTCGATGAGCTTTAGTTCAGAGTGCCCTGCCATCATTTTTCAGTGTGGGGGCGCTGATATATGTGACACTCTGGGCACTTTTAATTAGTGTGGTTTTTTGAACCATGCTAATTAAAGTGCTACTCCCCTTGTCTCCCAGAGCACGTCTTGTTAATGCTCAATGTGCCTACAGTCCAGCTGTTAAGAGCTCCAGGAGCCACCCAAAATTATTGTGTAACAAGACCCTAGCTTGCAAATATGCAACCAAACCAATTTACATTTTAATTTGTTACATAAAGGAGGATAGTTCAACAAAAACCTACTTGTTTATTTTTGCATTTATTAGCAGATGAGTAAAATTTCCTCAATATTCCCCTAACCTCTCTAGTACTGTAACTGATACTTGATATCCATAACATTGAGAGTGCTTATGCCTTCAAATGAAGATAGGTCTTTGACATAAGATGACTTAGAAGCTTTTGTTCCCGCAGCGTGTAGTTTCAACAAAGCACTGCTGCCTAAGGGGGATTTGTTTGTTTGTAACAGTATAACCATCCTGAGAAAAAGCCAAAAGCAG
>NW_017728992.1:14339494-14347118 GCF_001723915.1 Gavialis gangeticus
TTCAAGAACCAGATTCTTCAAATGGGAACTGAGAAATTTCATGTATATTTCAATGTGCATTTCTGAAAGCACTAACAAGTTATTCCACCAAATTAGGAAAAAACCAAGAGCAGTTAAATGTTGCAACAAAAACAATCATTTTTATAGACTTTAATGGCCTTATTACTATTTTAAAGGATAATTAATAGTCTAACTGCAATATTATTTAAATTCTGTTTGGAAGTGGGACTGCAGCACAATTGTACAGATGCTGAGAGACTACATTAGAATTTATAATGTTCGACTGCAGTCAAGAGAAAGTGGATCTTTTTTAAGAACATAAAGTATTTATACTATGCAACAACACAAGTCTATTATAGAAACATAGTGGGGATACTGTAGTGAAGACTGAGCTGGCATTTTCATGTGAAATACTTGGTTTAGGTTGCTCATAACTTCTTCAAACAATTAAGTTTGCAGGTGAAGATTTCTTAAGTTTTGTATTGCTTTATAAGTGATTTATTCTGTAATTTCACAATAAAGTTTTTGGCAGTCTAGAGTTACTACCCTTACAAATAAGGGATAATAAAAGTGTCCAGAAGTATGACTGGAGGAAGTGTATCTTGTGCCTAAAACCTTGTCTAAGATATCTCCCAACCACACAGTTGGTCCAACAGATATTGGATATCACAAGTATTCAACAGTAACAGATATCACTCCCAAAAAATCTTTGCCTTTCTAATAGTGGAGATATTTTCCAGGATTGTAATCAATTGTTTTTCTTATTTAAAATGGACACAGACCCTGAATAAGGATAAGCACTTCTTTTTTCTTTGACAAAACTCAGCTTTGGAATTTAAAAAAAAATTGAATGTAATATACTAATCATATGCAATATATTATTTTCTTTATTTCTGTACACATCACATCTTGTAGCCATCTGAATGTTCTGGGCACAGATATTTGAATTTGCACACATACCAACTCACAAAAGTGTAGTGAACTGAAGAGAAGAGAGAAAAAAGGGAGAGAATAGAAGCCATTAATAATGTAGCACTTACCAGATTTTTAAAGACTTCTACTGAGTTTGAACCTTTTCTTAAGATGAGCTTGCAAAGAATTTCACACTGAGGAAAGTATATTTTTGGATAGTGATAATGACAGACATAGTTGAAGGTTAGAAGTGTGGATACCAAATGTAATATTGAGATAGTAACATTTTAATGACCCCTTTTTCTGATAAAGATCATCCAGAAAAATGAAGGCTTACTTCCTTTTCTTGCATCTGCCTATAAAATACATCAACAATTTGCTGTACAAAATTAGGTAATGGTATATAAGGTCTTCTTGATGTGTTAGTGTAATTTCTTATGTCATAATGGGCATGTTTCCATGGCCTTTTGGAAGTATTAAACCACGGCATAGTATGGGTGGTTACTGCACTGTGTGCATGGCACATGAGTAGATTTCACCACTATGTCACTGTAGACACTGTAGTCACACATGATCACTACGTTGCTGTAGCACACTACATGGTGACATAGAGTGTTGTTACATCACCATAGGGTGATGTGTGGATGCACCCAATATGTACTGTGATGCTGAAAACAATGCGGCTTTTGATTGAGTTAGTCTTTTATAGGTGTCAGGTTTCCCATTGCATTCACATTTATACCTGAAACTAGGAATTCCAAGGTTTTTGCAAATTTCCACTTCCATTTTTCACAAAGGAAAGTTTGAAGCAAAGATGTAGATTTGTCTCCCCAACACACTTCCTTCCTTTTTCTAAAAAGGTTGTCTCAGCGCTGTCCATCACTCACTGAGCCCCCTCTATTCAACAGGCCATATAACCTCCCTTAGTTTATCTTCAGGTGTCTCCTGGAAAAGCCAACTGAATGGCTTTTGCCCTTTCCCTGAGCCTTTGAGGGACTTGATACCTCAAACCCATGCCGTCTTCAGCAAAGTCTGCTAACCATTTCAGCATGCTTGTTGTAAAAACCACTTTCCCTTATACTTGGATGGATGCACTCAGGTTTCCAACAATGTTTCAGCTGTGAAGCTGGGGATGTGGATTTTGGCAGAGGATTTCAAATTGTTGGGGCAAGTAACTCTTAGAAGATACCTAAAAGGTTGTTGAAAAGGCAGAAGGGTGCAGATAGTGGAAGAAAGAGCTCAGATAAGAGTCAGAGGCAAAAGGTTAGTTCATGTGGAAGAGTTCAGCAGAATGCAGCATAAATGTAGTAAGATTGGGGGAATGCATTACGTTTCATTTGTCTGCAGAGTTATACAACTCCAGGCAACAGCCAGAAATCTTGAACCTTTGCTTTGTGTACATGACACTGATGAGGTTGACTACTGCTTGGAACAAATCATTTGGAAAAGGCTTTTGTCTCTTATTTTGGAGACAGGTTTTGAAATCTTCTTAATTAGTTTAAAGCATTCTAAGGCCCCTGACAAATGTTCATCTGAAGGCATGATAGGATCTGACCCAAGATCCTAAGAATCAAGCTTCCTGCTGTGCGACATGTATGTGACAGGAGGCACAAGTGTGGAATTGAGGATCAGATCCCAATCATCCCATACTGCCATTGCAGGAGGAGCTCAGGATGATGATCCCAGGTTCCCTCTGCACCTTAAAGTTGGGTGCCTGACAATCAGCTGATCTTCAGCTGGCTCTGGGCTCTGGTTCAAGCCCCTATGTGGTCCCCAGAGTCAGTCAACAATTGGACTGTCAGCAGAATTAAGAGTGCCCTAGGACTCAAGCCCCAGAGCACTCCTGTTCAACTGATACTGGACAGCATCAGGACCACCCTGGGGTTCCAGCTGCAGGCCAGGTCTGACTTATTGTCAGCTGACAGGGACTACACTGGGAATTTGAGACCTGGGGCAGTCACTGCAGGCTGGCAGCAGATCAGGACTGCAATGGGGCACGAGCTCCAGGGCAGTTCCTGTTGCAAGTTCAGTTTAAAGTATAATGGAAACCAACCACAAAGATATTACATATATTTTGTGTAATAATTTTGTAGCTGGTTTCCTGCTGTATTGTACCATTAGTCCCCTGAACATGTGGCCATTGTACATTTTAAGACATGATTAACTGTTTAATCAGGTCTTAAGTGTACCATCTGCCTGAGGCAGACTGAGGTATTAGCTAGCTGAGGTATTAGCTGACTTGCTGTTTTCATGGGGCCATATCTAATTAATGCAGTTTGAATTCCTTGGTAACTTGGGCTGAGCTAAGATAGCACCTTATTTCTATCCAACAAAGAGCAGGTTTGGGCCAGCTTTATATAATGTACATTTATTTAAAGCAAGACTGAGGTTACAATTAAGAAACAACTCTGGAAATGGACATGTCTATGAGTTTTCACTGTTTTTAGCAAGAAAGGCCAAGAGAAGGAAAAAGCTTCTTACGACTATTTACTTCTGTTAATACTGTATTTGAAGTTAGAAATTCCACTTGTAATGCCATTAATGCACCTTGATATCACAGAGAAATATATTCATGGAAGCATATTCATCTCTTAATTATGCACTTTGAGTGGGCATTTCACAGTGTAATAGACAAATAAGAGTTGAATCTATTTTTTAAATGGCCATACAGCATTTTTTTTACTCACCATCTGTTATTGTTGCATACGTCCCCTGTTCTTAACTTTTATTTGCTCCTGCTCCTCATAAACCTTCTAAGTCTCCACTTAGGTTTCTTTTATTTCTGCCAATAAAATAAGTTATTCTGTTGTTGCACATCCCTTCAGTATTCACATGGACATTGGACAACACATTTTTATGGATAACTTATAACCATCCCAGCAGTGTGAACTGGAAAGTGAAACTCTGACTCCCTTCCTTTCTCAGTTCTCCCATTTTCAGTGGTTTCCAAACCCTAAAATTTAGTTTTGTCCTGGCAATGGATGTATTTCATACCAAGTTATGCAACAATTTGACAAGCTCATTCATTCAAAATGTTGTACTTGTGTAATCTGAGATCTAGAAGCCATCATTATCCTTCTCCTTTTGTAGGGAGGAAAAATAATGGGAGAAACAGAAGAGTTTTATTCATGGAAACTTAGATAATGTCTTGTGATTGCTGAAAGATTTAGAAGGAGAGTCAAGGAGTGGAGAGGAGAGGATGAGGTGAATATAAGTGATGGTACAGGATTAAGAAAGATGAGGTCCAAGGTTTACGAGTTCTGTACATTGTGGAAAAAATAATATTTGACTTCTTTCTTTCCAGGATTTCATCTCAGAGCACTTTATGCAAGAAGTTGTGTTATCTCTATTTTATAGATGAGGCAAGAGAGGTACAGAAGGGCAAAATGTTAGTCTGTTATTCTTAGGTGGAAAGCTGCAATATAATGCTCTTGCATTAACTACAGAGGGATGAAAATCAGATTTAGATATGGATCTGTACCTTTCTCATGACTGGAAGCATTCAGATCCAGGAGTTTGATTTGGCCCCTTAGAAAGCCAAATGTCTGCTGCAAAGTTCTGACCTGTATTTCTGTATCTGCTGCTATGTTCCCTAAAGCTCTCAAGAGTTTGTAGGAGATGCAGAAATTTTGATTTGGATGGCCCTCAAAAAGTAAATAGCAATGGTAAAAAAAAAAAAAAAAAAGATTTTAAGACCTGCTAGGAAGTTTTGTTCCAACATTAACTAAATGTGAAGGAAGCTTGTGGAACTTCCATCAGCTCTGTGTACACAAGCACTGAAGTTTTATTGCAGCAAGATATTTATATCCCATTTTTGATGACTAATAGCAAATATTTTCTCTCCCCTCCATTGCCCTTTTTACCTCAGTTCCACATGTGTTTTGCATTAACTTTTGAAACACTCGAATGGCAGTCCTCCAGGAAGTATCAAACCCATTTTGTACATTCATTGATATATTAGGTCAAATGGAAATTTAATATTGGTTTAAATAATAAGCAAAATACTAAGCTCCACAGTATTTCTTTATTTCCCTAGAGCTGCATTGGGTCCAAATTGATAATATTTTTAGATCTCTGATTCCACTTTAACACATTTTAAAAATTAGAAAATTGTTAGCTCAGAGCCAGCACAGTGACTTAATATACTTTTTTAATACACTACTTGATTCTAATCTACTGCAGATCTACTGCAATTATGTAATGAAATTATTTGGTGCTGGATGGATTGTCTGATCCTATTACTATGTGACCACATGAGGCTGCCTTGCAAATCAGAAGGATATATTACTAGCACGTCACAGATTTCATGTCCTCCTAATGCACAGTTTGAATGTCCTGTCAAAGGCAAGTGAGTCATTACAAACTTTCTTGGAAATACACTATAGACTCAGACTTACATTAGTACCACAGAAAACCCTATCCCACTGCCTTACAAATCTAGCATTAGTAAATGGAAATGAGACTTGCTATTGACTGGGGCTAGTTGAACTGAACTCTATTGCCCCTCCTCAGTTTTATCCACATTTCAATTTTCAGCTACATTAGTTGGAAATATTAACGATGGTAATCAGCATAAGAATGTGTTATAAAAGCATGTTTTATTATAATTCTACTGTAAAGATAAAAGTATGGGTCATATTCTGCTTTCAGTTAAGTCCATGCAACCCTGCTGAAATAAATAGGACTGCGTGGCATGTATGGCAAAGTTTGCCATTATGATTTGGAGCTTTAGAAGAGATTACATGGTAGACTCATGGCCTGCCTTTGGTGGCAGGACTTTTTCTTCTGAGACTGTTAGCTGTATTTGTGCATCTTTGCTTGCATAATAGCTATAAGGAAAGAGTTTAGCCTTGCAAATGTAATTTTGGATGAAGGTGTCAAATTGCAACTTGTAATGACTCTCCTATCTTGGATTTGCAGAATTAGTAAATTGGGTTTACTCTGCCTGTTATAAAGATGAGTAACTATAATTATACTACCATAAACAAATTCTAGTAGAAGCAGCAGTACAGACAAATAAAGCTGTCTCCTCAGGTAGCAGACTCTAATATAATTTAAAATGTAATCTTTGAATCACTAGGGCTCATTAACTTGTCTTTAAAATAACTATGCAGAAAGCCATGCATGATGGATTTGGAGCTTCTCTGTAATAATTCGAGTACCATACATTGTCTTGTTTATTTGGGTGTTTTTTACATGATTGTATGGCTTTAGTTCACCAGAAAACTCTCTAGAAAAAATAGTTGGGGAGGACGAAGGGTAGTCAACATGCCAACTCTCAACAAACTTTTGGAAATTATTGAGCGATAATCTCTCACTGATTAACACTGAAGGTGTTGCCTCCTTTCTCGACAAGATACAACACTTGTTTTGTTAACTGCAATAGGATGAGGTCTGAGAACACAGAGGTCTGATGTCACTTCATTTCTGTATTTTGTGTTTGCCACATGGGAGCAGAAGCAGCTGGGTGGCAGAGGCATAAGACAGTCAGGTGCCTGGGGCAGTGGCAAATTCTGGCTGCTTCTGTGCCACTGGCACAGTTGTGAGGCTGCAATGGAAAGGTTTTTTCTACACCCCCATCCCTCCAATTGGTGACTGGGACTGCTGCCCTAATTGTCCAACCCTAATTGTGCTCCTGGGACTTAACTTAAACAGTAACTTTGGACAAACTCAAACTCATGGGAACCCTGCTCCAAAAGCACTGCAGCAATGGTTTAGACATACCTTCAGGCTCTCTGTCTTTGGTATAGTTACAGGTACAACATATCAGGCACATCTACACATGAATATTAATGTGACACAATAAATTCCAGAGCAGTTTGTACTGGATTTTATTGCTCCCAGGTGCAGCATTCACATGTGCACCCAGGACTGTAACACATTGTGCTGGGGTGGCATAACCCCAGCTGGCAGGGGACCCAGAGGGTCTTTTTCTCTTCAAGAGAAAAATAGAGGACATAAAGGTATCTGGTTTTGTATCAATAGGGGACAGAGGACAGAGTAGCAGAAAACTGCAATGTCCTCTATGATGGCCACCCTACCTTGACTCCATGTGACCTGAATATCAGAACTGTAAGGTAAGGCACTCAAAAGTCAAGAAATACAAAAGTTATGGTATTCTATATAACCTTAGATTTGCCACCAAATTTTTATGAATTTATCTTGGGGTCTCAGGAAATTATCAATGACAAGTAGCAGGGAAGAACATGTTGAGATGCTACAGCAAGAACCATACAAGAACTAAAGATAAACTGAATGGGAGTCAGATAGAATGGTAACCAAGCAATGTGAGCTGGGTTCTTTCAGTTTTACTCACAGAAGGCATGTCTATATGTGCTATTAATTTGACTGAATAAACTTAAGCATAGTTTGCACTGGAGTTTATTGCTTGCAGGCACCATGCTTATATGAGTGCCCAGGAATGCAGCACGTTGAATCAGGTTGGAGCAGCCCCAGCTGGCAGGGGATGTGGGGGGTCAGCCTGCCAGCCTGGGGCTGCTCCAACCTGGCTCAGTGTGCTGCAGAAGGACTGGCTGGGGCATGAGGGGGCTCCAGTATGGGGCTAGCTGTCAGGCAGGCCTGACACTGAAGCACCCTCATGCCCCAGCCAGCTCCATCAGCGTCTACAAGTGTGTTGTGGTGGAGTAAATAATTCTGCTGCAGAACAGCATTTGTGTTGACAAGTACTATTTATGGTTGCATTTATTAGTTT
>NW_017728992.1:14352118-14369645 GCF_001723915.1 Gavialis gangeticus
TATTAGGGGGCTAGCTGTCAGGCAGCCCTGACACTGAAGCACCCTCATGCCCCAGCCAGCTCCATCAGCGTCTACAAGTGTGTTGTGGTGGAGTAAATAATTCTGCTGCAGAACAGCATTTGTGTTGACAAGTACTATTTATGGTTGCATTTATTAGTTTACTGCAGCCTCATAAGGCTACATATGTAGACCCTGAGACTTTACTACGGAGCTAATTAGGCAACCCCAATGTAAACGTCTCATGTAGACGTGTCCTTTGAGTCTCTTGTGTGATGGATAATCTTTCTGAAAGAAATTGCGTTTCTTCCGTGCTCATCATGAGTAATTTTCTTTTGAGGGAATTCTGGGGAGACATACATAGTGTTAAAAAGTTTAAATAATTAATGGAAATTGAGAATTGTAGTTTTACAAGTTAATTGGGTATTTCATTAATTAAAAATGAATGCACATTTGGTTTCCTGTTGTATTCTCAAAGCATAAAAAAATACTGTGATAACTAATATAACATCATCATTTTATGGCTTACCCATCAAGCTTAAATGGATTGGCAAGCCAAGAGGCCTTTGTCTTAAGTTCCTGCTGCAGTATTTAGAACACAGGGCTTCTGCTCCTGTCACCGTCATTGTCTTCTGAGTGAGTGTGGGCAAGTTAATGCCCCTTTGCCCCAGTTCCCTATCTTTAAACGGTGGATAAAGATATTGCTTTTCTCTCACCAGTTTTTTTCCTTCATATTTATATTTGAAATGCCTTGAGGAGAGAACTTTGAATGCTAGATAGCACGTGGGCCTCTGGGAGCTGCATTATATCAAATAATAACATTGTAAACTGGATTTGGGGCCAGATTTTGAAGGTTAATTTGTGGGAATTTATGGAATTGATCCATATATAGTTTGTGTCTTCTGTTTGAAATGATGGGGGTTGTATAGATCCCGCTGCCTTTTGCCCTCCATCTTGGATTAACAATAGGGGAATGCTATCTTAAATTGATGCCAGTGCAATATAACTGCTCTAGACTGATGATGCTCAACATATCCAACTCAGCTGGGCAGATGAATGGCATGGCACTGGCCTGAAGGCCAGATTGTGCATGTCGGGTTGGCATACAGGGCCAGTTCATAGGTGCAATCAGGCTGCAGAGTGACCCCACACACGGACTTGTTTCAATACAGCCAGATCCAGCTATGCAGTGTCCCCACCCCATGCACCAAGATTTGGCTGCATGCTAGCACAATCTAGCATTCAGGGTCATATCATCTGGTTTGGGAAGCTCTCCATAGGTCTGGAAATTTTGCAGCAGGGGAGCTGCCAGTTAATGCTGTTACTGCTTCTCTGCGTCCAAATTTCTGGATCCATGACAAGCCTCACAGGCCAGATAACATGGCCATATCTAGTCCACAGGCCAGGGATTGAGCACTACTGCTCTAGAGTTATGTAGCTCCAACCAAGAGTATTAACTTTTTAGAGAAGTGATCAGCTTGGCAAAGAACCCATTTAGCAGGGGGGCTGGGAATGCTGGAGGGAGGCTGATTATAGAGGTGCCTGATAGAGGTACAGGAAGCTATAAAAAAACCGGTTGTTTGCTTTGGCCATTTTCAACTACTGAGACAGGGAGATTTGACTGCATCAAGATCCCAATGGAGCAGGGGAAGACTCAACCTCCTTGATCATAAATGGGCACACACAGGCCAGCTAGAGTTTGTGCTTAGGATGTTTGTTGTTTTTTCTAATAACCCATCAGCTTTTGAGATTATTTTTAAGTGAAAATGACAGTGTGTTTAGAGACTATGTGTAAAGCCTTTTTTGTATCTGTTTGTCTTTTTACTCAACTCTGGCATGATCCTTCTGAAAAAATTAAACTGTAAGCTAGAAGCCTAACACTTCTAATTGGATACACGGAAAAAGTGTGGTGGAGCTATGATGAGAATCTGAGAGCATGGGACAGGTGGTTGGGCTGATTTCCAGCTTGCAGGCATGGTTGTTAGACAAAGGGCCACCACACATGGAATGTGCCTTGAGGCCCAAGGTCAAAGAGCAAAGCCTAGGTATAGCTTAGACTCCAGAGGCTTAAAATAGCCAAGAACTAAGTAGCTGAATGCCCTGATTTTAATTTAGCTATTAGGGGGTGTTCAGACAGGCTCAGTCACAACAGTTCCTCTATAAAAACAGCAGCTACCAATGAACAAAATCCTTAAGGAACCTATCCTTTTCCTGTGTGCATATACAGTACATCCCATTGATTGCAATAGGAACTTCATACATGTATCAATAACTTAAAAAATCACTGCATTCCTTACAGGTCTACTTAAATCCATTCAACTCTCTTTACTATCTTGTTGGATATCATAAAACAAGATCAAATCATATGAAATAACTGTAATTCACTGAGTTTTAATTTTCTGTGGTGCTTAGTGTTTCTCTTTCCCTCCCCATCTTATTGCTTTTATGAACAGCTCATGTGACCCCTAAAGGAAAAAAAATTGAAGGTTCTTTTGAGTTTGTTATTCATCTTTTTCCTTCCTGTTCTCAAATATACTGCAATTACAGGAATTATGGAAGAAGTGAGATAGCTACATTCTTGTACTTATGTTCTTATGCAGACACAGCCACATAGATGCAAATCCACTGTGCAGGCTGCATATATCAGTTTGATACCATCCATCAGGGATTGCTGATGGTCTGGGTGATTAGGCATGATCAGATCAGTTTTTTTGGCCAGTGGCTCCTCTGCAGAATAGATGTGCTGTCCATTTCAGCCCTGAGGCCAGAAATGAGTATTTCTGTCTTCGTGGAAATCTTTAGTGCACTAGCTGGTTCATTGAAATGGGGCCTGGCAGAATGATGTACTTGTTGGCACTGGATTTATGACCCAGATACCTTGTTCTGGGTGGACCCAAACCTTCAGACCGACTATGACTTTTCGATTTGATAATAGGTGAACTCTGTTGATACACAGTGATAGCAGCTAAGAACAATGCAAACAATTCTATATCTACCAGACCTAGAGCTGTCATCAGAGTCAGGATACGTCTAGCCAGTATGCAAGCTTCACTCTGAGGTTCTCTCTTGAATGTCAGATGTCAGCAGCCTGGAGGTTGGAGGCCAAGGCCGAGCCCTACCTCCTCCCTCCTGTGGGGTGGGCTAGACAGGCTGGTGGTGTGCTGTCTGTCCATGGTGGTCTTGGGTTTCCCTCTCAGGGACCCTTTGCTGCTCTGAAATCTGTTCTTTTGTATTCTTTCCCCCTTCTGATGACTCTTCATCTATGGGCATCATTGATTGGTCCCTCTGTGGTCATCATACCGTCCACATTCTGTCCTGTCAGCATATTCCTTTGTTTCATGAACTCATCACATTTACACATCCTAAATTGGGCTTTCTCAGTCTTTTCCTAATTTGTTCTTAAAAGTTCCCCCAAACCAGCAATCCCAAGGGCTCTGCACTTGGGCATTGTGACCTGGTGTCACCTTATCTTATGTTATGGAACAGTGTGGTACATGTCTTTAATTTCTCAGCCTGTGTGTCTGTTCACTGTTTGTGGTTCAGACAAAGCAGGCCTCGAGGAAACTTTCAGAAACAGGCTTTTACATATCAATTAACCCTTGCTGTTGCCCTGGAACATTACTTTACCTATAAGCCAGTTCCCAAAAGCAAACCTCTAAATACCATTTTCTAGCCATCACTACTTATGGCTACAGAGCAAACCTGGAAGAGAGGGGTGAAAAATGAAGCTTAAATATATGCTGAAGGAGATCAGAGGAAAGTGGCTGTTCTAGAGCAGCAGTTTTTAAACTGGGGTGCCCAGTACTTTGTCAAGGGGTGCATGGCTAAATTTTAGTAATGGCAGAAGAGTTTCTGATTAGTTAGTACTGCTGTTGCTGCTAGTTGATGTCACCAATGTTGGCTGTAGGCGGTACAAGTAAAGAGATATGCAGGTAAAAACTTTGAAAAAAATTATAAAGCCTTGAGATCAGCTCCTGAATTACAGTCCCCCTATTCTTTAAAGTGGGGTGGACCAGAGAGGAGGCAAATTAATGTTACTGACTGCAAGAGCACTCAGCCTAGTGTGACTCACTCAAAATTTCAGAAAACCACTCTTTCATATTAGGCACACTAACAAGGCACATAAACAAGCTCTGGCAGATCTTTCCAATGTTAACACTTTAATTTACCTTTAATTTACATAAGCGCATATCAGTAACTTGATCTGCAAACCACCTGAACATGGAATTATTGGGCAAATAGCTTAACCTTTCTCTGCAGCTAGGATCAAGGTATCTGCATTTAATATGAATACATAATAACCCTCTGCTGGCAGTGGGAGGCTGATTTGTTCCTCTCAGATGTATCCCAGTCTCTGAGACACAGGAAGAATGTGTATTGTGATAAGTACATCTGGAGAGCAAGGGTCATGAGTACAAGGGTCATGAGAGATACTCAGTTCAGCATGGCTTGATGAGGTCAAGCATACAGACTGAGTCCCAACCAAATCTCAAGCTCCTGAATGTACAACTGGCTTCGCAGCATGCTTTAAAGAAACATGTTTTTCCTACAATTTTGCCTACTGGTGCCACTTGTTCCTTTTGAAGCACAGCAACAGTGATTTATGTGTAAGACTCTCTTTGGTGGTAGGAACAAGTTGCATGCACCAAAACCCATGGCTTGAAGCTCCCAGGAACCTGGGGTTTTAACAGTTCTGGCCTGGACCCAGAAGAACATTTGAACTGCATGCAAACCTTGAGGTATAGGAGGAGGAGGAGGAGAAGTGGGAAAGTAAAGTTTTTATATTAGTTCATTGGGAATCCAGGTAGAGAAATAACTTCCAAATTTGAGGCTTACCACTGCCTCAGCCTTATGATGCGTATGTTGGGAGGGAGGGGTTGGAGGTGTAAAGGGGGTCTAAAGACTGGTTGCTCTCCAAACCACTTAGAAACTATGATATAATACAAGCACCTTAGAGGAACCAATAGCAGGAGAAAGAGCCAGATCCCTGTGGGGAAGCATTGCAGACATCAGAGGCCCCAAAGAACTTCTGGAGCACTGGGATCCTCCCCTGATAGTCTGCATAGCAGGAATGCTACACCGAATGTAGATTTCCTTATTGAACTCAAGGGGCTTGTTGCAAAACAAAATCCCAATGATCCTGTCCTCAGGGAGCATGTGAGTGTTCAAACTCCCCCACTGCAGTGGAGTTTAAGCATCATGGTAGATCTAAAGAAGTCATCATACAAATGACAGGTATGCCTAAGTATTGAACTACACGCTGCATACTAATAGCATTGCTAGTGGTCTGAGGAATAGGAGAGATTTATTTTGCCCAAGAAAGAATGGTGGTGGACCTACCACCAATCCTGTAAGCAGCCTGTGTGTGACAGCCCCTAATGTCACTAGTTCACATAGGGAAAAAACCATAGTGTGAGGCAGGACCATGCTGCAGGCAGAGCCATCCCTAGGGCGGGGGTGCCGAATCAGGAAGACCACCCTGGACCCTGCGCTTTGGGGGGCCCTGCAGCGCTTGGCTGAGTGGTGGGTCCACATCCAGCCACTCGCTATGTGCGCCCCCTGGCTGCCAGTGCCATTGATGGCAGTGGTAGTTTCTTTAGGTCGAGGATCGGAGTGGGGGGTGGGGCCCTCCATGGGCTGATTTGCCCCGGGCCCCCCACCCTGCTAGGGTCAGCTCTGGCTGCAGGGTCTTCTCTCATAGTCTAAGTCTAAACAGTCAAAAAACCAGAGGCTGAATTGATTCAATCTTTTCAAATTGGTCTAAACTGCAGAGATTGAATTGAGGAGCTAGTGAACAGACATTCACTTCTGATTCTGGAAATGCAGCCACATGCCTGAAGTGGCCCAGGCCAGAAGGTGGGGGATGCTAGAGCATGCCTTCCAGCCACCATCAAAGGGAAGGGAGGAGAGAAGCCCACCAAGGCTCTCCCTTCCTCTCTGCTTGAGTGGAGGGGTAGGGCCAGACCCTAGCCTGGGGCCAGCATGCTGAGGCCAGGGAAAGTGGGGCTTTAAACCTCCCACCCTGGCCCACATGGGACCCCATCCCAGTCTTCCTTGGGGGCAGCCTAAGTCAGGCTTCTGTCCCCCACTGCCTGCTTGAGGGGAGAGGCAGTGGTCCCTGCCAGGGTTTTGGCCCCCCTCAAGCATAGCCGGGCCCCAGCCAGAGACTCACAGGCTGAGGTGGGAAGGCCCTCCCTGGATTCATGGGACTACATCCTGGGTCTGCCTTGGTGGGGAGGTGGGGGCAGCCCCTGGAAGGCCCCCTGCTCCCTGCTCCAGCAGAAAATGTGGGGCATGGCTGTGCCCAAGTTGGGGGTTTACAGGCTGAGGTGGAGATGGAGGGGGTTTAATCCCATCCCTGGCCCTGGACCCCAGCCAGGGTTTGCTGGGGTTGGGGAAGCTCTTCCCTGGCTTTTCTCCTGCTCCCTGCTAAAGTGGAGGGATGGGGCCTGGCCAGATGCCAGCTTGGCTGGCACACTGAGGTGGGGGGAGAGGGTTTTAAACCTCCCCTACCCTGCCCACGAGAGACCCCAGCTGGGGTCTGCCTGGCAGGGGCAAAGCAGCCCCTGCCTGGCTTTGCCCCTGCTCTGCACTCAAGTGGAGTGGACAGGTGGGGGGTGTGGCTAGATGCTGGCAGGGCTGGCAGGCTGAGGTGGAGTGTGGGGAGAGAGGTTTAAACCTGGCCAACATCTGGCCATGCCAGGCACCCCTCTGCTCTAATGGGGAGCCATGGAAATGACTGAGGGGCTGCTCTGCTCCCACCAGGCAGAGCTGGCTAGGGTTTTGAGCCCTCTTTCCCACCCCCATCCCTTTTTCAGCCAGCCAGAGCAGTGATTGTGCTCCAGCCGAGAGGTGGAGCCAACCCTGCACCACTGGAGCAGACAGCACAGTCCAGGGCTACAAAGCATCCTGGGATGCTAGGGGACTGTGAGTTAACTGGAATAAGGAAGGGATCTGGGCCAGAAGTTCTGTAAACCGGTTTGACTTAAATCAGTTAAGTCTGCATCCAGCTGGGTCTATCTTAAACTGGATTCAGACATTTTGCAAGTGGTTTAAGTGCACTGAACTTCTGTTTTGTTACAGGTTTAAGCCAGTTTCTAATCGCTTAAACTGGCTTATGTCTAACTTCTCTCTGTGGCCATGAGTGTCCAAGGCTCCAGACTGCCTTAATGCTGCTGTGGAGCTAATAATACTTACTTACTTCACAGGTATTCTGTGTGGTTTAACAGAGTAAAGTTTATACAGCTACTTGATGGTCCAGACAGAACTCCAGGTAAATGTCTGTTCTTTGTGCAAATATGTGCAGCTGATGTTGTTATCCATTGATTATTAACTTTAGTTTTCATTTCTAGACAAGCTGTTTGTTCTGATTTTAACAGATCCCTCCTCCCCCTCCCCCCACCTTCCTCCCTGCCACCACACTACTTCGGTCCACTTTTCTTTTGCAAAGTGTATGGGGAACAGTGAGTGAGCAGCCATGAGTTATGCTGCATGTGAGTGCAAAAGGACCTTTTCCATCAGAGTTCAGACTGCTGACTAACAGCTTACTGCAGCTCTAATTTAAACTAATAGCATATGCTGGGTCTAAGACAAATTACTGAAGTGCCCAGCAAGCAAGGTGGGGAGTGTTAAGTTGAACTAAAAACAGATTTAAACCGCTTGTGGGAGATTAAATGAATGGCGACATTCAGGCTGAGTACAACAGATTCTGTGCAGTTTTGAAGGGCCGTGGCAGGTAGAATGATGAAGGACATTCCAGATGAATATCAAAAATCATCAGAAGCTGGGAATGTATTAACCTATTAAAATAATAAGTTCAGAAAGGTCCAGGGAGAAAAAGCTGAAAAATGAGGCTATGTAGATGCCAAAAAAACAGAGAGCCATGAATCAGCTCAACAGCACTCTGGAGAAGGAGTCATCAGGATTGCTGAAACCAAAACATGAGCAATTAGATGAGTGACTGGAAATTGTAATTGCAGGCTGATGCTAGAGACTGAAGCTAGGGAAGGCAGTAATGAGACAGGGTGAAGCTGAAGTCACTCCTTTCCCAGATGGGCCTGTTAGCATGGGCAAAAACTGAGGTTGAAACTAAAGCTGGTAGGTATTGAATAAAAAAATAGTGTTTGTTTCTACATACTCGTTGGTTGCAGAGGTGGGAAGGGAGGGCCCAAATGTACTCCAGACTTGTCTGGTGCAGAATTGTTCTGTTTCTGCTCCTCAGAGATATCTGGCATCACAAACTAGGTAGGACTATGCCTATCTTCACCCTGAGCACTGGTCACAAGATCTGTTTGACAGCACATGGAAGTAGTGGTGGAGGGAAAGGTACTGGCTTTGCCACACAAAAGCATACCAGCAGCAAGTGTGCTGCCTTTAAGCATTTTGCAACTATAACTCCCTGAGGCAGGAAGCAGACAGGGCTCTTTATAGATTTGCAGCTTGAAGACACGCTCAGCCCTGGAGAGGACCAATTAAACCCCCATGTTGTGTACACACCTGACTTACCTGCCTCTCCAGTGGCGAGGAGGATATATTTTATTCCACAAATGATAGGGTTACTCAGTGGGTCCACTCACCCAGCCCCTATTAAAGAGTTTTAATAAGAAGCAGGAAGAAGAGAGTGGCACAGCCAGGAAAGATAAGAGCCTGTTCATAGAATGTAGAAAAAGCAGCTCTCCCCATGTGGTTACACTGAATAAAGTTATATGCACAGCAAAGGCACAAGTCCATGAGGAGCTGTAACAAATCCATAGCCAGTAACTACAGGCGTTGTGGTTGTCAGCTGAACTGAAAACATGAGTCTGCTCCCTTGAGCGAAAAGAGATATTCCCTTTTCCTTGTCATTAGTATTTAGGCTTAAATCCTTTTTGTAAACCTCCTGTGACTAGAGGATGACAAAATCGTAAGACCACTGAACAGAGCTGAAATTCCATCCATCAGGGGAGAAGCAGTGCATAGAGATATGAGTCAGTACATTTCACAGACTGACTGCATATTGAAAGACTGTGAGACTGGGTAAAGGCAGGCATTAAACATGAGATTTAGTTAATGGCAGAGTGTCCTGGATCTTTAAAGTCAACAAAACTGAACATGCTACTCCACAGGAAGAAATGTGGGGCAGCCTAGCAGAACTGCTAGAACTGGCTGACTAGCATTTATGTCATATTTTCAAAATTTATATTGAACATTAGAAGGTGAAAATAAGTGATCTAGTGTTATTTAAAATGGTCTAAAATGGGAGGGGGGGGCAACAAAATTTTGCAGAAAAGAAACTCAGAAAAAAGACAACTGCTTAGATGCTGATGCTGATGATGTACAGTCACTCCTCCTCCCTGCTCCACTTACTCATCTCATCTCTGCTACCAATAACTGAAACAAGAGCTACTACTACTACTACTGCTACTACTACTACTACTAAAACTGCATTATATTATTTTACTGACCCCCAAAGCATCCTAATGCCATATAGCGCACAGAACAAAATAATGTCCCTGCTTTTACAACTTACTCTCTAAAGTTCCAGTCCTGCAAATGCTTACTCACATGCTTAACTTTATTCCTGTAGGAAGTCCTGTTGAAGTGCTTACCTTTAAGCACATAGAAGGCAGGGCAGGGGTAGTACCTTGAAGAATAGCTGGTTCAGAAAGGCATAAGCTTTCAAAGCTTTTCATAGGTGACAGCCTACTTCATCAGATGTTATGAGGAATCTGATCTGATGAAGCAGGCTGTCACCTATGAAAACTTCTGTTTTTCTGAACCACTTATTCCTTAAGGCCACTGTGTAGATGAAATGAGGGGTGTCTGTGCATTACACTTTAAAGTAGGCTAAATGCTTTTGCACCATTTTAATGGTGTCGGTGTTTGCACACCTTGGTGGTGTACTGCGCATTAATTCCAGCCACGGTAGGAAATTCGGCAGTGCAATACACCTTAAAATACTTGGGGTGCAGCAAACTAAAATTCCTCTAAGAAGTTTTAGTTTGCTGCCCCTACAGCTGTGAAGTGAAGCACCAGGCTCCATGTAGCTCAGGGGCTCTGTAGGATGCCCTGCAGGCAGCCTGGCAGCAGCCCGGGAAGGCAGGCTCCTCCCAAGAAAAGTGGTGAGCCTGATCTTTTTTCCCCGCCTAGGATCCTGCCTGCCTGAGCTGTGTGGGGAGCCGGTGCTTCTCTCCATGGCTGTGGTGCCCCCTGGGACTGCCTGAGCCAAATGCCTGCAGGTGGGTGCTGCCTGTAGGGGGGCCACCGGTGCTGCGGAGGGAAGCACCAGCCCCCTTCCGCAGCCCAGGGACCACTCTGCCTACCAGCAGCTCAGCCTCTCCTCCTCGCCACTGGAGAGGCAGGTAAGTCAGGTGTGTACACAACACGGGGGTTTAATTGGCCTTAAATTGAAGCAGTGTTTCTAAAAACCCACTGCTTCAATTTAGGGACCCCGTTTCATCTACACATGCCCAAACGTACTACTCTGCTCTGCCTTCTACCTGACTTTAGACTAATATGCCTAACTGCCTCCCTTCAGATGTAGTGAAATAGAACATAAGTGATACCAGTCATATGCTCAGAGTTATGCATATATGCATGTCTTTGCAAGATATGTCCTAATAAAACTGAAGGGAGGCCAAGGTGAAAACATAGTAGGGCAACAGGGGTAAGACTTTGTCATTCAGCAAAGAGTATTGCTCTCATCTGATAAGTAAAAATGCTACTCTGTGAGGGCTAGAAATAATTTTGCCTTGTCTATCTGGTGCCACCACAATAGTGAATGAATGACAATTAACTCTCCCCATGCTAATTAGCTTATCTAAAGTATTGTGACAACATTGCATCCATTATAGGAGGAAGCCTATATGAATCATTGCAGGCTGCATAAGGGCACCCCTAGCAGGTAAGTGTACCCTGTAGGCATTGCCTTACATAGGAAATGAATGGGAAGAGGGGAAACCCCATCCAGAAAGACAGGTAGTCAAACAGAAAGGCAACAGATAGCAGTTAAGGTACCATTGCTATCCAGAATTGATTAATGTAATCAGTCCTTGCAATGTGTATCTTAGAAAATTCAGCTCAAATATCATTAAAGCCAAAGCTTAACAGAAAATATTGTGGCATTAATTACTTGTTATCCTTTCTTAGGGTTTCAAAAGACTGACCCAGTTCTCCCCAATACAATTGAAATGTTTCTCTGACTGAGGATTTGCTTGACTGGGTAATGCCCTTCCCTGCAGCGAACTCCATACAGGTTTGTTTTCTCAGTCTTGCTGAAGTGTTGCCCAGATGTACCATGCCTTCACTTGCTTCATTAGGAGTATCAGGTCCTTTTTTGGTACATCAGTATGACTTGATCTGTACCATCAAGGAAATGTAATGATAATCAGGATTGGCAAATTGGTCATCAGCTACTATATAGAAGATTATAAACTAGTAACTTCAAAAATAAAGTATGAAACATGGCTTGCCACTTCTGTCTAGTGCCATAAAAATGACATTTCTTGTGGTGTGACCTTATTTAGACTTTTCTAAAGACCTCAGAAAAATTATGTTCAGTATTAATGTTGTTGGACAGTCATTTGCAAAAAAAAAGGAAGAGAGGAAAAAGAAAAGAAAGGAAAAAAGATTTAAAAGCCTATGGTCAAGAACTTTTGTTCAGGCTTCAGGTTGAATTGGAAGGATTGAGAAAGGATGCTGGTGGGGGGTGGATTGGAAAGGGAAAATGGAACTGGGAACTAGTGAGGGAAATATGGTTAGGCCTGGGAGCTAGTCACTGGAGAGTGGAATTGAGACCAGCTGAGGAGTGTGGGGAAAGAAGGAAGCTAGGATTGGCTGGACAAGGACAATAGTCATAGTGAACAGCATGGGGAAATGGCTGGGAGAGTTCAGATAGATCTGACAAGGAATACAGTACAGGGGAGAACAGTTGCTACCTGGGGAATAGAAGAGAAAAAGGATGGTGGGAGGTATTAGAGGGAGAAGACTGAGGTTGGATAAGGAGCCTGGGGCAGGAGATTAGGCTTGTGAGCCAATGAGTGTGGGAAACTGATAAGTGGAAGACCTGGAGAAAGAAAAAAATGCCTGAACAAGGGAATGAGAGACAAGGGATTGGGACAGGAGGTCTCAGACTGTCTGAGTAAGGATTGGAATAGGGATTTGGGGTAGACAGAATGAGGGACTGGAAGACAATGGGGCTTTTGCAGCAAGGCTAGAAGGGTACACTAGAACTGGGTTGTGTAACAGGGGCCCCTAACCCCTGTTATGTGGTAGAGAGGCTGTAGAGTTAAGGACTGGAGAGAAGCTGGCTGCAAACTGCAAAGCCCCTGGCTGCTAATGATGGGATGAAGAACCACTGTTACTTGGCACAGACAGAAGCAGCTGAGCTAACTGGTTGCAGGGAAGGGTAGAGGGTAGCCTGCAGAGAGGCAGGCTGTAGAGTAACAGGCCTGTAGATTGCTTAATGAAGAGCCTCTGTGCTGGTCAGAGTAGAGAGGCAGGTGATTGGAAAGGGTTGGAGACAGAGCATTATATTAGCCCCTAAGCTGGAGCACCATTGTGGCTCAGGCCCCAAAGGGCTAGGGAACTGTGCAGGATGAGAGACTCTCACAGAGTTAAGTCACTTTTGCTCTGTTTTGATGGATGGTATTTATGTTTAGCTGTGAGACATGGGAGTAATCTATGGGGAGAAGGGATGCCACTATGAGCACCCAGTGAAAAGGTCAGGACTGCCAGTTGTGGGAGCTAGCGTGACAGAGCCTGGACATGGATTGCCAGTCAGCAGGGCTAAAGTGTGACCCTGGACGAGGACTGCCAGCAGGGGAGGCTAGAGTGAGAGATGGGATAACCAGAAAAACTTTCTCAGTACAATAGACTGCCTAGGGAAGCTGTGGACTTTCCATCACTGGAGTTGTTCAAGAAGAGGTTGGACAGCCACTGTTCAGGGGTGATCTAGAGGTAGCTATGCCTATGTTCTACTATGGGTATTTCCCATGCTGCTGGGCTTTTTGGGTTGCCCCTGCCCCCTCTTTATGTTACATGTATCAGTGAGTTTTTAAGCCTCCCTGAGAGGCACTGGTGTTGAATTTGACTGGGGTATGCCCATGCTCTGGCTGGGACTGAAGCCAGAGGTTCCTGGATAGAGGGTCTTGCCCCTCTGCTCAGGGTCAGACTGATGGCTATGTTTGGGATCAGGAAGGAATTTTACCCCATGGTCAGATTGGTATGGACTGTGGGGGGTTTTGCCTTCCTCTGTAGCAGGGGTTGTGGCCCTCTACCAGGGATCTCTTAAGCACATATTGACAACACACTGGGGAACTCCTTACTCGAGAGCACGGAGGCAGAAAGAGATCTTGGAGTCATTATTGACTCCAAGATGAACATGGGCCGACAATGCGAGGTCATGGTTGGCAGGGCTAACCGGACCTTGTCGTGCATCCACAGGTGCATCTCGAGTAGAGCCAAGGAGGTGATCCTCCCCCTCTACGCGACGCTGGTCAGGCCACAGCTGGAGTATTGTGTCCAGTTCTGTGCGCCCCATTTCAAGAGGGATGTGGACAACATGGAGAGGGTCCAGAGGAGGGCCACCCGCATGATCCGGGGACAACAGGGCAGACCCTACAGTGAGAGACTGCGGGACCTGAACCTATTCAGCCTCCACAAGAGAAGGCTGAGGGGGGACCTGGTGACCGTCTATAGACTCACTAGGGGGGACCAGAAGGGTTTGGGGGAGACGCTGTTTCCCCTAGCGCCCGCTGGCATAACAAGGAGCAATGGGCACAAGTTGCTGGAGAGGAGGTATAGATTGGACATCCGCAAAAACTACTTCACGGTTAGGGCAGCTAGGAGCTGGAACCAACTTCCAAGGGAAGTGGTGCTGGCCCCTACCCTGGGGGTCTTTAAGAAGAGGCTGGATGCCTACCTGGCTGGACTCATTTGAGTCCCGTTTCTCTCTTTGGGGTTTTTTGTTGTTCTCCCGCCCTGGCGGGGGGTTGGGCTAGAAGATCTACTAGGTCCCTTCCGACCCTTAATCTATGAATCTATGAATCTATGAACACTTAATAGAAGCAGGACATTGGCTGCTGTGGTTCCGCTGCTTTACCTGTGGCAGGTTAGGGTGTTAATTCTGTTGTGTCAGGGTTTGGGGTAGTCGTATATACAGTTTAGATTATGGATTGTTTGGATAGGGATGATCTTGCCTCAGGAGGTTGGACTAGATGTCCTTTGAAGGTCTTTTCCAGCCCTACTTCTCTATGGGTGCATCTACACGTGCACTTTACTGTGCAGTAGATGAATTTACTGTGCAGTAAAGGGTTGCTGCCTGCACGTGCACCACAAGTCTGTTAGCACAGACTTAGTGAAGGGGCACTTGGAGGGGCCAAGTGTTCAAATCAGTGGGCCCAGATAAACTTCATCCAAGAGTGCTGAAGAAATTGGCCAGTGTCATAGCAGTGTGGCTGGCATGGCTGTTCAAGCACTTATGGTGCTCCAGTCAGGTCCCAGAGGACTGGAAAAGGGCCAGTGTGGTCCCTGTTTTCAAGAAGGGGAGGAGGGAGGAACCAGGAAACTTAGGCCAGTTAGTCTCACCTCTATCCTTGGGAAAACTCTGGAAAAAATCATTAAGGATCACATTTGTGGGAGCCCAGCAGGGGAAATAATGCCGAAAGAAAATCGGCACAGATTCATAGCAGGTCAATCCTTCCTGCCTAACCTTGTTTCTTTTTATGACCAGGTCACAAAATGCTTAGATGCAGATGCAGGAGTTGAGGTAGATGTCATCTACCTAGACTTTAAGAAGGCCTTCGATGCAGTATCTCATTTTGTTCTCATAAATAAACTGACAGGCTATGATGTAGATGATTACATGGTCAGGTGGGTGGCAAATTGGCTTAGGGGGTTGCACCCAGAGAGTGGTGGTGGATGGGTCGATATCGACCAGGAAAGATGTGGGCAGTGGAGTCCACCCTGTCCAAGTTTGCAGATGATAACAAATTATGGGGCAAAGTTAGCACACCAGAGGGTAGGGAATGGATCCAGGTTGGAAAAATGGGCAGAACAAAATAGGATGCAGTTCAACAAAGACAAGTGCAAAGTGCTGCACCTGGGCAAAAAGAACCACCAACACACTTACAGATTGGGGGATCACCTTCTCAGCAGCACAGCAGCGGAAAGGGATCTTGGAGTCATTGTTGAATCCAAGATGAACATGAGTTGTCAATGTGACGATGTGACCAAAAAGGCTAACCGCACTTTATCATGCATTAGCTTATGCATATTGAACAGGTCCATGGAGGTGATGCTTTCCCTCTATGTGGCATGGGTCAGGCCACACTTGGAGTCTGCATTCAGTTTTGGGCACCGTGCTTCAAGATGGATACAGAGAATCTTGAGAAGGTTCAGAGGAGGGCCACTCCTGTGGTCAGAGGTCTTCAGGCAAGGCCCTACAAGGAGACAATGAGGGACCTAGATCTCTTCAGACTTCGCAAGAGAAGGCTGAGGGGTGAACTTGTGGCTGCCTATAAATTCATCAGGGGAGGGCAGCAGGAAATTGGAGATGCTCTATTTACTAGGGCACCCTCTGGAGTAACTAGGAACAATGGTCACAAATTAATGGAGAACAGAATTTGGTTGGACATTAGAAAGAACTTCTTCATGATTAGGGTTGCCAGAATCAGGAATGGGCTTCAAAGGGAGGTGGTGTCCTCTCCTACCCTGGGGGTCTTCAAGAGGAGACTGGACAAGCACCTCGCTGGGGTCATCTGACCCCAGCGCTCTTTCGTGCCCAGGGAAGGGGGTCTGATTTGATGACTTACTGAGGTCCCTTCTGACCCTAACATCTATAAATCTGTGAATTAGGGTGCCGTAGATTCATTTACTCTGGCATAAGGTAGTCCTGTCAGACACATGTACTATCTGCCAGTGGAGTAAATTACTGTGCTTAACCTTTTATGTAGACAGTGACATCAGGATTAGTTTACTTTGGCTCAAATTGTGCTGGACTTTATTTAGCCACATTAGTTGCACATGTAGATGTGCCCTATGATTCTGAGTCTATGCCACCCCCCTCCTCCCCCAACGAGGAAGAAGGCTGGCTGAAGCCAACCAAGGATAGAGAAATCTTGCTCAGAACTAGAAAGGAAGGATTGGGCCAGGTAGGCTGCCTGTTAACAAGCAAAATGGAGGCAAATACTTAAGAGGCTCCTCTAGTGACTGAAGGCCATGGTAGTTAAGGTAGAGCAGGGTGGGTCCCTGATTAGTAGAGGTGAAAAGAATGGGCTCAGTATGTCTGCTAGGGGGCACCACAGCCATTGTTTGGAGGTGGATCCTTTTACAGTAGACAACGACTGGCATGAGGAAAAGTATACATAGCTGGCATACTTATGTGGAAAATGGTTATTAATCACATTAGAATAATTTACTCATTTAATGTTAGATTATTATAAACTTGCCTTTGCTGAATTTTTAAGAGCTACTTAGTTATTTTATATATGTGATGCTTATGTGTTAATGTCTAATAATATGACATTTTGAAAGTAAGTAGGGACATTTGGAGGAAATAGCTGCTTTCTGCCAATGTGACAGATCCCTAAGTGTCAGGGAAGATAACCTGTTGGCCATCCAGCTGTATTTATTACCTCTATGGAGGTATTTTATATTGCAGTGTGCAATGCAGTGTAAAGCTAAAGTAGCTATCTTTAAACAAGATAGCTGGAAGCAGTCTATCCAGGGCAGCAAGGATAGGGTGACCATATTTCCTGAGTCTCAAAGCAGGACAACCTGAAATATATTGGAAGGGAAGAGGTAGCAAGGGAGGGAGGGGTTGCATGTATGAAAAATACTGAATCTTTCTCTTTCTGAAATTATTCAAATTGAAGAAGCAATGAAATCACTTCAAATGCTAGACTGAACATGCTCTAGAAGTTTACAGAGGTCTCTGTAAAGTGTCCATTCAAATAAACTGATGAAATGGGTGTTTAAATGATGAAAATAGGATTACTCAAGGCATGGAGCACAGTGCAGGTTAATTATCCATGCCAAGAAGGGCAATAACTAAACTTCATCTTTTTTTGTGTTCCAGTTCTTCTTATATATTAACATTTTACAAATAGTGTTTTTTTTCAAAAAAATAAGGCAGCTCAGCCATTGTCTTATTAAAATAGGTTCATCCATTTTTATATGAAACTTTAAGTTTATTCATTTCATAGTTTCAGAGTTCAAAGGGATAAGGGCTTACTGCGTGCCAGCTATTCTGTGTCTGCTCCTATCCTGGGCAAAGCAGAAACTTGTTTCATTTAGGTTAATGAGAAATAATAAGTATGCTAGAACACTGCTTCCTAAGTTACCTGAAATCAGAGAATGTTTCATTATCCACCTTCATATTTCATTATCTAATCAAAAAGTGAATATTTAAAGCTTTAGATGGAATGTGAGAGGCTTAGAATAGGCCTGGACCTTTTTTAAAAAGATGCCATGTGCAAATAGAGGGAAACAAAAGCACAGTTTTATGACTTGGGTTTGTTGTGGCAGGTAAATCCAAACATGAATCAGTTGT
>NW_017728992.1:14374645-14378151 GCF_001723915.1 Gavialis gangeticus
CTTCCTGAAGTCTAGGAAAACTATATCCACTGCCACCCCTGCATCCAATGATTTAGTGACCTGGTCGTAAAAGGCCACCAGGTTGGTCTGACAGGACCTGCCACTGATGAACCCGTGCTGGTTGCCCCTGAGCATGCCGTTCCCTGCTGGCCCCTCCTGGATGCGTGCCAGAATAATTTTCTCGAACAGCTAGCCCAGGATCGAGGTAAGGCTGACTGGCCTGTAGTTCCCTGGGTCCTCTTTCCTCCCCTTTTTGAAGATGGGAACCACGTTGGCCCTCTTCCAGTCCTCCGGCACCTCTCCAGAGCACCACGAGTGTTCATAAAGCCGTGCCAGGGGACTTGCAATGACCCCAGTGAGTTCCTTCAGGACTCTAGGGTGAAGATTATCCAGGCCGGCTGACTTAAAAATGTCCAGCCCCTCCAGAAGCTCCCTAACTAAATCCTCACTCACTCTAGGCTCTATGTTTCTTAACACCTTCAGGTTTCTTCAACACCTGCCCTCAAGTTTCCTAGCATAATTATAAAGTGTCCTCAGGGGTTATTAAAGTTGCTGAAAAATTTCTCAGTATTTTCCCCCTTTGTTTTTATGCAAAAGTGTCGAATTATGAACGTGGGGGGAGGGGGGAGCTAGGACAGCTGCTGAACTATTATTAATTAGCTAAGCAAATTAAAGAAGAACAACCTAGAGACATTTTATAGCCATCAGTAATAGGTAATTTTATTAACACTGTTTAAAAAATTAAAGTAGTTCAGTTTCCCAAGCTAATCCATTCTTCAGTACCACCAGGGGTAATAGTTAAATGAAACCTGCCAGACAAGCTGCTGAAATATATTTGAGGAATATGCTGAAGGAATGAAATCTCATAAAGCTGAACAAAGTGAGGAAATACTGTTCTAATATAAAAATCCAGCACAATTTTCTCAAGATATGCATAACCCTCTTCAGATCAGAGTGGTTCCACAAGAAAGATTGATTTAATGTTCTGCTTTATAGGATTCGTTAGCAATTAGAGTCTTCTAGGCCTAAAATCTGTTTCTGTGCATTGTATGGTAAAGAAGGGAGAGATGTAAAACTGATGTAACTAACCTGAAAATTAGTTCTTGGACTCCTATTTTTTGAGCTAAGGAAAGGGCTGTAGTGCCTGCTAGTTTTTCAGAGGACACAGTCTTATTTTAAGTTAGACCCAGGCAAAGCAGGACAATGTGAACTTAGTGGCAGACAATTTCTAGTGGGACTGTGACTGGAACCAAAGTTCACTTTGCTTAGCAACAATTTAATGCCTTTACCTGTAGGTACGTATGGATGTAAAATGAGAGGAGACAAAGGAGCATAATTTAAAAAAACACTCACACTTCAAAGCAGGGTATTTTATAGGGCTAGATTAGGTATAGGCAGATGAATGCATGAGTCAACTGCGCCCAGGCCCAGGGGCCCTTGCCTTGGAACAGACAAAGCTGGAGGCTTGGCCAGGCTGGGTGTGTTGTGACTGCGAGGCATCATTTGTTGGGTGCTGCTGCAGCTGGTTTCAGCCACGGCGGGGTGAGGGGCCACCCCTGGAGCTCAGTCCAAAACACATGCACCCAGCGGGCAGTGGTTTTGTACCCCTGGCACTGGCTCCAGTGTGGACCTGCAGGTAGGAGTGGCCATGGCTCCTGCCCCGGGCCCGGGAGGCAGTTCATCCTGCTGCACTGGCCGGGAACGGAGCCCATGGCTGTGGGGCAGGACATGGGTCGGGGGAGCCCCGGGGCCCAGGGAATCTTAATCCACCCCTGATTAGGAGTGGGCAAAATACATCCTGTGAGCTGGCTCTAGCCTGCCAAGTCATTTTGTCCAATCTGCATTGGGTCCCTTGGCTCTGCCTGGCCCAGGCATGGAGGCCAGCCCATGTACCTACAGCCAGTTCTGCTGCCCCCAGGCGTGCCGCAGGGCTGGGGCAGTGTGGCAACTTCACTCTATTTCTCAGCAGCCCCAGCGGTGGCTCCTTCTGGCTGCTGCTGCTGGACCCAGCCCCACTGCCTGGGCACCCCAACCCATCCACCCAACACCCATCACTGGGGGTGTTAGATGGAATGGACAGACTGGGTCCACATGGACCTGTACAGGCAGGGCATTGACCAGTTGGCTGGCATGCGGCTGCAGGCAGGTTGGGAGTAGCATCCAGGAGCTGGATGGGGGGGCAGGGCTGGGGATTGCAATTGGGATTGCGGGGCAGTGACAACATTGGGCTGGGGCCTGGGGCAGATCCACAATCCACTGCACATCCCTACCTGTGAAACCGGCACCCATTGCAGGAACATATCAGGAATGGATCACAGCTCTGCCCTAGGCCCTGGCCCTGTGCTATCACTGTTCAGTGATCTGGATCCCAGCCCTAGCCCTGGTTCCCCCTGCCTGACCTGCTCTCAAATGCTGCTCCCTGCTCACTCGTGGCCTCATCTCAGCCTCCTGGCCGCACGCGGGGGTTCTGTAGGAGTTTTGGTGAGCTGTTGTAGAGTGAAGGGGGTGCTGCTGACCTGGCCCATGACAGCTCACTAGAAGTCCCTAAGTGGCCCTCCAGCTTACATAATTGTCCACCCCCTGGGTTAGATCACAGTTCAGACTTACATTGACACTTGGGAGCCCCTCCTTTTTAGACATATAATTCAGGATAAAGGGTAAGCTGACTGTATAGTCACTATTTTAGTGACCAAAAAGTCTTGGAGAGGAAGATAATAGGTGAAGCTCTGTTTCTACCTCCTCTCATTCCATCATCCTTCCCAATGTATTGCCCAAGGGGCTTCAGCTGGAGAGCATATAACTTGCACCTAATAAGAGGCTAAAGCATGGGGCAAGACTTATGTCTGGCTGTACATTTGTAACTTAATAAGAAATTTGATGGAAAACTGGCTTACTGTGCAACCATGAGGAAGTTCAATTCTAAGTAGGTTCAGAACAAATAAAAATGCTAATATATCAAAGTGGGACTGAGGGCTGAAGACAATACTAAATCTAAACTTATGTCATAAGCTCATCCCTTCTTTTTTCAGCTGGAAAGACTACAGGAAAAATGTGTGCATAGGGTACTACAACACCCTGTGTATCTCTTCATTGATCATATCTGCTTGATGTGTGGAGGAGCCCTGGAGAAAACTGTGCATAATCTGGTCCTTTTTCTTGGGGAAGGCTCACAATAAAGCAGAGCCTTTTTAGAGTATGTCTGCATGAGAGTTTATAAATTGGATTAATTGATTGTTAAGCAACTGAAATTAGCAGGTCCAATGGCACATGATAACCTGGTTGCATGCAGTAAAGAGAATTTATTTTTCAGTTCAACTGCCAAACCAGAGAGATCAGAAAAATACTAATTTATATCAACTGGGAAAAGTTGTTTTTTCTCGACAAAGCCAAACCCCCCCAAATGGTAATTCTGTTCAACACACAGCTAAACACATGTGAATCCCTGCTGTTTCAGCATGGCGCTGGAACCCAGGGAGTTAATGCCACGTGCCTCAACCCTCCTTTAT
>NW_017728992.1:14383151-14383703 GCF_001723915.1 Gavialis gangeticus
GCTGGAACCCAGGGAGTTAATGCCACGTGCCTCAACCCTCCACCCCCACTGCCATAACCAGGATTTTTAGTTACTCCTGGCAACTAAAGTTAGCCATAGGGAAAATGTAGGAAGCAAGTAGCAGTATTATTAACTTCCTAAATTTACATGAATTAACTCCCTGGGTAAACCAAAACAGTGGCTTTATCAGCCTCAGGGTTTTTATACTTGTGCTCCAGGAGTGTGTGTGTGTGTGTGTGGGGGGGGGCATTTTAATTAGAGCAGCTCCAAGAGCCACTGTAATTAAAGCACCTAGAGCATCAGGTGTATCAGCATCCCAGTGCTGAAAAATGGCAGTGGGGGAGCTTTAACTAAAACTTGTCAAACAAGCTTTAGTTAAAGTGCCCCAACTCCATTTTTTAGTGTAGGGGTGCTGATACACATGATGCTGGAATCTACTGGAGTGCAGAAATTACCACATTCCAGCAGACTTGATTAATCTTGTAATTACAGCACGTTGGAGCAGACTTGCTGCATGTGTTTAGGCACCCTAAGTGACTTTCATGTTACACC
>NW_017728992.1:14388703-14395999 GCF_001723915.1 Gavialis gangeticus
GGGGGGGTGCATTTTTATTAGACCCACTCCAAGGCCCACTCTAATTAAAGCACCCAGAGCATCTCATGTATCACCATTCCCATACTTCAAAATGGCAGCAGGGGCACTTTATCTAAAGCTCACTGAACAAGATTTAGATGAAGCGTGCCCACTGCAATTTTGAAATGTGGGGATGCTGATACAAGAGATGCAGGAGGCTGCTAGACTTATAATTGCCAGACTCCACGTATGTTGGAATTCCAGCACGTTGGAGGAGCCTCCCTGCTCACGTATAGTCACCCTCAGGGATTAACATCACTGCTACTTGGGGGCTGTCCTGCCTCTGAGCAGGCTTGAAGTCCAGATCTGGCCTCTAGGTCCTAATGAGTTTGAAATCTCTGTTGCAGGGTATTCTGAGGCAGGCCTTCTTTGAGCTCGTTGCTGGAACAGTACTGCTTCTTGTGGATTACTCTGATTTTCATTTAGCTAGAGGGTGATAGGAAGAATCACTGTTGGCCTAGTGGGCAAAGCAGTCACCAGGGAAGGGGGACATCTTGGTTCTGTATTAGTTTATACAGAATACTGTCAATAATGGCTTGACCTAGCGATTACATAATTAGAAGTGGAACCAGCACTGTTTCCTTTCTGAATCTAGTGCACCCTTCCCCCCCCGCCAATAATTCGTTCCAGCTGAATCTCTTCAGTAAATTTTATCTCCATTTACAAATGTGTTCAGCATGATCAGAAACATGCTTTTTAAAATATCTTATTTGTATTAACAATTCACCAGCTCTAATTTAGACAATCCATGAATGTTTGCATTGGATTGTAATGGTTTATTGTTTATTCTGGGGTCTATCTGATTCTGATGTCACGTACATTAATTTTCCACAAGTGGCAGGTAAACCATAACTAGTTGTATGCTAGAACAAACAGTTGCTGAGAATCTAGGGGTGAAGTTATACGTTACACTTCGGTCATACGAAATGTGTTAAGTAGTGTTAAAGTTAGAACCTACTGTGAGCAGTCACACATTAAGGGGTAATACCATTTCTCGCCTGCACAGTCCTGACCTGTCATGAGCGAGCTGATGAGCAGGGGTGTGGCTAGGAGCTAAGACACTTTGGCTTTCTCCCTGCTTTAGGGGGACAGGACAGGGAGTAGTGCATCCTGGGATGATGGAGGCCTGAATATTGCTCATTTTGTTTCCATGGAGCAGACTGAAATTATCCTAACATGAGTTAGGTAGCATGGCCCAGAGTTAACCCTCACCTGAAATGGCATAACTCTGAGACGCTCAGAAGGCATTTAGCATGAAGTAATGATCTTTAATGTGTGGACACTAGATTTTAAATACCCTTAGTTTGTTCTAGATGTAACATGTAACTTCACTCTAAGCTAGCAGTCATCAAAAGACTAACTCCGCTGTAATGAGAAACAATCTGTGCTTGAAAATTTTAGCAAAGATAAACCTCAAAATGGTTAGGGAACAAAAGGTAAACAACAGAGTAATTCTGAATGGCTACCCAAAGGAAGATGTAATAGGGCATTTATTTTCAATTTGAATTTTTAACCCCTTGCCTGGGAGAAAAAGACATTTACAAGATACCATTCTATTGCTGGTAATAGAAATTGTCTTGTCTGCTGTGCCTAAGGCACTAAACATGTATTTATAGAAATTTAATAACAATATAAAAGATACAATATATATTAACATATGAATTTCAAAATTAGCTTTCACTTTGTGTTTGTTTAATTTTACCTGCTCCATTAAATTTAATGGGAATGAGTAGTTAAATATAATTGGGACATTTTGTTGAAAGTGCTACTTTTAAAGGAATTTAAAGGAGAAAATCAACAGTCTCTAAACATGTACTAAGAACGGTGAACCCCAAACCTAGGAGAAATGGCAAATGGCCTTGAAATTCAGTTTATGCAAAACTAATGCTTCTAAGATCAGAATCAGGACCTTTATATACAAGTAGTGATTGGCAAGTATTATAATGGGCTTGAATGGTATTCCATATTACCTTTAGCTTCATTGATTTCAAAAGAATCACATTAGCATAAAAATAGATTAACAGAGTGGTGAACAAAGGCTGAAATTGATAGATCAGGGTGATCTTAACTTAAGCACTTGACTGTTTGGGTACATATGCAAGTCAATCTTTAGTATGTGAACCATGGTCCTCTACAAAACTGGGCTGGAAATACTGGGCATGGGGGAAAGCCATTCTTGTGATTTTCTTTTTTGTTTTTTCTTTTTCTATCTCAGTTTGCTCACAGAAATGTGTAGGTATACAAAAATGAAACCAAATTTAAAACCAAACATCTCAGTTGATTGTCTGTCTATCTATCTAGATATAGATGGATGTATATATATGTCTATATACACTTACAAATCTCTATATATAGATAGATATGTATGTGTATGTATATATGTGTGTATATATGTGTGTGTATGTTCAATTGATATCTTATTTTGGGGTTTTGCTTTGAGTTTGGGGTTAAGATGTATGGAGCAAGGTATTTGGGTCTTGCTGTAATCTGAACCTACTTGCCCAACTTCAGTGAAAGTTTATATTTTTAGTAGTTTCTAGAATGCGAACCATATCATATTTTTCATCTTGGAAACAACAAACTATCAAATGTTAATAAACAGGAGTATCCAACATCAGGTCAGTGCAGAAGAGCTATTCCTTCTCTGTCTCATAAAGGTCAGCACAGCCTTGGAAACTTGGTCACTTCCAGAATCCTGGAGATACCCTGGGTGCATTCACATGCGCATTAATGCACTTTTCCTAATATGCATTAAATTTAGTGCCTCCAGTGTGAGGTACTAAATAAAAACACAGTAGGTTATCCTAGTGCGCAGTAGTGAAAGTGTACACTTTTTTAGTGACACAATGTACAGTAGCCTATTTTACTGTGCATTAGCATATTTCCATGGTTTTTATGTGATGCTTTAATGCACAGTAAAATAGTCCACTGCACGTTAACATGCATGTGTAGATGTGTGTACTGGCATGAGTATGCCTAGAGGTCTTTCTGTAGAATTAGATGTCGTGATTTTTCCAAGGAATAAAAGGATTCAGTACAAAATGATGCCACAATGTTATGCCTTGACAAACTTCTTACCTGTACTAGAATTTGGAGGTGGCAGACACCCCTTTCTGAGAGGACTGGAGAGAGACAATTCAGCCTATAGGGGGGTGAAAAAAGGCTAATCTATTGTTTTGAATGAGATAGCTGTTGTTTACAGTGATATCACCTACATCCTGACCCCTCAAATCATTTACCTGAAAACACAACACAAGGGGATAAGAGATGAGGTTAATCTCCTGTCCTTATCACTGCATGCTTAGACTTGGGGCATGTTGTGATTGAATTCTCAGGTTTCATGTTTTGCCAAAGATAGGGTGGCCATACATCACTATTTGCCTGAGCATCCGGCTGTTTTCATCAAATGAATCCTTTTGTCCCATTTTCAGAAGGATGCCCAAGACAAGTGTTTAAATGGGACTGTCTGAAAATGGGACTGTTTCAAAACCTCCTGATCCCATTCTGCAATTCTCTGCACCAGGGGTGATGCATAGGGGGTACATGGGGGTGCATATGCACCCTCTGAGAGCACCGGTGCACCCTCTGTCAGGCAGTGCTCCCTGTTTAGCTGGTGGGCAGGGGGGCAGGCAGGAGCACCAATGCCCCCCCTACAAGCACGAGCCGGGGAGCAAGGCTGCCAGCAAAAGCAGCCATGCCACTTCCACACGTGGCTGTGGAAGTTCTGGAAGCAACACGGCCACTTTTAGGGTGAGTGAGATTGCCCACGGGAGATTCCCCCCCTCCCCCATCAGCAGGATTGGCCGCCGGGGGAAACCCCCCCAGTCGCTGACTGGTGTCAGGGTGGGTACGTGCCCCACCTGACTCAAGAGGCACCAGACACCCATGCTCTGCACCCTTTCTGCTCCTGCTCCCACTCTCTGGCACTCCATTCCCCTCTCTCTCCTCTGTATTCAGTTCAGACTGAGAGAGATTAGGTGCAGGGAGAGGTGGCGTGTCCTACATTGAGATCATGGAAATACGGTTACACTAATGAAATAAATTACTTTAAAATAAAATAAATCCATGCATTATGGCCTGTCCAACTGGTGGCCCATGGGCTGCATGCATTCCCTGGAGGGCTAGCATGTAGCTTGTGGGCTCGCACCTGGCTGCCACTCCTCTTTCCCCCTGCTGTTGAAGCCGCCCTGGCTGGCAGGGAGTCCAGGGGTCAGCCAGCCAGCCCAGGGCTTCTTCGCCTCAGCGCAATGTGTTGTGGAAGGGCTGACTAGGCAACTGGGTTCTTTGGGCTCTTCATTCCTCATCCAGCTTCTACTTCCTGTCCCTACTTCTGGGGTGGGGGAGAGTAGCACAAAAGGAGGAAGCTGGTGTGCCCAAGCTGTACATGTGGTAGCATGGGCCAGGGTGCCCATGCTGTACATACAAGGTGCATTTACCTGAGATGTTTACTGCAGAGCTGACTAATTAGCTCTGCAGTAAAGTCTCAGGGTTTACACGGAAGGTCCTATTAGGCCGCAGTAAACTAATAAATGCTGCCATAGGTTAGTACTTGTAAACATAAGTACTATCTTGCAGCAGTGTTATTTAGTGCACTGCAGTGCATGTATAGATACTAATGGGCCTGGCCCCACACTGGAGCACCCTTGTGCCCCAGTCAGCCCTTCCAGAACACATTGCGCTGGGATGAAGAAGCCCTGGGCTGGCTGGCTGACCCCTGGACTCCCTGCCAGCTGGGGCAGCTTCGGCCCAGATCAGTGTGCTGTGGTCCTGGGTCCAGGTTCAAATGCAGTGCCCAGGAGCAATAAACTTCAGTGCAAATTGCACTGGAGTTTATTCATTGAATTAATTGCACATGTAGATGTGCCTACTGTGGGGGAGTGGACTGGGCTACTTGTGCTGCATGAAACAAAGGAAGGAACTGGGCTGCCAGCAATGCATGTGGGCACGTGGCTGGTGGGGGGGAATTGCTGCCTGTGCTGTGGGTACAGTAGAAGGTATGTCCTGGACTGACCTTGTGGTGAGGAAGAACCGCACCTCTGCCTTCCCTTATAAGAATCTCTTGTAATGAGATGCTTTTATAATATAGGTCTAGCTATATAAAATACTTACTTACTACTATGTACTGGTCAGGAAGGCAACAAGGAAAAGAAATGTCAAAGTGCATTAAACCTTAACTCAAAACTGAAAACAATAGGCCTGCTACTGCTCCAGCAATTCCCATTGAATGAAGAGGGTACATGGCTAGACCCTATGAAAGGTTACACTTTATCATATTGATTAAAGGATAGAATGACTTCTTTGTCTTTCACAGAGTTGTAGGACAATGCTAACAAACATATCTAAAGGTCAAAGGCTCAGACAAGCCCAGCGGCCCATAAGGCTAACACAGTTAAGGCATGCCAATTTCTTTACCCAACAGTACATGAAAGAATGGTGTGGCTAGCATCACATCTGTCCAGCTGATTCTCCAGCCCAAATGACTTGAACTCTTGCTGGAGATGCAGCAAAATGCTTAACTCTCTCTGCCACGCTACCCCCTCAAGAACATATTTCTGCTAATGTGGGGATAAGGGATAAATGTTCATTTTCAGACATGGTTTGCCTGGCATTCTTTTCAGGTACAAAGAGGATGATTTTAACAAAACACACCACTATTGAAAGGTGGTGTTTTTTTCCTGCCATAAATGATCTCCAGCAGCCTCCCCATACAACAGAGCTGCCTTGCCTTCCTTTAAAAATGTCCCTTTTTCCAAATCTAACTTCCAAAGGGCTCACCACAGTTGAGGTGTTATTTTGAAACACTGCTTTTATGGGGGGAAATAAATGGCTTCCTACTTGCGTTTTCCTCCCTCAAAACATTTTAGTGAAACCATTAATCTAAGAACTCTCTTGGGGAATGATGATCAAATGTGGCCCTAAGGGTTTATTCTGTAGTGCCTCAAAATAGTGTTCCTGTCAGAAAACTAACACCAAAGACATCTACAGAGAAGACATGCACAAAGCAGATCAAAATGGAAAAATCTGAATATTTAGCATTCCAGCCTACTTCAGCCAAAATCTCTGGAGAAAGGTAGTGCAATCCAAAGGCAAAATCAGTGATAATTTAACTGTGTGATGTTGCATATTTTACCTTTCTGAAATCTGACACTGGAATAGTCTTGGAACAGGAGGAAATGAATGGAGTTCTGGAAAATAGGACTGTGGTAGGGGATAGGCTCTGGATAAATCCATATGAACCAAAAGTCAACTCCATAGTTTTGTGTACGTACTAGAAAGGCAATAAACGCAGCACTCTGAATATCCTGCAATACAGCCATGCTGCACTTTCAGAACAAAAAGTCTTCACAGCCTTATGCTTGCTTATAATTTGGGGCAGAAAGGGCAGAGGTACAAAGGTCCTTCCCAGTTAGTATGATGCTAAAGGAGTAGGTGATAGTACTGTAAATGTTTATGTAATTTGTTGTATCCGTCATAACAATATGAGGTGAGACGAGCTTGACAGGCACTCTGGCAGATCCCCTTTGCTATCAGTTTTCCTTGGGGCATGCAGACAGTACAGATTTCCTCTGTCAGGAGTCATAGGGAGAGAGGAGGAGATTCTGATGCTGATCAAAGGTGACATGAATGTAATACCTGTAGGCAAAACTAGGAAACTCTCCAGATTGTTTTTGGTATCTAGGGGCCCCAAAGACAAAGTGGTACAGCTGCTCTGATCATCAGCTTCACTTCATTTGCAGGGCATGGAAGCATCTTAAGCACTGGGAAAGGAAAAGACAACTTTCTTTCTATTATTGTAGTTATTTGCTAACAGTTTTAACAGTGCTTTTCATCTCAGAGAACCTCAAATCAGTTTACCAACAACAGGCTATTGTCTGGCTTTGTATCTGTGGGCTCCTATACACATGCAGGGAGGCTGCTTCAATGGTGGTGGGACGTTATAAAGCAAAGCATGTTCAATTAGCTTTAGTTGAAAGCACCCTGCCACCATTTTTCAGTGCAGGCACCCTGCTGCCATTTTTCACTGTGACACTCTGGGCACTTTAATTAGCATGGCTTTCAGAGCTGTGCTAATTCAAACACCGCCCCTACCCCTCAACCTTCTGGACCACATCCGTAAACTAGGGGTGTGCGAAATGGGACATAGATTCATAGATTCATAGATTAAGGGTCGGAAGGGACCTAGTAGATCTTCTAGCCCGACCCCCCGCCAGGGCGGGAGAACAACAAAAAACCCCAAAAAGAGAAACGGGACTCAAA
>NW_017728992.1:14396792-14398898 GCF_001723915.1 Gavialis gangeticus
CTCCTTGATGATCTTCTCAAAGAGTTTCCCCAGGATTGAGGTAAGACTGACGGGCCTATAGTTACCCGGGTCCTCCCTCTTCCCCTTCTTGAAGATGGGGACCACATTTGCTACCTTCCAATCATCTGGCACCTGGCCCAAGCACCACGATCGCTCATAGAGCTGTGCCAGGGGCCCCGCAATAACCCCAGCTAGCTAGGTTCTTGACATATTCAATTTGGATTCGGATTTGGCCCAAATTGGGGACACTGATTTGATTTGTCGATTCAGATCACTGCTCCAATTTGATTTGGCTGAATCCAAATCTGAAGATTTGATGCTGATTCGGAGAACCAGCAATTAGGCCATAGACACAGCTTTAAATGTTTTTTCTACATACCTTGAGGTACCAGGCACAGCTCATGAACATTGCAATGGTGGGACAGATGGAGTGTGCCACAGGAGCGCCCTCCCCACTCCCTTCCCCCCGCCCCCGTGTGCTGGGCAGCAAACCCAGTGGTTGACCAGAAGTACTTCTGGGTTCACCACTGAGTGCATGGGGGACCTGCTCTGCATCCCCTCCAGCTCAGCAATCGAATCGGCCATGGGGGGACCCTGGGTGCCCCCCAGACCCTGGAGGAAGCAGTCACTGAGCTGGGGGTCAGGGGGGGTCCCCCACTTGCACTCCCCGGTGCTAGACAGCCTGTCTACATCCAGGGCCATGAGAAGCTGTGTGTGTGTCTCCCAAGCTCTTTAGAAATCCATTTAACCTCTGCTGCCCATCTTGAACCCTTATAATGCATATATCTATACCTACAAGCCAATTCCCAAAAACCAGACCTTTAAATACCGTTTCTAAGCCAACAAGGGGGACAGTAATAAGGGCCAGACAGCCCAGGATGGGGTGCAGATTACAACACACACAAAATGGCTGCATGCATCTGTTTTACTCACACCAGTCTCCTTCTACTCCTTCCAGTCAGGTAATATTTCATTTTCCACTTCTTGTCCTAAACTGTTGTTACCTTTTGTGACTATTGTGACCTTTGATTTTCAACTTCCTGGCCACAAAATGGCCAACACCTCCCCTCCATGCCATAATCTACAGGTGGGCAATTATTTTGGGTGGAGGGCCACTTACTGAGTTTTGGCAAGCCATTGAGGGCTGCATGGCAGGCAGCCAGGGGCAGATAAATATGAATTTTCTAAATTTTTTAGGGGCCCTGTGGGCCAGATAGAATGCCTTGGTGGGCCACATCTAGCCCATGGGCCACATTTTGCCCACCCCTCCATAATCACATCAAAGGCTATATATCCAGGGTGCAGATTGGCAGATTTTAAAAAGATAGGGGGTGGGCCCTAGAGAAATGAATGGAGCTAGAGAGGGTCCCTGATGCTGCTGTAGCGGAAGTTGGTACTGCAGAGGTATGGGTTTCTGTTGATAAGGCTGTTTCTGAGTATCCTTCCAGGTGCTGCTTCCCCACAAGGGAAACAATGCCTTTGTGTGGGATGGCAAAGATGAGGAGAGGGGAGGGGATGAGAGCATAAGGAAGCATGGAGGCACTTGCAATAGCAGCAGCAGCAAAAGGGGGAGGGAAAAGCTCCTTCTGGGTCTTAGATCCGATAAAGAACATAGACACCTGATACCTGTCTTTTAAGCTTCTGGCCCATGGAATGCTATGAAAAACATTGAGTGAGGCTCCATATATAGTGTGTGCAGAGTCAGACACCTCAGAAGGAAGGTCCAAAAACCCCACCTGCTTAGTAGATAGACACCCTGAGCTAGGCAACAGGAAAGATTAAACACAGGGGGTATCTTAAATCCTTTCTCCCCTGATCCAAACTTCAGTGCCTGACTCAGGGTTGCAGGAAAGCATGTTTGTTCAGGATCCCAAGACCAGAATCTTCTTCTGAGAGCACACACCTCTATTCTTTGAAAACAATAGGCACGTACATAGCTTTTAAATAGGCTTGCTCAGGGATGTATGTACGTGGCAGAAATAAAGGAACTCTACCACCTTTAGTTCAATTGTTAGGGCACTTGCCCAGGGAGAAGAAATCTTAGGTACTAGTCCCCCTCACCAAACAGGACATTTAGAACTTATGTCTCCTTTCTGACGAGTGTCA
>NW_017728992.1:14403898-14415319 GCF_001723915.1 Gavialis gangeticus
CTTTAAATGTTTTTTCTACATACCTCTGTTGGGGAACTGCAGCCCCAAGGTCACGATGGGCTGAGGGTTTCGGTACAGAACAGGGGGGATTAGTGACGAGGAGTCTGAGCGGTACGGGAGACACGTGCGGTTTCAAATGGTGGATTTTATTTACTTACGCTTATGGAGCGTAGGCAAAGAAGCTTGCTTGTTCAGTTACAGTCAAATCAACGAACGACAAAGGGGTCTGTTGGTCCACAGGGTTCTTGAGCCAAGCCCTTGCTTTCTAGCCCAGAGGCTAGGTGCGGCTGCCCAACTCAGTAGTCCCAGGTCTGGTCAACAGCTCATAAATGGGGTAACAGACAACGAACTGTAACGCAACGGAAGTCCAATGTGCGGTGATGATGTCAAAGTCGGTGGTGAGCAATGCCGAGGTCGATGCCGGAAAGAGGTAGCAATGCTGTGGTCGGTGGTCAGTGTCGGTCAGGTTGGTCAAAATCATGGTCGGTGCTGATGCCAGAAATCAGTTCAGTAACAGAATAATCAGACTGAAGACGAAGAAGAACGGGCTACAAAAACCGCAGCAGTGAGGAGACCAGTGGGCCTAAGGGCCCTCCTGAGGAGCAGTCCCTGCCAAGACAGCTTCTGCTCTCAGGTCAGGTTGATCTCTATCCGGGACAGTCTCTGCCAAGGCAGTCTCTGCTCTCAGATCGAGTCAGGGTCTCCCCCTTGGGTGGGGGCTCACAAGCCTTTTAAGACAACCAGGTGACCAATCAGGTTGCTTTCCTCGTAGAATTTTCTAGTCTAATTATGTCATACTTTTTGTAAGACTGAGCATGCGCAGGGTGTTAGTTTAGATTGCCTCATGGCAGAGCCATGATTGACAAGCCACAGGTCACCCAGGAGACACGTGCTGGTCATGCTTGTCTGCCCTTTGGGGATTTTCCGTGTCCAGTCTGCGCATGTCAATACTTTAACTCTGTGTTATCCAGCATTACATACAAATTTGGTTTTGACAACAAGGTACTCTAACCACCAACCCATAGGTTCAGCATTGCTCAGTCTAACAGAAGAGTAAGGGTGGCTCTGTGTGGTAGACATTACACAGGAAGGAAAGGAGCCCTGGCTTCTGGCACTTGCATTTTTCCAGTGGGGCAGAAACTATCGCATTGTTCTTTATTTGTTTTACTGAACAATTCTTTAATGCAAGTTACATAAAAGCCATTGGGAACCAGGGGCTAGGGCTAGAAGCACAGCCCCCTCCCTTCCGAGGCAGCAGTCATCTCACCAAGCTACCTGCCGTGCACTTTGTCTCCCTTCTCCTTGACCCCTATTTCTTTCCATTTTGGCTACCCAGTGGGCCAGCTTCAAGAGAAAACATGAAGAGGGTTCTGAACACTGCCTACCCCGTGAACGACTGGTGCCTCCTGAGACTGGGGGGGCACCATGATGGCGAGCGGAGAGTGGGAACTGCCCACAGCTGCCGGCACTGGTGTCAGCAGCAGCAAGTGGGGACTTCCCACAGCTGCCACCAGCAGTGTTGGCAGTGGGGATGGGTAGAAAACAGGGAGTGGGGACTGCCCACAGCAGCAGCCAATCTCAGGAGAGGCATGTGGCCCCTGTGCTCCCCACCTACATGTTGCCTATGGCCTAACCCATGGTTTGAGTACATTCATGGTAAGTGGAAGATGCAGGTTCAATCTCATCTGAGTAATTGGAATATGGGCCTCACCACTTAAAGTGCTAAAGATTTTGCTTCCATGTCATATAGTAAGTGCCACTTTGGTGCAAATGGGTGAACTGGGTTTAGCTTTTGGTACCTTTTTCTATTTGTAAACATATGTTAATAGATCTTGAATAGAACTGCCATTTGTCTTGTAGAGATTTGGAAATAAATACTCTATGACCATCTGTCAAACAACTAAGTAACTAACTATGTGGGAGCTGGAAGGCTGTGATTTATATCCTTACTAAACTGTGTCAGATATTGATTTTTGTAGGCTCATGTGTCATAAAACACCTTTGTTACTTTGCTCCTGTGTGCATAGTAGTATTTAATATACTATATATAAATGTTACGATTCTGTCCTTGTTACTCTCACAGAGTGGTATTATACAAGTAGTTCTGAATAAATGAAGATTAAATCAATTAGAGCATTTGTGAAGTAAGGTACCATTCAACTGGCTTAAGATTGGTAGAATTAGGCCCAGAATGTTCACCTAAATAATCATAAGGATGGACAAGTATTATGTTCTTACCCTTTGCAAGCAACAGGAGAAAATTCTGCTCGACAAACTTTTTAAGGATGTGTCATTTCCTGAACTTCCCATATTCACATCTATAATGACAGTTCAGTGCAAAAGAACATGATTTTGTCATTTTTATCCAGGCATGGGGCAGCATTCATAAAGGCTGCAAGAATAAGTAATCAAGCTGATAAATGTGTGTTCTTGAATACAGTGCTGTTTAAATGCCTGATCATGTTTTAGTCAATTTTTAGCAGAATAAATTATTTTTCTAAAAAGACTTAGTTTCCAATATTTCAAATCCTTTCTTATCTATAATAATTTTAACTTCTGATTCAAATAAGCTATCCATTACACCTAGTTTTAGGTGATGATTTTCACTTCTATGTAACGGAAGTGAGAAATACATTAAAAATAAAAAGGAGACCGACCAGTGTTTTTCCATAATTCATAAGCAACTTACTAAACTTGGCTCTAGGCCAACCTGTGGCATGTGTGCAACTGTATTTATGTTTTGAAACTTAACTAATAATAAAAAATTTAGAGATTAAAAAGGGCTCTTGAGGGCTGGTGTTTCACCCTTCTGGTAGTGCTTGCAAACATGTGTCTTATAGAATAGTTGTTAATGTTCTGTTCATTGTACTTTAAAACACCTCAAGCAAGGGGGTTCAAATTCCCCTTCAGGAATTATTTCACAATCTAATGGATCCTGCTGAGGGGATGTTTTCATGGATAATCAGGCTAAGACTCCATAGCTCCCACATTACTCCAAGCAGTACATCAGGTCATATTAGACTCTCTGAGTTGCACTGTTTTGGTGAACCTGGACCTTCAGGTTTGATGTGCAAGGAACATAACCTCTAGGGAATCACTTGCCACTTCAGATTTTCAAGACTTCCCAAATCTTGCTAACCTCTGGCAAATAAGGACATATTTGAGCATTTTGCTCATGTTAGCCTTGTTAAAATGCTATGAAGGAGTCTTAAATTATGGTTATGAAAATTTCCTAGGGCTAAATTCACAGAGGAGCCTACATGAGATGAAAGGGTGATTTTAACTTTCTTCTGCTCTCACATATGTTAAATTGATATAGGTCCCTTTAAATATCCTTACCTAAGGTTGTTTTTTACCCTGACACACATCCACACTCAAGTGAACTGTTTATTCTCTTCTTTCACCTTACACAGAATCATAGAATCATAGGAAATTAGGGTTGAAGGGACATCAGGAGGTCATCTAGTCCAACCGCCTTCTCAGAGGAGGACCATCCCAAACTAGATCATCCCAGCCAAGTCTGTCTAGCTGGGTCTTAAAAACCTTCAAGGATGGAGATTCCCACAACCTCTCTGGGTAACTTGGTTCGGTGTTTTACTACTCTCCTAGTGATAAAGTTTTTCCTAACATCTAATATAAATTTCCGTTGCTGCAACTTGAGACCATTGCTCTTTGTTCCATCATCTGCCAACACTGAAAACAATTTAGCTTCATCCTCTTTCAAACCACTCCTTCAAGTAGTGGAAGGCTGCTATTAAATCTATGGGTGACTGCCCCCCAGCGACCAGTCAGCGACTGGGGTGGGGGGGGCACGGTCAATCTCACAGACCGGGGAAGGGCACTCACGGGGGGGCACCAGTGCTCCCATCTGCGCCCCCCCTGCCCATCGCAGCATTGCCTAAGTGGGGAGTGAGACCTGTCAGGGGGCACACCAGTGCCCCAGGGGATGCGGCCTGTCATGGGGTGCATGAGCACCCCTGTGTACCCCCTATGCATCACCACTGATTAAATGTCCTCTCAGTCTTATCTTCTGTAGACTAAGTAAACCCAGTTCTTTCAGCCTCCTCTCATAAGTCATGTGCCCCCGCCCCCCTCCCCATTTTCATTGCCCTCTGCTGAATGCCCTCCAATTTGTCCACATCCTTTCTGTAGTGGCGGGCCCCAAACTGGACACAGTACTCCATATTTGGCCTCACCAGTGTTGAATAGAAGGGAATACTCGCTTCCCTTGATCTGTCAGCAACACTCCTACCAATGCAGCCCAGTATACTGTTAGCCTTCTTGGCAACAAGGGCACACTGTTGAGTCATATTCAGATTATTCTCCACTGTAACCCCCAGGTCCTTTTCTGCATATTTGCTGTGGAAAAAGGGGAAAAAATAGGAAAAAGCACCTGCTGCAGTCAGCCCCCAGCCTGTACCAGTGCATGGGATTGTTCCATCCTAAGTGCAGGAATTTGCACTTGTCCTTATTGAACCTCATAGCTGGATCCAGATGTGCAAGCATGTGTGACTTGTGGCACTGCAAACTTCCTTGCAATGCCACTCATAGGCAATGCATAGGGGAGGCATGGTGGGGTATGTGCCCTCCCAAGATTGGTCCTTGCTGGCTGGGGAGTGGGGAGCGCTGGCCGGTGCCCCCCTTAGATGTGCTGGTGGCACTTCCAGTTTTGCCGGTGGCACTTCCAGTTTTGCTGCCAGCACTTACGGTGTCAGCAATCAGCCACTGGGGGACCCCCTCTTTCTGGTCGGCAATTGGCTGCTGGTGCCCCCCCAGAGTCAGGAGGCACCAGTCACCCATGTTGAAAAAAATCACACAAGTTGCTTGTTAATCAACGCACAGCACTGCTAATTTACAGAGCCAGGGGAAAATTTGCTACCAGGATTTTCTGGTAGCAAAAAAAAAAAAAAAAATCCCAGGAAAAAAATGGCACAACTGGCACCAAAGTGGCAATTTCTGGGACAAATGCAGAGATGAGGGAGCAGGAAGCCCAGGACTCCCTGCTCTCCCATTTCCACATACTGTGGAGCCCCCGTGTTGAAGCACCCTGCACCCCACCCAGCTGCTCCCTGGCTGGCTGGGGCACAAGGTGCCTCAAGATAGGGGGGTATGTGGCCCTGGACTGGCTCCTCCCCGTCCCCAAGTGCCTCAGCACTGAGGCACATAAATCCCCTGCATTGAGGCACACTGCATCCCAGCCAGCCACTCCCTGTCTGGTTGGGATGAAGTGTGCCTCAAGACGCAGGAGCAGGCAGCCTCTGGCAAAAATGCTATGCTGCACTATGCACTAAGGATGTCTTTATACATGCTCCAGGTTGGATGTGGGAGCACTTTAATTAGAGCGGCTGTCAGAGAGTCGCTCTAATTAAAGCGCCCACAGCATCACATTTACTCAGCATCCTGCTCTTCAGAATAGTGGTGGGGTGCTTTAACTAAAGCACATCCAATGAGCTTTAGTTAAACCATCCCTGCCATCATTTTGAAGCATGGGGATGCTGAATACACATGATGCAGAGGCTGCTGGAGCATGCTAATTAATTGAGTCTGCTCTGACACATGCTATTTAGCACACATCAGAGCAGACATCCAGCACATGTATAAGTGCCCTAAAATGGGTAAACTTATATTTATCTTTGCTGTTTACCTGGGGTTTGGGGCACCACTGCAAATGGCAATGTGAGTTCAAGACCTTGACTTTTACTATTTGTTCTTGCTTTCTACATATAGTGTGTAAAAGATATCCCAATAAGTGTAATGAAATATTGCTTTTGGAAGTCCTGCTCCAGAAAGAAGAAAAACAACAAAAAATCTCAACCAAGCTTTGAAATAATTGTGTCTGACTTAGATTTACAGGAGTAGCACGCTTAACGCTGCATCCTGCACCTGACCTAAGCCGAGTTCATTGACTTCAGCAGAAGCTGGTGTCTACACAAATGGGTCTTATCATAGGAGAAGTAGCCTCATTACTCTATCTCTTGATTCTGTATGGCATGATGGACCAAGTGAATATTTTCAGGACAGCCTCAGCTTTCTGCCTCCCTGCACATTGTGCCTCAGCTTTCTGCTTCCCTGCACTGCAGATTCTATCTGAAAACTAAAAGAGAAGAAAAGAAAAAGCTTGCAAAACTAGATTCTGATCTAATATCTGGTGATGTAAATAGTAGTCTTTCCATTGACTTCAGTGAGCATTGGATGCTATGTGTCTTTAAAGGACAAATAATTTTTTGTGTCCTGGGAATAAAGAAGAAATAACGCTATTTTGTGTGATGGCTAAAGCAGGGTACAGTATATTGGTATCTTCTTCTAAGCCACTATTCAGGAAGTCAGATTTTGCTCCTAGCTACAATTTTTGCGTTTCATTGATCTGTAACTTATGCACCTTATTGACAGACACTTTTCAAGGTCTTTCTTCTGATCAGAATAATAATGCACTAAACATCTTCAGCAAGAAGACAACAGTGTGACAAGTGTCAAGGAGACAGGAAGGCTACTGAGGCATTTGCAAGTTGAATTATGTACCAGTGAGCAAACATGACTGGTAACATCATAAAAGAAAAATGTGAGGTTTGATGAGCTGTGACTCATTTAGTTTCTATATTCCCAGGGAACAAAGACAACAACAACAAAGATCAATCAGAAAACAGGGAAAGGGCACTATGTTTGCAAGCATAAAACATTTTTTTAAAAGTAACATACAGATTAAAGAATGAGATGTTAGAGACGAAGCTGGGACACAAAAATCACACTGAGGACTTTGATTATTAAACACACTGAAAAGTAATATTAAACTTTAAATAGTATTAACGGGTGCTTGTACACGCCATGGGGGTTTAATTTGGTTTAGTTCTCCCTAAAAACCCACCATTTCCACCATTTCAATTTAGGGAGAATTAAACAGAACTAAACCTCCATGGTGTGTACACAAGGGTGGGGGGCCCAATCTTCACCTGCCTCTCTGGTGCAGGGGAAGAGGAAGCGAGCAGTCCCTAAGCTGCACAGAGGCCTGGGGCTTCCCTCTGTGGCTGTGGTGGAGGGGACTGGTGCTTCCCTCTGCAAAGGTGGTGGTGCCCCCCAGGTGGCACCCGCCTGCTGACACCCAGCCTGGCCAGTCCTGGGGGGCACCACAGCTACAGAGGGAAGTTTCCCACCCTCCCCCACCCCACCACCCACAGCCACAGAGGGAAGCACCAAGTCCCTGTGCAGCTCAGGCAGGCAGGGAGGCTCCGGGAGAGAAAAAAAAAACAACTCAGGCTCCTTGCCATTTTTTTTCCCTTCAGTTGAGCCTGCCTGACTGCATGGATGTGCTGGTGGTGGAAGAAGGTGGCAGGGATGGTGCATGGGGTGCTGGAGCCCTGCCAAGCCACGAGTACATCAGCTTCCAGCACCTTGTGCACTGTTGCACTTTGTTAGGTAGCAAATTAAAACACCACAGAGGTGTTTTATCTTGCTATGTTACAAAGTCATTTAAAGCAGAATATGCCACCAAGTGTGCAAAGAGCAATGCCATTAAAGCAGAATACACCGCCGAGTGTGCAAACAGCAACACCATCAAAGCAGTGCAAGGGGGCACTTAAGCCGTTTTAAAGGCCAATTTTGTGATGTGTACAAAGGCCCATTGGGACATTAGAACATTTCTAATTCAAGGGTTCATTATCCTGCTTTTCAAAAAATGAGAGGAGGTTTGCTGGTTTTTTGATGAAAATTTTTAATTCTATCTGTCCTGATTTGCCACATAATTTCAAATGAATAATTGAGATGCTGTCAAATAGACATTCCTTCCCTGAAAGATAAATGAATCTTTGATCCTCCAGTAGGGTTTTGTACATAGGATACAACTTATTAGTAATGTTATTTTAACACAGAAGAGAAAGCTTTAGCAATGTGTTCACACTGACATCTATGAGCTAGTTCATTGTTGATGGAGTTGAAATAGTTGTCTTAAAATGAGATGTTTTGCAGAAGTGATCCCTCCATATATGTGGTGCCCCATTGAAAAGAAAGTAAGTGTTCTGAGGCAGGGCTTTCAATGTCCCTAGGGAAATGGCAACTGTTCTTTTATGATCCTAGTCTAGGGAACCCTGAGTTCTATTCCAGCCTTACTCTGGGCTTTACGTGACAACTATGATCTAGTGTGAAGCTGCTTTTTTCCTTCACAAATGGTCAACTTCAGCCCTTTTAGACAGTAAGCCTTTTGAGACAAAGACCATATGGATTTGTACAGCATGTGACATAACAGCCCGGTCTTGACTGGCTCTATTAAGCATTCAGTGCAATGCAAATAATAATCAAGACCCAGCTATTTCCTTCCCTTGCATGGTAGTGACAGGAACAAAGCTGATGACCATAGGATGGAGAAGCCCCCAAACTAAAGGCAGATAGTGACTAAGAAAAAGGACTTGATAACAACCACCACTGACTCTTGACAAAATACTGCAAACACCATTGGAAAAGTCAGCATATATTTACCCAGCACCAAACAGCAATGACTTTCTCTGCTTGCTTGCTTTCTTCCAAGTTCAGCCCATGATGGAGTGGTGGTAGGAACCAGTGGCAGCATGGTTGCCAGGAGCCCATTCTTCCAGCAGGAGGGTGTCTAGGGTTGAGTGGTTCATCATCTGGATAAGTCTGGGCCTGAAGGTTGAAGACTCATTTTCCTGCCAATCCTCAGATTCTAAGGAGACTAAAGGCTACTACCTACTAAAAGGTATGGAAGTTTCTCAGGCCTTTGTATGTCTCTGAATTTGAAGTGTCATTATATATAATAATAATAATAATAATAATGTAATATAAAATCATGAAAATATAATTAAAAGCCCTTCTTTCCATGGTGGTTTCCACTGAAGGGGATGATTTGATACAGATTAATTTGCTAAAACATAAAAAGTGCTTTTCTCCTCTCATTACAGAGTGAAAAGTAGACTCAGTTTTGCAAATATTAAAAAATGCTAAGGAAGAAATATACATGGTCAGCTTAAAAACTGGAATACCCTACTGAAGGTTTGAAAAATGATGTTGATGTTCCCTGATGGTCCAGAGAACATTTTTTTATATAGAGAACCAATAACATCCTGACTTCAGTATTCCCTTGACAACACCTAGTTCTTCCTAGCAATTTATTATGGAGCTGGAGAAAATTTACACTTATTTTTGTACTATGCATATTGAATTATGCCCGACCAGCACAACCCTTTAGAGACACTGATTTACTTACTTAAGGTCTACAAGCTTTTTTGGATAATACACATTTTAATATTCTCAGGAGCCTCTGGCTATGATTTAAAGTTTAAGAAGTATACAAATCTTGTCACCTGCATTCCCTCTGCATATTAACCTCTGCCTTCACTCTTAGATCTTTTTCTTTGCTAACAATCTTAGATGAAGGGCCCTGTTCTGATATTTTATTTCATTCAACACCTGTTTTTTCTTTCCTTGTGCTAGGTGAGTTGAACAGACTATGTGTACATATTATTTGGTGCTTAGGTATTGAAAGTTCACTAGTGTATATATATAATTTAGATGGGTTGCATCTCAGCATACCGCTGAAATCAATAGGACTGCTGCACGGCAGAAATCAATAGGAGCTTTGTCATTGTGCTATGAAAGCCCAAGATCAAGCATGCAAGACTCATCTTGATGATGGTTAGATTGTGCCAACCTCAAATAAAAAGGTCCATCTTTCAGGTCCGTATATACTAAGGGCAATCCCTAGGACTTTGAAAAGAATTCTAAAATCCCTTCATCAAATTCATGCTGAAGAGGGGAAAATATTCAGAAACTTCTCAAGGTTTCATGGTTTGGAAGTTCCATGTTGTTCTGAGAGAAAGGGGAACCCCTACTCCTATCCTAAAGACTGATACAAAGCTAGGTAGCCTCATCCCATAATGCCGATGCACTACCTCCTGGCCTGCTCTGCCATTGCCTCAGTCTCTTTGCAGAACCCCTGATGTCATATCGCAAAACCCCAGGGTTCTACAGAACACAGTTTGAAAACCAATGTTCTAGTCTCTGGAAAGCCTGGAAGAAGCCTGGCACACCATTTTCCAGTAACAGGAATGCTCTCTTCCCCAGTGGTAACCCAAAGTGAGTGGGATTTTGATGGCCTTTGTTTCCTCCCCATCTGCTCTTTTGTTTCTGCTCCTAATAAGAGTCCAAATAAATGAAATTCCTAATGAAGCTCACACCATGATTCTGAAAAAGTGCCATAGAAGATCTGGTGTGTAGTTACACATCTGCTAGTTCCTGTCACCACAGGGAAGAAGAAAATCTCTCTCCAACGACAAAAATTGCTTATGATCTTTCCTCTCAGCCTCACTTTAGGTGGATAAGTGACACTGGTTATCCAAGGAGACAGACAGATAGTCTCAGTCGGAAGTGGAAAACAAGAGTCATGTTTTTAGACCATCAAAACAGACACCTGTAGTTTACCCCTTCTGCTGCATTTTTCCTCATCTAGTTCCTGTTCCTGGGAGAACAAATTAAAATATTTTGCTTGTAACCAGGATAATGCCATCATTTAAGAAAATGTTTCATAGTTTCTAGGGTCGGAAGGGACCTGAGCAGATCATCGAGTCCGACCCCCTGCCATGGCAGGAAAGAGTTCTGGGGTCAAACAACCCCAGCAAGGTGTATATCTAGCCTCCTCTTAAAGACCCCCAGGGTAGGAGCCAACACTACTTCTCTTGGAAGTTGGTTCCAGATCCTAGCCACCCTGACCGTGAAGTAGCACCTCCTGATATCTAGCCTAAATCTACCCTCTGCCAGCTTGTGACCATTATTCCTGGTCACTCCTGGTGGTGCTCGGGGAAACAGGGACTCCACCAATGCCTGCTGGTCCCCCCCGACTAGTTTGTAACAGGCCACTAGATTCCCCCCTCAGCCTTCTCTTGTGGAGGCTGAACAGGTTCAGGTCCCATAGCCTCTCCTCGTAGGGCCTGCCCTGCTGCCCCCGATCATGCGAGTGATCAGGGGGCAGCAGGGTGATGTTAAGAGGTAAAAGCTGGCTTTGCATGTTGTTTTCTTCTTTTCTCTTGAGGCTTTAATGAAAACAGGAGGCCTACAACAATTCTGATGACTATAGAGTGAAATAGTCTGTGAAAAAGATCCATGGATGAAGCACTAGTTGTAATGTTAACTAAGATCTAATTAATTCCATAAATTATGTCAAATCATAAAAAGAAATAATTACTTTTCCCAGGTAGAAATATTGCTGTGTGTACTCAAGGTAAGCAAACACAAGAAGGGAAAACCTGACCACACTTGGAACACAACAGCCAGCAACAGACATTCAAAAAGCCTGAGCCCATATTGATTCAATCTGACCTGGCTAGGCTAAATCAGTTTTGTAACCAGACAGACATCCCAGAAATGCAGGCAAATGTTTGCAGAGGCCCAGGCTAGAAGCTGGGGGGGGGGGGGGGGGGG
>NW_017728992.1:14415362-14425112 GCF_001723915.1 Gavialis gangeticus
GCACAGCATGGAGCTGAGGGGCAAGGGGGCATAGTCAGGCTCTGCAGAAGCTCTTATTAGCCCAGCAGGGAATTGATAACAGTGTTTATCACCCAGTTAAGAAAACAACAAAGGGACATTACCTTCTACTTATTGATTCTGCCTGTTGATTCAGCATGGATTGCAGCCATCATGTGGTCTGCTGGCTAATTCACAGACACCTCCTCAGCAGGGCAAAGGGGAAGCGGGGAATTCCTATTTAGCAGGAAGTGCTGAAGGGAGGGGGGAAGCAAATCTCAGTCTCTGGAGCTGCAGCCAGGGAACGGAGGGGCAGGGCCAGCTCTTCTGTTAAGTAGAGGGCCCTGCCCAGTCCAGAGAGCATGCTGGGATGCTGCAGGTGTCTGGTTTACCTTAAGCCAGCAAGGGGTCTTAGACAGACATTGCATAAACTGGCTAGAGCCAAATCAGTGAAGTCTGATACTACATTCAACCAGGTTTGTCTCAAACTGGTTCCATCCATTTTCAAACTGATTTATGTGCACTGAACATCTGTTCTCTTATAGGTTTAAACCAGTTTATGTGTAATGTCTGTCCCCAGCCAACCTGAGAAGAGAATCTCCACTGCCAGAAACCTTTTAACACAAGTGAATTTTCTTCCTTTGCTTTTTCTCCAGAGATGCTGCTCATTTTGTTCTCTTGCACCATTGCATGGCATTCAGGGTCACAGAGCCTTATCTATACATGAGTGGAAAAAAAATTCCCACCCTCATTACCACAAAGAGCCATACCTTTTTGTTGGCACATGGCACACAAAGAGAAAGGATGACCATATTTGGTTCTGTTCTTGGACTACAGTATGGATTATCCCTTGGATTTGGTATCTCAGAATCTGATCCCTGGACCCCGACCCTGGCCTGTGTTTTAGTCTTTAACCCTGATTGATCAGCCTTGCATAACATGAGCTTGTTCATGTATATAAGATGGATCAGAGCCAAAGCTGCAGCCAGAGTCAAAACAGGTAAAGTTGTGTTTACCATCAGCTGCCTCCTAGGCCCTTATACAACTTGGGGAAAAAATTAATTATGTACCCAATGCTTAAGGGGGCAACCACATTGAGTCTATTCAGCTCCTGAGTTACCACTCAACTCTGCTACAGTGGTAAATGCTCACCCAGTGGCGATACACCCCCTGAGAGTGCCGGTGCACTCCCACCTATCAGCAAGATCAGCCGAGGGGGGGAATGCCTCCTGGTCACTGACTGGTTGCTGGGGGTGCCCCCTCTGACTTAGGCAGCACCAGTCGCCCGTGTGCTCAGTGGAAAAAGTACAATTCCTCACAGCATGTAGGATGAAAAATAAATGGCTGTAAATGTAAATAAACCTTATACCCATTCAAAGCATAAATGAGGACTGAGAACGAGATAATTGCCATGAGATTTGCCATAGACATATTTCATTAATTTAATAATTGGAAAGGGGAGTCAAGGTGGTAATAAAACTGTCCAATTTGTATGCATTCTCTCCATTGCATAAGAAGCATATAGAATATATAGATCTTTATATGAGCTGATAAAGCTTAAGAATAAGCACAGGAAGAGAAAAATTGAAAACCGATCTAAAGTAAATAGAATTCTTCTCTTTTTCTTCTTTCCAGTAATCAGAAAAGAAGGTTCTATTAATATAATTTAATTTAGTAGACACCATATAACATGAGAGGCCAATTTGAAGTTGGCTTTCTTGTTGTATCAGCAGTCTTGAGCAGATAAACATGCATTTACAAATGTTGCTGCACTCAGCATGAATTATATTAAACTGGAAGTCCATTTCCCCTGATAGTACATATTTTGGTCTTTTTGAGACCTGAGACTTTCTGACTGATTTATAAAATCTGGGAAAATATCTTTTCAGGGAATGGGATTTGACGATATCAGATTTGAGCTTTTTGATACTCTGGTGAACTGTCTGAATTTAAATTTATTGGTGCAGTGATATATGAAATATAACTTAAGATTCTTCTTATAAGCAGGTGCTCAGTGCTGCTTCATTCACTACAGTTCTGTCTACAATAGTGCTGGAAGCATTATTAATTTTTATTATGTATTGTATATAGTAACAACTTCATGTACAATAATGCTTTACATTAAGACAAATATAGCAACAACAATATTTTCCCCCTAGCATTCAGTGCAAAAATGAAACGCGCCTACTGTGACAGTCGTCAGAGAGAATTCCACTCAAAGAAAGTGTCTGGGCAGCCAGGCCACTTCTGCAAATTCATCTCTGCATGGAAATCATTACATCTTCATGGAACCCCCCTTTACCTTAGCTGAGGTCAGTGGGAGGTATCCTGTATTGGCCACTCATAGTCACTGCTGAGCATCTAGGCACTCCTGATTACCCTTGAGAGGCACTCAGTCCTCTCTGTTTGCTGCAGAGGTGCCTAGACGCCCAACCCTATTGATGTGGATGCTCCTCCTGAGACCAGACACCTCAGTTTTAGGTACAATGATGCCTACATGGAGGTTCCTACAAGGTTTATTTTCATCTGACCCTTTGGCTAGTCTGAAAATGATTTCAACATAGGTGCCTTAAGAAGAACTAGTTTTAGAGACCCAGGGTTGGGTCTTTGGGTTTAACTGTATTCCTCTGAAGACAGTAACTAAACTCAGCATCTTTGTCCATTTGGAAACACTCTCATATTCTTTGTGTAAGTCTCTCCTCACTGTTTATAGTTATTTTGTAACTAAAACTAGTTTAAAAAATACAAAATCCTGACTATTTCCTCTAGAAATTCAAGATCATTATATCCATTATTCCCTTGGAAGACTGACAAAAAGCTTTGCCTCAGTAATAAGCAATTGGACTTTTAAAAATAAAGAAAGGGGACAGGATAAAATTTTTCTGCCAGAAATTAAAATATTTCCATCCAACCAACAGCTGGAGAAATCCTCCCTTCACATTAAGCAGGTAACAATCTATTGTATTATATTTGTGATCAACATGGAGGATTCAGGTATATTTTAATAATCCATTCAGCTGCAATTTCTGATTTGAACAATTTTTGTAATGGCTTGGTAATAAGTTATAGAATCCCAGTTGTTTTGGTGACTCTACTCAACATCTATGGCTACTTATCATGTCATTTATAGCCAAGTTAAAGTGTACCTTTCTTTCATGAGGACTACTGCTTTTTTAGATTAGACTATTGTTATGTACATATCAAATGCTACTTCTGTTGCTCCACTTGAGTAATTAAAGTTTCACATCCATGGTCTCCCTCTTCCCCTTCCTTTACCACACAACCTCTATCTTCCCTTAGTGAATGTAAAAGATGAATATACTTTGAAGAAGTTTGGTTTTGTGAGCTCAGGAAGTCAGAATTTCCTGTTGTTGTAGCATAATGTATTCTGCATTAGGACTCCTGCAGAAGCTTCATACCCATTGCAATCAAAGATGAATGAATACTAAAACATTCTGGACATCAAGCTTTTTCACATAGAGCTTCATCTCATGCTGGAAGCCAGTTAGGATACTTGGATTAGTTACAATTAAAATTTATTTATTTATTTTAGCCTAATAACCTATTGCTCTGCAACACTGTCAGTGTGACAGCCTTTGACATTTGACAAATTAATGTCAAATATTGAAAACAGAAAACCTCTCTTTTATATAAGCCCAACATGCAGTAAACTATGGCAGGAGCTCATTTGACCTTGACACTATTGTGTACTGTCAGCTAGAGACACTAGCATATGTACTATGGAGCGTAAAATGAAGACATATTGTGCAAACAATGAATTATCAAGGAAATGTTTACTGGCGCAAGGATGCAGCTTGACACATTATTTCATACAGCTCTTGCTTAGAAAAATCAAACTCCTCTATTTGTTTTATTGCCCTTTTATACATTTTTCCATGTCAACATATATAAATCTTACTAATTCTTGTTACATCCACTGTTTTGCTTTCAAAAATAGGATGCATGCTATTGTAGGATGTGATCTATTGCATACTTTTGTGGCTTCTTTCATAAATATGATATAGAGGTATGTTGATTTGGGACCTATCATGAATTATGCACAAATTTCATAACAGTATCGCAAACTAGGTAAAACTCACTTGGGAGTGTCATTACAAAGCTAAAAATTGGGCAAGCCTTTCGAAAAAGAACAGTGATGTTCATGGACACATCTGTGTTTCAGTTTGGGAATTTGAGTTAACACACATATTCAAGATTCATCTACTCAGGACACCACATACAACGAAACCAAGAGTAGCATAATGCCTGTTACCCAAAACTGACAACTTCTACACAACTTTAAGCCTATTCATAAACATTCAATACTGTACCTAAAAGAAGGGAGATTGTGACATTAAAACTGCATTCATACATATGTAATGGTAGATGAAGCATGCTTAACTGTAGTATAGCACCTCCAATTCCACTGTGTAGCAGACTTCCCATGAGTGTGAATAGGTAGACAGTTAAAATTGTATGTCTGAATTTGTGCAATTGAGACATCTTGTGCAGAATGCAAAAGATACTTACATGTTCATTTCTAGCACAAATTGAAAAGTCACATCTCAAGAAAGAAGAGACAGGCAGAAAGCAAACAAATGAGGAAGTATTAACATTTCCTATTGGGCTTTGTTTATCTAAAACCTACCTCTGTTGTTTGGCTTGGAAAAATTTGTTGCTATTCCTAACTGAACCATTGATCCCAGGTGTTGCATTAATAGGTAATTGACTATAACGTGTGAAGTTATTATATCTTAAGTCTTCCACTGCTTTTTTTTTTTTTTTACACTTCTAAATAGTCATTGATTAAAAATTATTTTAAAGCCACGATAGACTGTGCTGTATCTCCCAGACACTATTGAATTATAGACTGTACTCTCCTGCAGTAATCAATATTATGTGCAATACTGTCTTTTTACCCAGTGAAATTAATGTATTGTCAGGGAAAAAAAGCGTAAGCAGAACAAAACATATGAAGCTACTATTTAGGGTCCATCATTCTGTAGTTGTATGGTATCAAATTAATTATCTTTCTTTCTTCTGGCCACAAGCCTTCACATGATTTATAAGGCCGTTTATTACCAGGATGAGGAAAATTATTTACAAACTGTGAAACCACAGATGAAAAATAACGATGAATAATGGAATTCCTCAAGAGAGAACACTTTTCTTTTTTTCCCCCAGTTTGAAGGTCCACTTCTCTAGATCGCAAACTTCACGTTTTGCTTCCCGCCTTCTCAAACTACACTAACAACAAGTTTTGTTCTTCAAAGTTAAACATCACCCTGGGATGTTTTAAAGCAAATTCATATCATAACTATAAAACAAAACCAAACATCTGTTTGTTTAAAGACCTCTTGACAGGTCTGCCTTTCCAGGAACCAAGAGGCTTGCCAAAGCGGATCAGGGTCATAACTGTTGGCTGGCCTGGGAGTCTGCTGCCACAGCTGGGGCTAAATGGATAGGCAGCACTCCCATCAGCCAATCAGGAAGTTAAATATTGAATTAGCCAGGGCACAGCTTGAACCAGAAACTCAAAGAGATGTGGTTGCATTGGTGATTAACCCAGGCTGGGCTGGCTGTTAGGGTCCCTGACAACCAGACTAATTTGCTCTGAGTGATTACTGAACAGTACAGATACCATTTCCCAGATTGTACCATTCTGCTAAGTCCCCACTTTCTCTTTGTAATGGACTGCACTGGCAGCTCGGACTCTATTTTCCAGCAGACTCCTGATAAAGGAGAAGGAAGCCTAGGGGGATGCTGGGGTTTGGTGTGCAAACCAATGGTTAGTGAGAGAGATCTCATGAGTGAGGGATGCTGCAATCAGTGAGCTAAGAAGCAGAGACTCTGGGGTTGTGGTAGGACTGATCCTGATGGGCTGCAGCTGGTGGAGTGAGCAACAGACCCTTAGGAGATGCAGCAGGATTGAACCTGCCAGATTACATCTGGCAAGACATACAGAGGAGAGCCCAAGCCCGCAGCAGAGCCGATGCAGCAGATCACAGTGAAGAGGACCCAACTGGAAAGTCTGGGATGAATGGTAACCAGGTGCTTGGGAAACTGGGGGCAGTTTTGAGAGTTCTCAGATGGAGTGAGAGCTCTGGGATCCCTTGGTGTGACTATTCCAGTGTTAGCATTTCTTACTGGTCATTTGATTATTTACTGTTGAAGGGTTTTTACCACTGGGTGATTGTTATTGCCTGTTATGTTCATTCCCAGTGTATGAGCTGTAATGGCAATCTGCCTCTTATGTTACTTCCAGTGTATGTATTCTGATGGATTCAGTTATGTGCTTATAATTGATGCCTGTTGGCCTGTGACCCTAACCCCTCAGGGTCCACCTTATATCAGTTCTAAGAGTTCATCTTTGGCTCCTGTGTAGTTTTGGGGTATGCTTCACCTTCTTTCTGGTCCTCCCTCCTTCCACCTGTTCCCCCCACCACAAGGAGGTAGAGAACCCTCTGCCCAGGCCAGTGAATGGGAAGGAAGAGGAATGGAGCTGTAGAAGGGACATCTGCAATGCAGGATTTGCTGTAGTGGTGTATGCAGAGGGAAAGTCAATGAGGGTAGGACCTGCCACAGGAGGATCTTAAGGAATGAATAGTTCATGTCCTAGTAGTCTGAAGTCCTAGTAGTTTGAATCTAGTAGAGTTTTTTCCCCCCTTTTCTTAAAATGTATAAGATAAAGACACTATTTAGAAAATAATATTCATGTGCTAGACTTTCATAAAGCCCTTTCTTGCAAACAGATGCATGGTCCTATACTTTACCCATGAGAAAAGGCCACAGACTTCAGCAGGGCTCTGCAGGATCAGTGGGCACATCTGCTGATGGGTACTGACTAAGCCAGATATTGTGCTTGCTTGCTGGTTCCCTTGGCAAGCTGATAATGCTTTGTATTTTACACATCTACTCAGTCTAATTTAAAACAGAAAAAAGAGGCACAAGGAAATTGTCTTAGATCAGCATTCCCTTGTAATTTGCACTTCGGGGAATCAGATTTAAGAGAAGGGCAGCAGGAAGATTAGTGAGATGGCCTTACTTTTTTCAGTAACTGTGCTCCTGCATCTTGTATTTCTCTAGGATGCTGGCTGCAGAAATCCAGTAACATACACAAATAAGATGACACTCTAACGATTTAAACTATTTTCAGAAGTAAGCATTTGATTTAAGATGCACAGATGAATACCCCCCAGGGAAGAATATTCTAGCAATCAAAAGGGCCAAAGTCTTGATTTTTGGAAAAAATCTTCTGGGAAAAGCAAGGAATCTAACAGTGAATAAAAGGGAACCATACATATTGGACAGAGAGGGATTAGTCTACAGTTTAGAAAAGGAAAGATGCATATAGATTCTGATATTGCACAAGCTGCCCCCAAACGTATGTCTGGCCCCCTATCCAGTATTTTAAGGTTGTAAAAGTTAAAAATAAGAAAGGCTCACATACAAGATGAAACATCTGCATGACAGAAGCATATTTGTGCTGCTATTCCATCACCACCAATACCCCAGCAAATGCTGGCTGCCCTACTAAAAAATATTTGGAATGGCTCCCAGTTAATAAGGGAAAAAGTTCACATCATGTTAAAAGCAGATGGTTTTTCTTCTTGCTATTTTCCATTCATGTGATGCAGTATTGGTCAGCGTGGGTTGTTTTTCCTTCATCTAACCACCATTCTTCTTCTCCCAGGTAGATCAAGTAATAACTTGTCAAATATTTTGGGACACCTATACACGCTCTGTGTCTGTGTGTGTGTGTGTGTGTGTGTGTGTGTGTGTGTGTGTGTGTGTGTGTGTGTGTGGGGTGCTTTAATTACAACAGTTCTCAGAAGCTGCTTTAATTAAAATGCCTGCAACATTTTATGTATTCAATGTCCCACATTTCAAAATGACAGTGGGGGTGCTTTAACTAAAACGCATTGCTTTAGTTAAAGTGCCCCCCCCACCATTTTGAAATGCAGGGACGCTGAATGTGAGAGATGCTGCAGCACAGTAGAGCATTCTGATTAAAGTGCTCCAGCAGACTTGATTAATCGTTTTAATCGGAGCACGTCAGAGCATATGTAAAAGTGCCCTTGGTGTCTAGGAACAACTGGGTATTTCAGTACAGTTTCCTCTGTCTCTCTCATTTTTTTAATCAGCTAAACCTATTTAATGTTGCAAAGTGTGAACCAACCAGGGATGCAAAATTGAATCAATGACTGTGATTAATTGTGAAGTGACATTAGCATGCCAGACTTGATGCTACTCTGCTGCAGTGTAGATTCTACAATTGTCACGTGTTGCAAGTGCCCTTTGCAAGGAGAAACTGCAGTGTCTGTTGGACCAATATTTCCTTTGCAGTCCTCAACATCTGATGTTCCAGTTAGGCCCCAGTTCTACAAGCAATCACACACGAGCTTAACTTTATGTACAGTGAAGTCAATAACAGGACTACTTGCATGCCTAAAGTTAGGGATATACGTAACTGCAGGATCATGGTCTGAAACAGCAGTCTACTAACCTGGCTGGTAACAAAGTCTCAGTAATTAAGTGGAGGTATTCCTGAATTTGTAAGAATTGTTGTTTAATAGATATTTCTTTGGCTACTAGAACTTGATTAAAGGAGAAAAAGAAGATTTTAATTGCATTCTTGACACACCTATGAAGATAACTTTTTTTTTTTTTTTTTTTAGGTTCAAATAGGAACAGAGAATTGTAACTCATATTTCAAAAAAGGCAAATATTTATAAATATTTTCATAAATAGAAAATAGTTGTCTCTTGCTTTTCTAATATGAGTAATTGAGAGCAGATAACTAGGTATGCATCATGCTGGAAAGGCTATTGTAATTCTAATTCTGATCCAAGTTGTTATAAGAAAGGATTATTTACAATGAAATTGCTTAGCTTATACGTTTCATCTTTTTGCTACTCAGCTTTTTATCCAACAGGTTTCAAGCTACATGACTACCGAATAGAGTTGGATTCATCATCTTTTTCTGACTGATAGCGATGTCTGGTGGGCATTAATGCTAATCTAGTCTTGTGGTTGTTTCCTGAGAGACTTGGTATTAGCTCTCTTCCCTCTTTACCTGTTTTTGTTAATCATGTGTAATTTTTTCCCCATTTGTAACAATTTCAATAAACTCCACAAGGCTTAAAAAATTGTCAAAAGTGCCGACTGCCTTAGGAGCTCAAGTGCCGTTGGGCTTGGGACCCTAACTGACTTATTAGCAGATTTTCAGAGGTACGTCAGCATTTCAAGATGCAGATAGCTAGATAAATCACATGGTTACCCAATCCACATTGGTTTCAACAGAATGTAGGTATTTAACCTGCTTGAGCACTCTGAGAATCCTGCTGTGCCTAGCTGTATGTTCAGATACGCAAAGACTTTGGAAAATCTGGCCCTTAGGCACAAGTTTATCTTTCATTCCCATACGGATGTTTCAGAACCAGATGAATTCTTTTACTTCATATTCCCCTCATTTCCCTTCTTGCCTTTTCCCTCTGCTTTTTTTCCTTTAGTAATGTTATTAGAAACTTTTGATACCTGGGGTGCACTTTTTTTTCTGGATTAAAATTGGCAGCACACTTCACCCAAAGTGTGTGTGTGTATATTTTTTTTCAAAACATAGATTCCACTCCCATGCCAGAAGAAATCATGCCAGTGCTGAGATGTACTGTTAAAAATATTATACCAAATACATCTTTCTTTAAGCAAAGGATTAATTTTTGCACCAGTGGTTCTCAACCTTTTTTTTTTTTT
>NW_017728992.1:14425238-14429098 GCF_001723915.1 Gavialis gangeticus
TTTTTTTTTTTTTTTTTTAACTTCACGCCCCCCCTTTTATAACTTCTGAATTTTGCAGCACCCTAGTTGAAAATCATTGACCCTGATCAAGATTCAGACAAGACATGGTGTGGGGAGGGGAGAGGCAGGGGGTGGTTGAGGCTAAAAATGTTGAGAATCACTGATTTAGCTAGTGCCACTTAAGGGCGATGAGGGCAGGACCTCACCCTGCTGTGCCCTTCTCTTTCCAATGTCTGCCCCCTCCTGACCCCACTCAGGGGGTAAGAGCAGCCCTTGCTGCTGAGTGGAAGACATGAGCTGGGTTGCCAAGTGTGGCTCTTGTCTGTGTGCACCTACTCACAGCACAACAAACTGCTAGAAGTTGTGGAGGTGGATGGACACCGGGGCTGCCTGAGTGCAGGGAAGGGTTGGGGGAAGGCATCAGTAGCAGTCCCCAGCTAGGGACAGCCATTCAAAAAGCCTGAGTCTGAACTGATTCAAACTTTGCAGGTTAGTCTAACCTGCCTAGATTAAATCAGTTTGAAGCTGCAGAGACATTCCATCTGGACTGAGGAAATGCAGTGGGATAGGGGAGCGGGGGATAAACCTCTTCTTTGCCCCCTTCCCAGGGCCAGCATCTGGCCAGGCCCCCACCTCTGCCTATCCCTGCTTCAGCTGGGGAGCAGAGAGGCAGGGCCAGCCCTGCTGGGCTGGAGCAGAGCCCAGCCCAGAGAGCATGCTGGGGGACTCTGGTTTAAGTTAAACCAGGAAGGGGTCTGAGACCGACACTGCATGAATTGGTTTGAGCTCTATCGATTAAGTCTGATACCACATTCAACCAGATTTATGTGCACTGAACTTATGTTCTATTACAGGTTTAAACCAGTTTCCGATCACTTAAACCAGTTTGTGTGTGATGTTTGTCCCTAGTCCAGAGGAGCAGCCACAGGCACTGCTGGAGTAGCTGGGGCAGGTGCAGGGTGCAGTCAGGGGAAGAAAGGATTTACTTCCTCACACAGGGGGATCTCACAACACATGCCAGTTGCTCTTGCAGCACAGTAGCACACTGCAGCACACTCCAGGACTTGCTACATTAGAATGATTGTCATAGCTCAGATGGATAATATGCATCATTTCATGTGGGATCCCAAAAAAATTAGGTTTGGCCTTTTAGGACCTCATTCTCCATTCCTTATTCGTCCCTTTAACCCTCCTTTCTTTCCTTTTTCATCCCTTCCATGTCTTCATTTTCCCCTGTCCCTGATTTATTTCCATTATTCTCCCTTCTTTAGATGCCTGACATTTTTAAAGCTTTTCTCTGCAGTGGCTGAAGATTCCTAGTGCCAAATTTTACCACACTGGTCCCTCTCTGGCAGCTGTTCTTGTCATTGATGAATAAGAGACTCTGATTCAGCACAGCAGGAATACAGCAATCAATGCTGTAACAATTATGAGATTGGAATAAAATATTGCAAGTGTAAAGCTAATTGTTTAAAAGACCCAAAATGTGCTGGACACATTGTGAACACAGAGAAGACACAATCCCAGTCCAAAGAGTTTATAATACTGTCTAGACATAACTTCTAGATATGCCATAAGACTGTCAGTCTGAGGCAGTTTTGGCAAGTATTAGAGAGAGAGACAGAGCAATAGAGTTCCTTTTGCAACAGATACTACTTGATATAAATAGTGAGTATAATTATGGCCTATTAGAATCAGTGGGAATCTTGGCACTGACTTGAAGGGAAACAGGATTTTACTTAATATTTCTTTTCAACTCTGGTGTAGGTGGCAGGTGCAGTTTTGCAGTCTCTATTTAATCAGGTAATCAACTAGTTGAATCATAATCTTCAGCTTGATTGTCCTACAGTTTTAGTTCAAGGTAAACTTGAATATAACCCTTAACCTGACTTGTATCTATATGGAAAAAAGGGTTCAGCATGAGTAAAGTGGTCCTCCAAGCTTCAGCTACCTGACCTGTTAGGGACAAAGAGAGGTTGAAGATTTAACTGGTTATGCCGTGGAGTCTTCCCTTAATGCATGAGTTTTGCGACTTACAAATACCTTTCTAGAGGTCATTGTTGGGTATAATCCACCATGCCTCCAGACTAGGTTTTATCCTTGCATAATATAAATACTACTGTAACTGTCTGAAACTTGCTTTGCAGAGGGCCTTTTACATTCTAGCTCAGCGTTGTGCTTTTCTTAGTCAGATGGTCACTGACAGGAAACTTTCTTTTCAGCATGCAGTCTCTTGGCCTGAGGCTGAAACCAAATTTCCATTTGAGGGACACTAGCAGGATTTACAATTTCTGAACCAAGGCCCTAGATCTGTAGGTTTCGGGTGACATCATCCAAACTAATGAAGAAAGGAATCCACTGGGCTTGCCCGACCGGTGATGGGATGGAATCAAATCCCAGGAGCCCCTTTATCGCTGGGCAAAGGAGTGCAACCCTGAAGTGATGTCAAGGCTGGCCACAGAAATCTCAGGTGAAGTGGATCCAGTACTCCCCACAACTCTTCAGGCCTCTCCAGGACTGTGAAGGTAAGATGGAGGGACTGACCCAGAAACAACAACACAGGAAGAAAATGGTAGATGAACATGCACTACCTCAAATAAGTGAGGCATGATTTGCCATTGTTGTTCTAACAAAAGGGGAATGACTGAAGGGGCTTGTCACTGCCTATGTAAAATCATACTGGGGTATGTTGCAGATAGAGGGTGGGGAAATGATGGTTGTAGTTTCCCTTCTGGAAATGAGAACTGACATTTATGCTTTCCCTCATAGCCCCCAACCTGGTATTCAGAAGGCAAGTACTTTGTAGCTTTGCATACCTTGCTTAACAACCTCAGTTCCCCATGCTCAGTCACTCAGGCTGTGCTCTCCCCTCATCCACATACCTCCAAGATGGATTCCAAGCACAGAGAAATAATTTGAATGTATTATTTTATATCTAATAGTGTGCACACTGCTGCATATAAGCAAGGAAGACATTATTTGTGTCTTTAAATGCAAGTTTAGAAGCAGAAACATGTAATTTAGGGTGTGTATAGAGCAGTATGCTTTCTCATCCAACTGGTGCTAGCATTTTGGCATTTTAAGAGGGAGCGCCAATTTTAAATATAATACTGTCCTGGGAAAGAAATCCACTGTGAAGCTCTCCTGGTATAAAGTCCAGAGCACTTCAGAATTTTCTTGAGTGCAAAACCAGACTCTGTTGCAGCAGGGGGGAGAGGATGGCAAGAAACATTTCTTTTGGGTTGTTTCTCCTGCACCTAGTTCCTCTTCTCCCAAATTCTACTCTAGTTTCATTGCTTCACTGTGGTCTTCTAGTCTTACATCTTCTATAGCATAGGCGTAAGTTTATTTAAGCATTCTTGTAGCTCTTCTCTGAAACTTTTGCAATTTACTATTTGAATTGCAGACATCAGCGCCGGACACAGTAATCCAGTAGCAGTCTCACCTGTGCCAAATATAGAAGTGATATCACCTCCCTATTTATACTCAGTATTCCCTTTCTTATACATTCAAGGACTGCATCAGTTCTTTTGGCCATGTTGAACATAAAGATTTATTGGGCCTAATTCTACTTGACCCATTAGGTGAATAAGTAGACTTCAAAGCCTAAGTGTGATTCTATTCCACCCTGTACAAGGCCCTGGAAAAATATTAATGAAAAAAGTAGGTGGGTCCTCCTTTCTGCTTTTTTTGGGACTCAGTCTTAAGGGTCGGATGAGGATGTGTTATAAAATTAGATGCACTAATAAAATTTCAGGAACTTGAACAGGGTGAAATAGGATTACACTCAGGCAACTAAGTCTACATAAATGCCTAAGAGGTGGAATGCGATTTGGCCCTAAGTTCGTGTCTAGCTGATT
>NW_017728992.1:14429230-14434676 GCF_001723915.1 Gavialis gangeticus
TTTTTTTTTTTTTTTTTTTTTTTTTTTTTTCTAGCATGCCACCAAAAGCCCTGTTCACAGTTTTGCCAGGACAGGATGCTCCATTCTAGGGGTGCTCAACCCCCAGCTCACAGACCAGGTCCAGTCCCCAGCACTGTGGCATCTGGCCCACAAAACTAAAAAAATCAAGTGTTTGTACACGTCTACTCACTGCATTCAAATGAGTGTGTTTTTCTTTCTCTCTCAAAAAATATTTTTGCAAACCATTCAAATAGTAATTTGGGACAGTGATATCTGCGTAATGTTTATTTTAATTTGCCTTTGCTTGCTTTTAGGAGAAAGCTCTCTTTAAGGACAAAAACAGCCATCTGGTTTGCTATTTCCTAAGGGCCATGCCCCTCCTGAATTTGCATTTATGCATAAATGCATTTAGACAACCCCATGTGTCAGTGTCCATTTCAGCTTGTCATAGTGTCAAGAGGGGTTGAATAAGTAAGGCCATTCCAAATAGGTGTGAAAAGAACTACATCCATTGACAACTAGTAGGTTTAAACAATGGAAAGGCCCATTTCAAGAACTGAGATGACCATTTTCACAAAGAAGAGGTGTGTTTCTACAAAATAAATGCAATCCATCACCAGCACATTAAGGCAGCCATGCACCGTGATTACTCTCTTTCAGTAAATCACCAAAGTACCATAGGTTATAAAAGCTGTATACTCTGTGAAAACACTGCATATCCAAGCCAAATGGACACAGACAAACCAGCATGCAGCTTCATTTCCATGGAGTGGGGTTGCCCTTTAGGGCAGGGAGTATAAATGGCTATACAGTCCATGCACAGGGAGAGATGAAGTACAGCAGTTAACTGTACTCATGGCAGTAACCTCCATACAGTGCATCAGATTCTGAAAGTTAGCACTGTGGGCTCTGCAAGAAGATATCTTGCCTTTCCAAACTGATGACACTGAGCTTCTTTTGTGGGGACCTTTCTGTACCTGGCTACGCATGAGACTCTGAACAGCATGGGACAAGCTAAGGGGGACACTCTGACTTAGTCTCCTGCCCTCTGCAAAAGGCCAGCTCTTGGCTCATGTGTCAGATGTACCCCCATCCCCCCTTGAGCCTCAGAGCTCATTTGGGGGCTTCTGCTGTGATATAGTCTCATCTGGATTTTTGAGAGCAATGGCATAACATTCTTAGATGTTCTTCAGGGGTAGGTCTGAATAGTCCCCCAGTTCTATGGCCTACCTCACCAACGTGGCATATGCCAGCTTCCTTCCTCTTCTACTTGAAACATTTGGTCCAAGGATACATACATACAGGCATTACATTTAAATAGACTGACTCAACCCTACTTAGATCAAAGGGCATTTATACGCATACCTTTTTGTCCTGCGGTGTGCTGGAGATCCGCTGCTTCGGAGCTGATGCAAACTGCGGTGCATGCAGTTGTATAAGCAATGAAATGTGTGTCAGCGCGCAGAAAATGGTGGTGGTGCACTTTTGAATTAAAACACTTTCTATGTGTTTTAGTTCAAAAGTGCATCACCACCATTTTCTCAGCCCTGGCGTGCATTTCGCCAATTATATAACTGCAAGTGATGCAGCGCTGGGCCTGGCGGTGCTTACATGTGTGAAAATGCCCTAAATGCCCATCTGTGCAAATGTTCAGGGGATTAAATCAGGCCAAAAATGGTTGGCCTGATCTAAGTTCACTGCATGAATTAAAGTAAGCTGCATAAACAGACTGGGTGCAAAGAACACCTGTACACACCCAAAGAATACAATTGGGGAAGGTGGGAAAGAAAGACCCATATGGAAAGGGCAGAACAGTAACACAAAGGTGAGAGAGACAAGCAGGCAGGAAAACACTGGTAACAGAAGAGGAGGCTGGAGGCTATATAGGGAATCTGACTCCTGAGTGAGGAACCTGCTACTTTTGCAGCTTCCTGGAAAGCGGACACCGTGGCCTTCTCCTGTTCCCTCATTCTCCAGCCAATTAGTTTTTGATCGGTTACTCAGAGGGAGGAGCGAAGGTAAAGGACTGTGCGTCTTCATTACTGCGTTTCAAGGCCTGGTCCTGTAACATGCCAAACACCTCCTCCAAAATTTTCAGTACTCCAAGGCCGCTACTCTGTTTCAGCTTGTAGATGACCACATTGAGACTACCTCTGAGTTGCCCAACTAAAGCGTAGGAGCAACTCTGTTACCCTATATTAGCACCGTGTCCCCATGGAAGGGATAGTATCATCCTCCAGAGATGTACAGATGTCTCCCTATTCCTATAACGGGGAAATGTACATGTTTAAACCATTTATTTAGCCCTTGGCATCCAAAGGGCTATGAACCTGAGTTCCTTTGAGCAGCCAAGCCTAAGCATCTTGCTGAAAGTCATCCAGGAAGTTCATGGAAAAGCAGAGAAATGAATGCTGATCTGTTGAACTGTAAGGCTGTAATGTTAACCATTAGACACTCCAGTTTTAGGTTTCTCCCTCTGGGCAATTACTGCTGGCCCAAATACTACTGCAGTTGCTGGCCTTCTCCCCCTGTACAACAGCACATGAATGAAAGGCAAGACAATTTTCTATGAAAAGGCAGAGCAAGGAAAGGAGGATTGGAAGGGCCTTAACAATTCACAATAGTATTAGACACTGGTTTGCAAAAAACACTTGAAATGTCCTGAGTCAGAAACATGAGACTGTTATGCTAATAAATAACAGCCCCAAATCTTGCTGTGTTAGCATCTAACATCAACAATAGGAACAAGTACAAATGCAGCCAACGGGAGAGGACCATTCATATTCAGGAAGCAACAAATCGGGTATTACTTATTCGTCAGAACAGTTTAGCTTATCATCTATCATGTTCCCATATTTGTATTAAGCTTCTCTCTAAGAAGTATTTTGGCTGCATTCTATTAAAAAATAAATACAGTGGCTTTATATCTTCAACTGCTATAATCTGGCAGGGGAGAGAGCATTGGTATGTTAATACCCAGTGAAGAAAATTCAGATTGAAGAACCAGAAATATTTTGTTGTCTTGCTTGTGTCAGATGAGGAACTTTATTTATTTATTTTTAAATCCACAGGAATCTCTTTCTATCCAACATTGATTATATCATTCTTTCCATTAACTAGAAACAATAGTTAATCCTGGGCACTTCTACAGGAGACATTTACAGCAGAGCAGACTAATTTTGCTCTGACATAAACATCCTAGGTCTACACATGCGGCCCTATTAGGCTGCAGGAAACTAATTAACTCTGCAGCAGGATAGTACTTGTAAATACTTGTTAAAAAGCCAAGCTCCAGCTGCTGGCCAGACTCCAGTGGCAGAATCACTGTAGTTGCAGCCCCAGGAGGTTCCCAGGACTGCAGGTAAGGCTGCTGGGACCACCCAAGTACTGGCCCCAGACACCCCTACTCTACCCAGGGCAACCTGCAGCATGTCAGAGGATGCATGGCACTAGCAGTGTACTAGTCATCCCCGGGGAAGCAAATGTCCATGTGAGTAGGCCAAGGGGACTACTCACAAAGTAAGAGACCAAGTGAGCAATGGTGTCAAAGAAACCTTGCTCTGAAAGGAACAGTGATTTTGGTTCCAGTAAACGCCTCTATTCAGAACTGCATTTAAGCATGTATGGAGATGCATGCTCTGTCCACTTACTGATTAATTGTTTATATAAATGTAAATGAAATGTTAGAAAAAAATGTCAACAGATAACAACCAGCTATCTGCCCTGCCAACTAATACATTTGTTCATTGGCATTTGGGGATTTTGTCTGCCCTACATTTGCTTTCCTTACCCACTGTTGCTAACCCACATTCAGATGCAGCCACAATGACAAATAGGGATACTAGTTTAGACAAGCATCATCAGTGTTTTAATTCTTATGTTTTTCAAACATGCTTTAAATGACAGCATGGTCAAAATGCTAGCAGTTACAAGCAGCCTGTAGCAGCACCCTGATAGCTTAAGTGTTTGTATAAATGGATGCAATTCATGCAGGAGAAACAGCCAGGGAAGCGGAAGCATGTAATGGTTTTGACATAACATCTTTATTGTGCTTTCACATCCTGACGTAGTGGCTCTGCAGCTATGAAATTATTCCAATAAGAGAACCTCAGTCAGTGAAGAAACTTTAGCTGAATATGCTCCACTTGTAATAAATGGCAGGAAGTTGGTGTATTCTGCTTCCTAGCCAACAGCATTTCTCCCAAGAGCTAAGTGCTGAGAAACTGAACTTGTGAGACTGTCTGAAATGCTACCATCTGCTAGCTATATAAAGCCAGAGAGGTTGTTTTTTTATGTCACAATATTTATGCCAATAAGCTCAATTTAACAACAAAGAATGAATTTTGGTAAGGATACAAGAAATTAAATGCAAAAGAGAAGTGAGTGGCTTCTGTAGAGCACCTAGACATCTGGAACACAAGGTAAAGAAACTCCAAGAATAATGTTGGCTTTGCCTAGAAAGTAAGGAGCCCTAATGAAGAGCAAAGTTTTTTGTTTGCGTAAACAGAGTAAAAGGACAGGGCCTGTCCCAAAGGTATATACACTTAGCAGGGAGGAGTGAAGAGGTATATAAGGGACTATTAAACACAGCAATTGGAGATGCAACCTCAGGTTCAGGACATCCTTAAGCCTATGACTATGGGCAACTGGTAGTATTTGACATAGGATGGATCTCTCTACACATGCACTATTTCTTATACTCTCTTTGTCTAAAGCATCTGCTATTTGCTACTATTGGAATCATGGTACTGGGTTCAATGAATATGTGGCCTGACTCCGCTACACCCATTCTTAGGTTCTCATGACAACAAGGAAAAGAGCGAGAAGAACATGTGTTACCGCAAGCCATGTATGGAGACAACTGTATTGCCTGGGAGGCTTTTACAGCACATGCACAGTCAAGCTGTCTTTCACATGTACATCTGAGGAATAATACCAGTGCACTTAGCGGGCCCTCCCCGCTTGCTGCTGTTGTAATAACAGTAGCTGGGGTGGCAGACCATGCTTTGGCAGAACTAACAGCCAGGGACTGTTTTTGAGGTTTAAGTCCCTGAAATAGGTAAGACTCCTGCCTTCCCTTGCCCTTGGAACCCAACCCTTCTAGTGCTTTCCCTGTCCCCTCCTCTACCCGCCCTTTCTTTCTCCCACAGGGTTTTCATAGGCTATTTCTAACTCCCCAGAGTGGTTTCACTGGCATATTTTCAGGTATGGAAGGTATCAGTGGACACAAGTAGACAGGATGGGCGTGGGGTGTCCTTGCCACCAGAGACAGCTGCCCTGGTATAGACATGTCATAGTTTCATAGTTCATAGTCTCATAGTTGGTAGGGTTGGAAGGGACCTGAGCAGATCATCAAGTCCAACCCCCTGCCATGGCAGGAAAGAGTACTGGGGTCAAACAACCCCAGCAAGGTGTTCATCTAGCCTCCTCTTAAAGACCCCCAGGG
>NW_017728992.1:14439676-14440942 GCF_001723915.1 Gavialis gangeticus
CATCTAACCTCCTCTTAAAGACCCCCAGGGTAGGAGCCAGCACCACTTCTCTTGGAAGTTGGTTCCAGATCCTAGCCACCCTGACAGTGAAGTAGCGCCTCCTGATATCTAGCCTAAACCTACCCTCAGCCAGCTTGTGACCGTTATTCCTGGTCACTCCTGGTAGTGCTCAGGGGAAAAGGAACTCCCCCAATGCCTGCTGGTCCCCTCTGACTAGTTTGTAAACATAGGGCCTTCCCTGCTGATCCCTGATTATGCGGGTGGCCCTCCTCTGCACCCTCTCCATGTTGTCCACATCCCTCCTGAAGTGTGGTGCCAAAGAACTGGAAACAGTATTCCAACTGTGGCCTGACCAGTGTCTCATAGAGGGGGAGGATCACCTCCTTGGACCTGCTTGAGATGCATCTGTGGATACATGACAAGGTACGGTTGGCCTTCATGACCGCATCCCCACACTGTTCATTCTGGCATCAATAATGACTCCAAGATCCTTTTCTGCCTTCACACTGATGAGAAGGGAGTTCCCCAGCCTGTAGGTATGCTGTGGGTCTTCCTCCCCAGGTGCAGTACCTTGCACTTGCCAGTGTTGAAACCCATCCTGTTCTCATCCACCCACCCTTGTAACCTGTCTAGGTCTGATTGCAGCCTGTTCCTCCCTTCTAGCGTGCCCACTTCTCCCCACATCTTAGTGTCATCTGTGAATTTGAACAGGGTGCTTTTTACCCTATGTTCTGAGTCACTGATGAAGATGTTGAACAGTGTGGGCCTGAGGACTGAGTCCTATGGAACCCCACTGTCCACATCCCTCCAGGTCAAAAATGACACATCCACTACCACTCTCTGAATGCGGCCCTCCAGCCAACTAGTGATCCATTTGACTGTGTAGGTGTCTACGCCACAGTCTCCTAGTCCTTCATTGGCCACTTGCATGGCAGCAAAGGAGAGTCTTGAGACATAATTTGATGGAGGATTAAGAAATTAATTTATAGTCTATTGAAGGAGGCATTCCACAGATGAGGGGCAACATGGAAGAGACAGCAAAGACACAGATGAACAACCAGCCAAACTGGCAGTGCAGGCCACTGGAATATTGGAGTGGGGGGAACAGAGATAAGAAACAGGAGAATAAAGAGGATCTAGATCTTTGTAGATTTCATAGATTTCAAAGACGTTACGGCTGGAAGGGACCTCGGAAGATCATTGAATCCAGCCCGCCGCCGGAAGTGTAGGAAGTCAGCTGGGGTCATAGGATCCCAGCAAGAGAAG
>NW_017728992.1:14440953-14445364 GCF_001723915.1 Gavialis gangeticus
GGCTGTGGTCATGGAAGCCAAAGCCTTTCTGATGACACCAGCGCCACAGTCTTTGGTTAACTACATGGATCCTCCTCTTGCTTCTCAGCCCATACCCCAAGACTGGGAGGATCAAAGATAACACCACCTGTGCCCCCAGACCATTTAACCCCGCTCCCAAATCCCTGTAGTGTCTCATGACCCAGCTGGGAGCTCTCCAAGCTGTGTCACTGGTACCCACATGAATAAGGAGCATGGGATAGTGGTCTGTGGGCTGGAGGAGCTTAGGGATCCTCTTGGCAATGTCCCAGATGTGGGCCCCCAGGAAGCAGCAGACTTCTCGGGCTAAGGGGTCGGGGCAGCAGATTGCCCCCTCAGTCCCCCTCAGGATGGAGTCTTGCATAACAAACACGTTACGTTTTGTCTTGGGGAGAGCGGGGACGGTAGCTGCAGTTGAGCCTGTGTTGCCTGTGGGAGCTGGCAACTCAGCAGGCTCTGCTGTTGCAGCAAGAGGTATGTACCTGTTGCTAAGCTCTGGCAGGGCAGGGGCCTTGTTGCAGTGGGTCTTAGGGCCCTTGACCAACTTGGTCCATGCCCCTGACTGGACAGAGTGGGAGGTCCCAGAGTCCTCCCTTGTCCTGGAGCTATGTGGGAGAAGCAAGGCAAGTTTGGAGGGAAAACAGGACTGAGAAGAATGTTTTGTTTCATTTTATATGTTTTTATTTTTGTTTTTGGTAGTCTCCCGAGTCCCAGACTGCCACGTCTCCGGCACCTGCAGTTTTGGCCATCTGTTACTAAAACTCCTCCAAGTTTCCTATAATTGGCTTCTCTGTTATTTATGCTATTTCTGTATTTAGTGAGTCTTTCTCAGGAAAAAGAACTTGCGTGTTGACTGACAGAAGCTCTTTATGTCTCTCTAGTCTAATATTCCTACGTTCCTGAAGCACTGTTCAACTGCTTAGTAGCTCTATAGCAGAACTGAAGTGACAATGCCTTTGGGTCTAAATGAGCACATTTCTACTTACTTTATTAAACATAGTAAACCAATTGCTTAAGTTTATTTCTTCTGTGGATTTTGCTGTAACACACACCAATTATATCCACCACAGTCTAATAAAATGCTTCCAAAAAACAGCAGCTTCCACATAACTTTGCTGAGCTGCTTGCAAAATCTGTAATGTGCTTAGATTTCTGAGACTGGACCTGACTGGCAGCTGGATCATGATGTATTCTCTATATTATTTCTCTGAAGTTAAATTGTATGTTTGGATATTTTTTTTTTTATTCATAATGCTTGAGGAGCCATCAAGGAAATATGTTTCTGTTGGAGGCTGCCAAAATCCCTATTTACTTGAGTGGAAGTAAGATCAAGCCCCCCAAAAAGTGTTTTACAAATTGAACATCTGTTATTAAGATTACTTCTGCTACCACATTCACGTACTCAGAAAAACCCCCATGTGTTTAGAGCGTCATTCTGACATAGGTTTGAACATTATAGCACAAAAATGTCTAAAAAGCAAATTTTATGTCTTTTTAAGAGTTGAGGGGAAATATCACTCTTTTACTTGCTGTGTACATGTGTAAAGCAGGTATAATAAGGAAAGCAGAGATCTTAGAGTGGTTTGGCAATAGATACAGGAGAATGAAAAATTAGTTGTACTTTGAAAGTAGACGCGTGCCTTGAGGTGCTGATTGCGCCGTAACTGGTTACTACTGCACAGTAGTATTGCGTGGCACAAAGCATGACGTGACAGTACTGCACAGTAGTAATGAGCTACTGCAAAGTCAGCCTCACCTAAAAGCCATTTGGTGATGCTACTGTGTAGTAACTCCAGTTACTGTGTGGTCATTACTAAATGACTACTCAGTAATGACTGCACAGGCAGCATCTTGTGTAGACTTGACCATCATGTCTGGTTAAATGTATACGTTTGCATAAAAGCCATTTTGAGATATTATTGTGTGCTTGATACTAACTGCAGGCACCCTGTGTCCCAGCCTGCCCCAGCCTGCAGTATATGAAGCAATGGGACAATGAGTCCTGCTGCAAACTGCAGAAGCAGGGACGTACACTGCAGCACAAAGTAGCAGCACAAATTTGTGCCACTACTATTTGTGCAGCTGCAAATGCACACCCCTGCTTGCATGGACACGGCCCCTGAGTTCTTCATGGTATCCACAGGAAATGTTCACCTATATCATAAACTTCTAGCTCTCACCTTCCTCAAGCAGAAATGCATATTCCTCTCCTTCCAGACTGGAGTTTTATGTTGTTGTCCCCAAGCAATTCACTATGCCTAGTCCAGCAGGACTAACTTCAGCTTAGCCTCTGCAGCTGTTTACAGGGACAATTACAAGAATTAACTAATGGCCCTCCAGTTTTCACAGAACAAAGCACTATTTATTTAGCACCAAATCATTACAGAGAAAGCATATCACAAGCAAGTAAACAAATTGCCTACACACTAAACTTACCATTGTATTCATAGGCCCTTGACAAGTTCAGTATTCAAGTTGGTCAATTCTTTCTTTCAGTTTAAGTGTCTCTGTGTCTATGATCTGGATTCTTTTTCTAATATTTAGCTTTATTAGCCTTTTGAACCAGAGTATTTACCCTAGAAGTTGAGAGTAGTTGCCTGCAATAATGATTTGCCCAAACAACCTCTGTTGTTATTTCAGATTCCATAGGAAACCTAGCCATTGAGCCAAGAGCAGAAGTGAACATATAAAACTATAGCCTTGATACAGCAGGTTCTATTTTTTTTTTTTTTTAATATTCTCGGTGTCCATAGCATCTGTCATATTTCAGTGTAATAGTCTTTCAAATGTCCATGCTTCCAAAACATTGCTTTGTTACATACGGCCTTGGTGAGGACAATACTGGAATGCTGCAAACAGTTCTGGTATTCACTTTTTATAATCAAAGCAAAGGCACATCTCAGCCTAATGGCTGATTTATGCCATCTGGAAATCTAACCCTTAGTGTCCTTTCAAGAGGGTGGGTGAATACCATTTTCATATATTCTGTATGATAGACAGACCTGTATAATGCATCTAAGTCATGGTAAGATAAAAGGAAATCCAAAAGTTTTACGTGCAGGAGAACTAAACAGAGCCATATAGAAAATAATACCCATTTTGTCTGGTGAGAACAAGTTGTTCTTTAAATTCTGCTACATTAGCATTTTGTCATTCAGTCACATCATACTGGGCTAGGGGTATTTTTTTAACTCTGCATGACATGTAACAGCGCTTAGAACTAATGATGTGATGTGACTTGACAACATTTTCAGCAAAGAAGTATTATCTTTCTGCTGCCAATGTAGCAGCTCTTCTATTTTCTTGAAAAATACAGGATTTGCATTACAAAAAGGTGACCTTTTCTTTGCCTCTAGTAAGTGATACTCACTTCACTATATACAATAGCCCATAGAATTCCCACATTTTACCAAACACCACTTACCTCCTCTAGGGTTTTTAAACTGATTTATTTATCAATTTATATAGTGCCCTGCACCAGCTGTCTGCTAGAGAACAAAGTCAAAACACTCAAATTGGGTCCAACAGCCCAAGGGAAAAGCCAACTACTCTGCCAAAACTAATGGGGAGGAAAAAAGAAAGAAAAGTAGAAAGAGCAAGCTAATGGAAAGAGGAGAATCAAAATGGTCAAAGGTGAATTAACCTGAATAGAAAGGCCTCATTTAGAATAAGTCTTAAAGGCAGCTACAGAGAGCTCTGCCAAATATTTCAAAAAAGTCAAGACTATAGCCGTGGTCTCAAGTGGCTTTGTGTGTTTCACAATTGGAAGAATGTTTTTTTCCACCTTAAAAGCAATTAGTTCATATATATAACAACTTTATACTTCTCAATTGCCCCAAAAAGTCATATCACTGCTCTGAAACGGTTGGGATCCTTATGAAAAGCTCTTGAGCATTGCACATTGGAAACGCTCTTGCATAGCACTCCTAAAGAACTGCTTTTACACAGAATTCCATCCTCAGTTAGAAGTGTCCTTACTTGCAAAGCATGGAATTGGCTAGAAAATACCCATTATTACCAGGACATATAAAAACAGTACTTGGCATGCCAGTGCAAGCTCAACTGAGTTTGTATGTGCAATCTGATTGTTGTGCATTGGACTCCTCAGGCATTCAAGAAACTTTGGTGGTACCTGGTAACTCACCAAAGAGACAGTCTCCATGGTCTTCCAAGTCTGATGACTGACAATGATGAATGATGAGAAAAACATTGGTAAATGGAGGTGCATAGATTCATAGATTGTAAGGCCAGAAGGGACCTCGGAATATCATTGGGTCCAGCCCCCTGCACCAAGCAGGAAAGATAATTGAGGGTCAGGTGACCCCAGCAAGGTGACTGTCTAGTTTTCTCTTGAAGATTTCCAGGGTAGGTGATTACACCACCTCTGGAGGAA
>NW_017728992.1:14445545-14460271 GCF_001723915.1 Gavialis gangeticus
GGCTTATTCCACAGTCTGGACACCCTGACTGTGAAGAAGTTTTTCCTAATGTTGAGCCTGAATCATTCTTCCATGAGTTTGTGGCCATTACTCCTAGTTTTCACCTCAGGTGCCCTGGTGAACAGTTGCTCACTGAGCTCTTTATGTACTCCTCTAGTGTAGCAGTAAGCTGCTACTATGTTCCCTCTCAGCCTTCTTTTCTTCAGGGTGAAGAGTCTCAGATCCTTCAGACTTCCCTTGTATGGCTTGCTGTGTAAGCCTCTGATCAAGCCTTGTCCATGTCCTTGTTAAAACTGTGGTGCCCAGAACTGGACTGTGTACTCCAGCTGCAGTCATGCCAAGCCTGTAGGTGTGTTGGGGGTTGCTCATCCTGAGGTGGAGCACTTTACATTTCTCAACACTGAACTTCATTAGATTCCGATTTTCCCAACTTGCTAGCCTGTCTAGGACTACCTGTATCTGTAGCCTTTTTTCAAGCATGACCACACTTCCCCATAACTTGGTGTTATCCATGAACTTGGCCAGTGAGCTCTTCACCCCCACATCCAAATCGTTAATAAAGATGTTGAAAAGCACTGGATCAAGCATGGACCCCTGTGAAACACCGCTGCCCACTTCTCTCCAGGAGGACAGATCCATGACTCTCTGGGTCCTATCCTGCAGCCAGTTTCTCACCCACCTTACTGTCTCAGAATGAAGCCCACAATCCTCCAATTTTCTCACAAGGACACTGTGGGATACTAGATCAGAGGCCTTCTGGAAGTCTAGGTATACAATGTCAGCCTGTTCTCTTGTGTCCAGGTGGTGAGTTACCTTGTCATAGAAGGAGATGAGGTTTGTACGTCAAGACCTGCCTGCGATGAAGCCATGCCAGCTGTCATTCAGAATCTTACCTTCTGCAAGCTTATTTCAGACCCTAGGATGGAAGTTAGCCTGACTGACCTACAGTTACCTGGGTCTTCCCTCCTGCCATTCTTGTTGATGGGCACAACATTGGCCCTCTTCTAGTCCTCAGGGGCTTCTCCAGAGCGCCACGAGTTGTGGAAGAGTTTCACCAGGGGTTCCGCAATGACTTTGGCCAGCTCCTTCACCACTCTTGGATGAAGATCATCCGGTCCTGCTGACTTGTATAGGTCTAATTTTTTTTAAATTGGGCATATGACCTATATCCAAAGATTTTTTTCATTATCGATTGTTAATTGTGTTTTACTTTGTTGTGTGGTATTGCCCAAAGGGCCTGAATCTTGCAATCAGTTTTGAGACGAACAGTTCCATACTCCTGATCAGGTTCAGGTCATCATGAGCAGAAGTCTGTGAATAACTGTTTTTTCAGTTTGGCTCCTAAAGGGAAAATCTGGATTTTTTTCTCCCAAGAGTATAGTGGATGGGAGGATCAATGTAAAATGAATGGCTTTTAGCTGTTTGGCAATTGAAAATAAATGCTCTTGAGTGTTCAACAAAACATTACATTCTACTCAAAATAAAACATTTAATTTCATATACTTCTGTAAAAATAAAAGGAAACTTGGAAATGGAAAAACAAAGCCACAAGGGGACAGGCACTGTTCACAGAAGCATGCACAAAGAAATGGTATTCTCTATTCTGTGCTCATGAGAAGAGGCTAAAAGAACTAGAATTATTTAGTTTGGAGAAGAGTGGGGATTAGACAATAGTCTTTAAATGCCAGAAATATGATAATTAAGAGGATAGAGAAGGACTTTTCTCTGTGATTAGAGGGGATGGGACAAGAATCAATGGCTTCAAGCTGCAGTAGATCAAAATTAGGTTGGAGACTCAGAGGAGCTTTCTGCCTATAAGGATGGTCAAGCATTGAAAAAGGATACCTAGAAAAATTGTGGAATCTCTTTTTTTGGAAATATTCAAGAGCAGGTTATACAGACACTTGACTGGGACAGTTTAGCCAGCGACAATCCTGCCTTGAGCAAGGGACTGGACTAGGTGACCTTGTGAGGTTCCTTCCAGCCATACTTTCCTATGATCCCATGATACTTACCTTGGATAGAGAAGACCCAGGTTTAAATCCATTCTCTATCTATTTTGAGGCAGGGTCTGGAATCAGAGTATCTCCCCTCTCACAATGGAATGCCAACTACTGGTCAATGAGGCATTCTGAGTTGTCTTTCTCTCCCAATGCAGCTGTTCCACTTTGTATAAGTAAATATACATTAAGATCATGGCAAGAATCTTGATACCTCCTGTCCCAAGTGAGTGCCAGAACCACTTGGGTGTGCCATCATTCTTACTCTGGCCATGGGCAATGCTGGGGGGGGGGGGGGGGCACAGCAGGGGTTGGTTTTTTTTTGGCTAAGACCAAAATTTGCTTTAGCCTGCCCATAGCCACCCCAAGTCCCTGGCCTCCCCCCCTAGGCTGCCACTGCCTGCCCCACTCCCAACCACAGCCCACAGAGGTGTGGCACCTTAAGTGTGTATTGTTATAAAGATGAGTATGTTTAGCCAGAGGATGTATAGCACAGCCCTCCCAACTTTGTATCTAGGCCACCTCAGCCCCTTCACCAGGAAGCAGCTAGCACTGTCGCTGTCCCTGGCACAGCGAATATTTAAGCATTATATAAAAAAGAATAGCTATCACCCTCAAAGGCACACACTGAGCTTGTGATTCAGTGACCTGGACTTCTAGCTTTGAGATTCACCTTCAAAGGCACTTAAAGATGGTTTTGTAGTTACATGTGGATATACACAACTTCACACTTTCTGATAGTGCTAAATCATTTAAAATATGGAAATAAATGAAATCTATTATTCTCAAGTGACAATCTCCTGAAAGGTGATCTTAAACTTTAGTCTGAATCAAGCAAACAACAGATTTTAACCTGGGTGACCCTCACACAAAATGAAGGCCCTTAACCAGACCTGCTTCCTTCTCAAGTTTGTCAATAGCACCTAAGTCTGCTTGTGAGTTTAGTCTGCAAAATCAAAATGGTTCATTTTGGGAATGCCATATTAGTCACATCAATGTTTTTCTTCATTTTTTCAGCATCCATAGTCTTACCTGGATTTATGAATTCCTACTGAAACTGTATCATTCAGGAGAAAAACTGTTCACCAAAACATGCTCAACTCTAGCGTACAAGCTTTTACAAGCTAGATGCTGATAGTGCCCTTTATCTTGAAAGCCTGCAAATGAAGACCCTGTTCCTACATTGCAGAATGGGCACAAACTTTTTAACATATCTGATTGTGACAGAAGTGTAGAAAAGGTGAAGCAGGAGAATGGAAACAACAAAACTCAGGTCTTTTGATTACAAAGATTACAGATGGATACATACAATTTTACCCTTTCTTATAGTGCCAAATCATTTAAAATATGGAAATAAAACCTGCTCATCTCAAGTGACTCAGAACCCCATCACTGTTTATTCTTTTGAAGTATAAAGATCTGGTGTAAACATTCTTTATTTATATGTTACTGTTCTTTTTATTTAAATCATTTTAGTCTTTTAAAAATTAGAATAAAAATATTACACCTTCTGTCCACAAGCCTCAGCATCTCAAAGACCCTTCAGGATTTTTCTACCCTGCAGAGTGAATTCTACTAAGTGACACCCAAGGTCTTTTAAAGAAGATGCCCCTACTTGTAGGAAAAGTATTTTTAAGTCTGCAGGTCTAGATTTTTACACTAAGGTGGGTTATGAGATAATTATCTTCTGCTTATATATTCATGGATAAATCCTCTTTCACTTTACACACCTAAATGGCACATTCACAGCTATGTAGCTTTGGTTTTGGTATTTATGCACAGTTTGGGATCCACAGAGAAAACTGCTAGATAAGCACATACTTTGACAACTTTTGGCCACTTGCTCCCTGCTATGTGTATGCAGGCCTGGCTGACCAATATATTTAATTAGCATTCCAGTGCTGATGAAAGGTTTCATAGAAAAGAGGCCTCACATATCCTTTTTGTAGTCCAGCAAATGTTCTCCATGTGCCCTTGATCCCACTGGCAAACACCTCCAAACATAGATTAGTGAAGCGTCTTTATCATCAAAAGTGGGAGAGGCTTTGACAATGCCCGGCATCCTTAATTGGAACTAGGAGGATCAGACAATGGTATTTCATTGTGGGCCTGGCTTCATCTAGGGCACTGGATCATTGATGTTTCTCACATCCATGGAGATGGCAGAGGGTAGTGCCAGAGGCCTGGCAGAGATAGTGCAAGGTAGCCTTCCATGCTGATTATAGATGAAAACAACGTTCTAGGTGATGATTGTGCTAGTGATGGTTATAAACCTGTGGGCAGAAATACAGTATCTGCTGTCTCTGATGAGGTGATGTTGCAAGTTACATTTTGCATGAGAGATATGGTCCTCAATTTAATATTTCAGGTGTCCAATCCATGGTTTTCTATAAGTATAATGAGTTGAGGCCCAGTTGAGGTAGACCTAGTCTGTAGGTAAGCAGGGAATCAGGTTTGGTCATACCTCAGGAAAAGGCCCTGCCCAGATGGGCTATATAAACTCAGACCAGACAGATTACCTGGCTGTACTTTTGGCCTACTTAGAACTATAAAACTTGACTCCGTGCCTTAAACTTCTAGCTTGTGACTCAGTGCTCCAGACTTCTGGCTTAGACCTGCCTGTTTATTCTTACTTGCTCCTGTTCCTGTCTTGGACTTCTTAGCTTGACCTACAGTTTCCCCTCACCCCAACCTTGTCTTGACCCTTGGCTTGTTATCCTGGACAAGGACCGAAACTTAGCTTTACTTTGGCTTCTACTCTGATAAAGCCCTGACCTAGTACACTCCACTCCAGCTGCCTGCCTATGCCCCAGTCAGCTCTTTATAGTGATGATATTTTGGCCTTGCATATGCAGTGGTCCTAATTTGTGATCATGCAGGCAGAAGAAAGGAGGAGCCTGTACTTAGAGCATGGTGAGAATAAATTTCTTTAGGGAGGGAGATATGGATGAGGAATGTAATTTCACTTGGTTTTCCCACCACTATGGGATGTCATCATACCAATAAGGTGCATGCCGGCTAAAAAACAGAACCACTGTGACATCACAACATGGTGCTTGTAATCTTGGAGACTTATTTAAATGCTTGCAGCATTTTTGAGTTGTCCAGATCACCTCTACCTACAACAGCAGCAGAAAACAGCATGGCAGCAGAAACCCACAGTGACCCCAGGATGTTTTATACACAGTTCTCTTGTACACCTCATCACTAACCTTAGCTGCCATTTTTTTACTGATGTCCTCAACTTCCTTAGGCAGCACTTAGTCTCTGAGACAGCCTCCTGGCCTGCCCTTGTCAGCTGGTGTCAACTCATTTATTCAGGCACCCATTCAATTATCTGCATTTTCTCTCATCACAGCATATATTTCATTTACTTCTTCCAAAGGGAAAAAAAAATCCCATATGGTGCATGAGCCATTTCCTCCAATCAGTGGCCTCCCCTTCTTCCCATATCTCCTGACCTCAGGATATCCCACAGAGCGGAGGTACAGACCATGTCAGAATCATGCTGTGTCTTTTATAGCTTTCTTCCAGAAAGCCATAAAATTATGATGTCACTGCCACATGATTCTGGGAGTTCCCATCTCCCAAATCAGCGTTGCTGTTGGTCCCCTGTAGTGGAGGCTCTGATTCACTTCTGTGTGGGGTCGAAATGACTGATAGATCTCCAACTCTTCAGTGCTAGAGATACAACTATTGGCTCTTTGTGCTGCCTAGAGAATTTGATTTGATGAGATAGAAGCTATGAGCATAGCTGAGGGTATGTAGTTTGGGGGGGTGGGATTGGTGGGGAGGTATCTATATGCCCACAAGTTTTGCAAAAGGAAAGAGTAGCAACCAATTGAGTCAGCAGTGGAAAAGGACAAGAGTTGTTGTAAGCTGTATTTACCCTCCAGAAGGTGTGCAGCGTAAGAGGCTTTGCTCAAGGAGACAAGGAGAAAACGGGTCACTCCCCAGCAGTATCACTGGGAAACAGGCTATGAATGAAAACTTGCTTGGGTTCTTTTGTGTTTACAGAAACAGCAAGGGTGGTTTGAAATTCCCAAACTTTGTGCTGGGGCTGTCTGGGAATCTTCTGGGGAAGCGAATGCCATCAGTCACCTGGGTGGTAAGGAAAGGATGAAAGATGCTTTCCTTTTATCCTGAGGGCAAGGTGGTGCTATGCATGCCTCCTGAGCATGTCTCATCTCAGACACTTGGTCTGTCTCCAGTCATCTCTGGCTACTGAGATACTTCTCAAGAGTCCAGACTTCTATGATTAGCGGCAGACTTAGGGGTAGACTGGCCTTCCAATGTGACCCCCTGCCCTTCTAAAACCCACTGTGGACTCTGGCCTAAATATTTCTAACATATTTTGAGGATCTAGGATGAAAAGTACTCTATTTAAATCCAAGCATTATGATTGACAAAAGCATGCAATTTCCAGTAGAAACTGCATGTTTCCACACTAGATCCTCACAGAATCACTCTGAAATGTAATTGTATGGAAATTAAAGAAATTGGTTCAGAAATTAAAGATGTAAACCCTGGATGATGCTGGGACATTAGCTAGTATTATTGGGGACCCTTCCTGTAGGCATCCTTTTATTTTTTAAACAACGTGATAAAGTGACAAAAATTGCCTCTATAAACAAATCTGGTACGTTCCAAGGGGCTGTTCTTGGCCTGCTGAATGTGTCTGGAAATTAAAAGTTAAGTTAGTCTGAAGCTATGCAATACTGTAGCACCCTCCCCACATCTCATCCATCCTTGGAATGTCTGATAATATGTGTTTTAAATTCCAGTGGTGGTGAGTTACCATATGCTCCCACCAAGTTGCCTTCTTCTTCCAACCACCCTTGAGAGTACTGTATTCACCAAATACCATATGCAAGCTATTTGATGAATCTAAAAGTAATGAATTCATTTTTCTTTAATTTAAAATAATAGTTTCTACAATGCATTGCTTCTTGCACTGTTTTATAGGCATTTTTATAGTAGCAGTACAGAAAATATCTATACCAATTTCTTCAGGAACTTAAACACATCATTTCCAATGTGTCAATGGTTCACCATCCTGGGGAAGGCAGTGTCTCAAAGCTGTTATCCAATGCACGTGTCTGTCTATGCTATTCTCTTCTGTTCTTTTAAGTTTTATTAATTTAAGCCCCAGTGACCTCTGCTGAAATGCCTCCAAATCAGTGCACTAGGGGGATTACACTTGTAATGTTATGGAAAATACCTACAGGGATAGCAACAGATTGTATTGCCATTGTCCAAGATCTTTTACAATTCCTATTGTCAATTTTGTAAGCGCATGTTTTCCAGGATGAGAATCTGTAAGCTTTTCTGCCTGGCTGAAATCTAATTTTCTGTTTCAATTTTGTGCCAAAGAAAGTGACTCTTTCCAGTTTAGCTGTGTGGACATCAGAGTAACTCTAAAGTAATTATTTTCAGATACACTTAATTCATCTTCTAATTCCACTGACTTAGATCAATGCCTTAATCAAAGCTTCAGTGGTTTCAAAGACTTTCCTGTTGTAGCTGGATGATGTGAAAGGCAGCTGAAGGCTAATAACTTGGGTGTATTGGCAGTTTGGAAGTTAGCACAGTTTGCCTCTGTTTCCATATCATCCATGTGTGTGCCTACCACTGGGACAGAGGAAGCTTTTCTATGTTATTAACTTCAAATGGGTTGCAAGGGTGACTGCTAGATGGATTCAGCGCTCATTAACATGCGTTACAGCCATTGTTCTGCAAACCAAAAGAAATTGGCAATTGTTCTTTGTGATTTACAACCTTCCATTACTATGTACAATGACTACATCAACTGCCAACGAAGGCAGTGACAAAATTAGCATTGACGTCAGTGCATGCAGGATCAGACCCATATGTTTGATACGTATGCCTTATCTTTGCAAAGCCTCTATAGTGTTCTGAGATAAGGGATTTCATATACCAGTGGTTTATGAATGAAGTTAATCTATTGCTTGAGCTGCATTAAAATGTAAGTTGATTAAATGTGGATATCAGTTGAAATATCAACCTGCTGAGAGAAAGTTATTTTGCGGCTTTCTTTTTCTATTCATGTTTGTTTCATTCTCCTCTATAAGCAGCATCTCTCTGATCATTTTCTCCATATTAATAAATAAAACTGGTCAAAGTTTGTGAAAATTTCAGCATCTGCAATTACTTCTATGAATGGCCAACCATCAATCAAGTACCTAAGAACAATAAGTAATATGACTCTTAAACAACACTACAAAAAACTACCTCCATTTATTCAGTAAAAATGTATATGAATTTCATACAGTGTCAGTCAAACAACTCCAGAAAGGTTAAAATTAGGTTAAAATTATGAATCACTGAAGATACAGTGAACTGAAGGATACTATATAGATCTCTCAGCTTTCAACTATTCTGAAGACTGTAACTCTTTCCAATTTGCAGTTTTTTCTAGGGTTTTCCTTTGTCTTTACTAGTCATTATTTTTCTCAATGTGACACGAGGTTGTCAAGGAGATGCACCAGTAATTCATACTAGGATAAAAGTTACTCAGTGCGTTCATTAGAGTCAGTTAAAAATGTTCCAGTCGGGAAAACACCCACGTGTTATTATGTAGGGTGTAATATAGATCTCTACACAGTACCAAATGGCAGTTAAAAAGGTATATATATGGTAGTTAATATATATACAGGGGGGTGTGTGTGTGTGTGTGTGTGTGTGTGTGTGTGTGTGTGTGTGTGTGTGTGTGTGTGTATAAATAAAAAAGGGGATAGAAAAGGGAAGTGATAACATTATAATAAAATGTAAACTGATGGGCCCCTTTTACCTGCTACCCTGAGTTTTGCTGCACCTCCATGATCTCCACAGTATTTTCATTTATTCCTTTTCATAAAATAATTTATTTCATACTGATACTAGAAATGCTTCACCACACAACAGGCAGCAAACCAGTGGAACTCACTGACACATGACATCCCTAAGCCAAAGGTGGTTATACACGTGCTCTGGGAATGGAGTTGGGTGGGGGGGCACTTTAATTAGAGTGGCTCTGAGAGCTGCTCTAATTAAAGCACCCAGAGCATCACATGTATCAGCATCCCCACACTGAAAAATTGCAGTGGAGGCACTTTAACTAAAGTTAATCAAATGAACTTAAGTTAAAGTGCCCCCACCAACATTTTCCAGTGCAGGGACACTAATATACATGATGCTGAAGTCTGCTGAGGCATGGTAATTATCACACTTTTTTATAGCTTGTTGAAACACCCTTGCTGCACGTGTGTAGGTGGCCAATGAGTTAACTAGAATTCAAACAAGGGATGACCAATTATTTACAGTAGCATAGTTAAGGAGGGGCAGCATGGGGTAAGACCCAGGCACTGAGTTAGGGGAGGTACAAAAATAACAGCTGCTAGGCTACTGGCCCTGCTACCAGCAGAGCCACTGATGCTGCCCTGTTTGCCACTGCTTCCCAGGTCACTGAAGTGTCCGAGTACACATCTGTCTCTTTGTATGAACAGATCATGCACACAGAACATAAATAGTTTAAATTAAAATATTGGGGCACAAATTTGCATCTAGGAGTGGTGGAAAGGGCCTGGATAATGCCCAATTTATTACTAGTGGCAAGATCACTGTGCTAGGAAGTCACTCAGTGAGAGGCAGGTTTAAACCCCTGCTGTGGATTAGGAAAGCCTAGAACCTGGATTTCCTGATTCCTGGCCAAGTGTCCAACTACTTCTGGTTTTTCTTTTTTTCTGGGACTTATGCCACTGTACACACAAACACTGCCACACAGCCACATGCACATTGCAACTATGTGTGCAGGACAACATTGCTTATGCATTCATAGTGAAGCCAGTAATAGAGTTGCAAACTGTGCTTAAGTGCCAAAAAAGACACTTAGGTGACAGGGTAAGTGCCATTTAGGTGCAAAATAGGAATTCCACCCTCAGTATGTATGGGCTGTGGCTGAACTTAGTACTGGGCATATTGGGCAATGAGAAGGGCATATGGAAAGGTGGCATAAGGCTCACCTTTGTGCCCTCCTATGGGCCACTCCAGGCAAAACCAGTAGCCTGGGATAGATATGAAGATTGCTCTAATGTATCCCAGCTGCTAGTGAGGCCTGAAAGGACAGTCAGAGATTAGCGTATGGTTCTTTTGCCTCACATGGTCATACAGTCCCTGTGCTGGAAGCAGAGACAGAAAAGCATGGACTAGAACTTCTTCAGTGGAGAAAAGAAGTAGAATAAAAAGAAAAGGAATGACCCCCCTCCCCTTGCAACAAACCCTAGTATTCTAGTATTGATACTTCTAAATTCTTAACCCCAATCTTATCAGTGTTCATGTACACATGTTCCTGACAGCACATCTGTTATTCCTTGAAGCATTCACATTTCTCGGCTGCCACACATTTGTTACAAGGATATATCTTTGCTGAGAATCATACTATCCCATTAGCATTCAGGAAAACCAATCGTGTTCTTACTGAAGTCAGTGAGAGGGTTTTTTTCCCACTGACTTCATTATAAGTAAGATCAAGTCTGTCATGTTATCCTATTAGGTGCTGAAGCTAGGTTTGGTTTTGTGCAGATTTTTATAGGGATTTTTTTCATTGTGAATGCATGTGTGCATTTTGTGAGAGTAACAGTGTAAAGAAAAACAGCTGAAAAATTAAAGCCAGTCATAGGCTATAATTGAGGTAGAAAAATTTGAGAGAAAGGAACTGACCAAACCAGTCAGCAGAGACCAGATTCAAAGTAATTCACCCATATTGTTCTTGTGACAAATAGCAAAACAATCTAGAGAAACCAGGATAGAAATAGATGCTGTCACAGACTATGACAGGCCCTTGAATGGTAGAGATATATTGCTGATACATAGCAGAAAAAAGTATTCAAATAAGGTGTAAGTGTTTAATATGAAGTATTTATAGGCTACGTCTACACGAGACACTGACTGCACAGTTGTTACTGCGCAGTCGTTTAATACTTGCATACCCAAGTACTAAATGACTGTGCAGTAACTGGAGTTACTGTGCAGTAGCGTCCCTGCATGGCTTCATAGTGACACTGACTGCATGGTAGCTCATTACTACTGCGCAGTAGCATAACATCATGGTTTTTGCCCTATGACGCTACTGCACAGTACTAACAAGCTACTGTGCAGTAAGCATCTCATGTAGACTTGGCCATAGATAGCCAAAAAGTAGATATGCTAAGGTATACAAAGGGGAATACTTCCACGTTCTGCAGCACCGTGAGTATGGTTGCACAAATATTTGATTGACTGGCTTGACTCAAATCCATACATGGGGGGTGGGATTGTGAAAGCCAAACTGACTTTTAGTTTTCTCTCACCAAAATGGAAAACGAAACATTTTCATTTTGGGTCAAATTAAACATTTTGTTTCACCTAAAACACTTTGTTTTGTTTCCATTTTAGCAAAACCAGAGAAAAGGAAATGGAGGGTTAGACCAGCACATTCATAAAACCAACAAAGAGCAACAGGTATCAGTGCAGCCCACTTTTTACACACCAGCTCAATAGGTAGGACCCAAGTTAATGCCCTTTTCTCTACTAGAGAGGGTTTGAACCCACACCTCTTTGGAGAATCTCCCAATCACTAGGATATTGGTATTGTGAGGGGCAAGGGTAGCTATAAATCTCTCTTGTTGACACTATTCTACTCTCAACCATTTGCCATATTGAAGTAAGGACTGAAAGTCAAGCCTCCACTCTTCCAGGGAAGTGTACTAACCTCTAAACTCTTGAGTCACAGTCACTGTGTTCTTTCTCTTTGACACAATGAACCATGACTCAAAATTGAGCAGCTTAAATAAAAGGCACTGAGACACCTCAGCCCCCAACCCAGACTACCTAATACTGGTGGTTAAGACACTTTTGCAGGAGTTGTATGTTTGACTTCTGTCAGGTAAAAGGGACATTGAATCCAGACCTCCCATTTCTTGGGACACGGATCTAACCACTGTACTCTTTGTTAGTAGCACCATCACCTGTGTTTTGTGAAAGGGCTGGTGAAGGCACCCAACTCCAGGAATATCTTAAAAGCCAAGTGAGGGACCTTCCTGTCCCCTCGTGCAAGGTGGCTGACTGACAGAAGGACAGCATCCAACCAAGACAAGGCTCTTCTCAGCATTTCCTGTTGGTTAGTCTTGGTGGCTTGCCATCCAGCATGATGGCTGTCGTGAATCCCTTCCTTAGGTGTCTGGTTCTCCTCATACCTTACATAGGGTGAGTTCTACAAGGCACAAATGCAGGACTGTGCAAAGATAGCACAGCAGGCCAGCATGAGCCGAACTCAGGTATCAGAAGAATAGATGCTTCATCAAGGTGCTTTACTCAGACTAATATACCTGGCTAGACTAAGTAGCCTGTGTTGAGCATCATATTAACACAATTATTTTTGCTTCCAGCAACCAATTTAGATTCTTCAAAGCTAGCTCAGTTTCTCACACACCACTGCATTGTGTCAGGTAGTCATCCCCAGTGCTGGTATTGCAATGCCTACATTGCTTATGTGTATCTGACTCTATGTCAATTACATTTATCTTCTATATTTATAGAGATAAAAAGTACTGTTATTAATTTGGCTAAAAATATAATGCATGTATCTGCTTTATATAGTTGGTATTACATAACACAAATATATTTCCTGTATATCTTATCTGAAATCTACTTTCCATGGTAACAGTAAAATAAGTTTTAACGTATTTTTTTCTAACATACATTAACAATACAAATTTCTCCCATTTGTCAAATTGAACACAAGTACCTTACTACTTGGTTACATGGGAAATTCTGTATAACTCTAATTCCCCATTTGGACACTCTTTTTTGCAGAATAAGGGAGCCTTTTTCCTATTTCATATATGCTGTTTTGGAATTCATAAAATGGATATTTGCCTCTATAGACATCCATTAGGATATTAATGTACTGATATCTATTAGGATATTAAGAAATGATTATGGATTAACGGTTGGAGAATAAGAGCATTTTGGCTATTATTCCTACTGTCAGTGGAAATTGTTGCCTTCCAGGGAAAATTTCAAAAGCACAATTTCAAAAGTCAGTCATGCATCCAATTCTCATTCCAGGAGAAATTTGCAAAACTTTTAGGCACCAAGAAAGCCCTTTTTTGAAGGGATTCAGTAGAATCCTTGTAGTGCAAAGCCTGGTACAGACACAAATTTTACCCAAGATGAGTTAGTGGGAAACATTTGAAACACATTAATTATTTCATTCTTAAATTACCACCCCCCCACCCACCAAGAAAACATGTTTCATATTTCTAAAGCAGTTCCTTTTCAAAGAGTTCTTACACAAAGAACTCCAAAGTCACTTATAGCAGAACACATATAGAATTTTCCATTCTCTCCTAAGGGACTTTCTGTGCCAAATTTGGAGACCAAGTGAACTCACTCAGTAACACATAAAAGAGAGGGATTTGGGTCTTGCTGTCAGTGATAAATCAAAATTGAATATGGCACATGAGATCATTAGCAGTTCCTCTAGTCTATACTATATGTTTAAAAGTATGCTAAAAAAATGTGAACAGTATTTTAGCCGTCTACCAGAGATCAGCTTAGTGCCAGGGAACAAATGATGTAAGAAAACAGATTCCTTAGCATTCTACACTTCACTGCCAATTGAAGACTAAGCTGTCCCTAGTTAACTTAGCATTCTGGGCAGTTACATTTTTCAGCTGCAAGCTGAAAATGAACAAATGCAAAATCTCCTTTCCTGGTGCACAAAATCTCAGCAGTTGTGTCAAATTACTTTGCATATTGTCAGAAACTGAAAAGCAGACTTCAAAATCCCATGCTTTCAATGCTATTTTGTCACTTTCTATTACCTAGTTCAGAATGATAACAACTCTAATTATTGGCAAACAAAGCCTGGCTTTCTTTTTTTTTGTTTTTGATTGCCAGTAGAATTCAGAAGAAGGGAAGAATTTGGGGGACTTTCTCAGATGATGTCAGACTACTTCATGGCCCAGAAAAATCTCAGCCTGTATGTCACAGATCACACTGCTTTTGAGGGGGAGCTCTGCCTCGGGATCCCTCCAAAAAAAGTTTTGTCCAGTCATATTATCATAACAGGAACCCCTGAAGCCAGCCCTGGCATCAGTTCTTGGGGTGCAAACCTCTGGCATTGAGACCCTCCTATTCTCTGCCCCTGGCTTCCTTGGCAATATATAGCACCCCCACTTTTCTGATCAAGTCCTGGGAAGGGGGGTGTTTTCTTCTTCAAAGGTTGGGGAGTGGCAGGTGGTCAGACTGCTCAGCTCCAAAAAAAAAACTTTATTGTGCCACTGCACCTCTGTTACCAGATTTGCCCATTACTTTGGGGTGTGCTCATTTTTAGGGATACGTTTCTAGGGTCTTGGTAATTCTATTAATGTGCTGCTTGTGTTACTTGTGTTTCTATACGGAGCTGTATCTCTCCCCCTGCAAGCCCTCACCCCCAATGAAGCTATCTTGCAGGACTCAGTTCAGTGGGGCTGGGTTCCTCCAGTCCCCAAATCAGTCATACACACACACGCACACAAATTAACGTGACACACCTGACCTGGCCAGGTTGATCAGCATGGACAGGCTGACACCCTCATATGCCAAGAATCAGTTCATCAGAGCAACAATAAATACAGTCAGACACAAGCACACAGTTAAACAGAATATCTCTGAATCTGGCTGGGTGTCCAGATGACACCCTCA
>NW_017728992.1:14465271-14469422 GCF_001723915.1 Gavialis gangeticus
GTCTTGCTTCAGCATTCCCTCACCTGGCAACCAAGTTGTAGCCAATTAAGTTTAAATAGTGGGACCGGGGAATGTATGGCCCGAGACGCCTATTAAACTTACTTCAGCTTAGAGGGGTGTGTGTGTGGGGGGGGAAGTCCTTTGTAAATCCAGATTAGAACTGGTCTGATAAATGCTGCGTGCGTTGATTAGCATTTGGAGCACAGATTCCCCATCATGCAGTGTTCTCCTGCTTCTCTGATCCCAGAATTCACTGCAGTCTCTGCTTCAGGCTTTCTGTTCTCCATCTCTCATGTAAATGAATGGTCATCTGGTTCCATCTTGGATGCATGTGAGACCTAGGGCAGTTGTTTCACTCGTCACCCTTATCTGGAGGGTTTTAGGTGTGTCTCTCACTGCATCTTAATCAGTTTCTGTTTAGGTGGGGGGTGGGATTCTTTGTGAGTCAGACAGTCTGCGTCCTGTGTCAGGGTTACCCAAGAACATGGAGCTGAGACGTAACACTCCCTTGGTCCTCTCTTGGTCAGCAACAGCTGTCTCCCAGCCCCATGCACATCAGGTCCTGGCCTGATGTGCATGGGGCCAGGAGACAGATACCACTGCAGCTGACAGAGCAATCTTGGCCCCATGCACATCAGAATCAGCACCATGCCCCTTGTCTGCCCCTAGGCACACTCTCTCCTGACCTCATGCACATCTGAATACACAGCTGCCAGTGAGCACGTGCCAGGTGGGGCTTCCTTGCCTAGCAGGGTGCTCGCTGGGAGCTCTCCTGGGTGTGGGGCAGCTGCCAGTGAGCTTCCTGCTGGGTGCCCCCCCACTCAGCAGGGGCTAGCCAGGAAATGTCCTGCAAGCGGAGCAGCTGCTGGCAAGCCCCGTGCCCCCTACCTCAGCAGTGGGCTGGCTGGCAGCTTCCCAACTTGCAGGACAGTTCCTGACCAGCCCCCTGTGGAACCCGGGGGTGGGGAGGGGCACATTGCTCACCAGCATTTACAGGTACTAGCTAGCTGTGCAGTAGCGTAATTTACTGCTCATTAAATGCCCCACACGTAGACTGACATTTTACTGCACAGTAGTTTAGTCTACTGTGCTGTAAAGTGTCTTGTGTAGACCCTACCCAGTTTATATTATACACTTGCTGTATTCAATATATGAGATCTGTGGTTGGTTCTGGCTCTGGGCAAGGCTCCAATATATGTACTCTGATAAAGAGAGGCTGTTTTGTCCAACCTTATTCTGATGCATCGGTTTCTGAGGCAGACAGTGACTATCCTGTCTAATGCAAACAGATCTGCTATATAAATAGTGAAGATATTAGTATTTGCATTTTCTACAGAGATGCTAAAAAACAATTAGGTTGGTTGCAGAAAAGGACCAACTCTATTTGCATGGTAATGAAACAGTCTTCAAAATATATTGAAGGCAAACAACACACAAAATGAGATTTTATGCAAACCGTCTGAGGCCACATGCCAAGCACACTCATTGGGTTAAGTATATTTGTTGGAAATGGGCACCAGCTTTTATAAAATACACATCAGTAACTATAAAAATATCAGAACAGAAAAACAGAACTAAATGAGACTCTCCTATATGGAAACAGGCTGCAGGAAATAATAATTATTTTTAAACTAGCTGTGAAAATTAATCTAAAAACATTGAAAGAAGAAATATATTGTATTATTTTGTATGTATTTTTTGTATTGTTCTATAGCAAAGTTATACCATTTCTCCCCAGTGAAGCTTACTGAGACAAGTAAACTTCACCTTCTTATTGCTAAATAAAGGATCCTTCTAAAGTGTCTGACAACGTATCTACTTCTGGAAGAACAACTACCTACCTGAATCAAATTGAGCTTTTGGGACTGAAAGGCAAAAGTTGTGAGTCACAAAAAGAACTCTTTTCTATACAATACAACCATTATTTATTTTTTTTTGCTTGCATGCCCCATCTCCACTCAAGCCTTTGCTGAGCACAGAGAGAATTCACTGTGAAATATAGTTCTGGCCATCAAAGTGCTTACCTTCCAAATTGATATTTACATAGAAAAATAGTGATGTCAAAAGAATATTATCAGGGTTGCAAATTCACACTTGCAAAAGTTAGAACGCGCCAGAATAAAAGTTGCCTGTTTCTTGTAAGCTTGGTTTTGTTTCCTGCTGTCTATGCATTAAATCTTTAATGTTGGTCAAGGAAGGACACAACCTAGTGCTAAGGGTGAGAGTGCACATTAGAGTTAGTAGGTGCTAATTGTAAGGAATATTAGTCTGTGTTAAGGTTAACTAGTGCTAGTTAGTACCCTCTCTAACATGCACTGCTCAAACCTGCAGCTACAAGGAAGCATGGGCATGGCTAGGGGCTCCAAGTCTTCTCCATGACTGCCCTACTTTTTGTTTCTCTAGTCACAGTTTAGGCCAGGAAGGCAGGAGAAAGGGTCCCCCGTGCCACTTGGATCACCTACCCCATGCCCCAAATTATCTGCTGCCTCCCTTAGGTCCCCTCGACACCTTCTACCTCCTGATCAGTTCCTCTACTCCCTGGATCATCACCCTACCCCCCTATCAGCTCCCCACCTACAGATCACTGCCCTGCTACCCCATTCAGTCTGTGAACAGTGGCAGTGCCAGGAGTTAGGGGGGAGGTTTCCCCTTCCCCCTCCCTGTCTGCTCCTTGGCTTTCTACAGCCCATGGCACCCCCACACACTTGGATGCAACCCCTGCCAGGGCCCACAGCTGCCTGACAGCTCCTTGCCCTCCCCTCCTCCACTCCCCTTCAGTTGAAGGGCCCAACAAGGGTTGGATCCAGGTGTATAGGAGTAGCATGGTGTGTAAGCTCCCTCAGTAGTGGGCAGGAAGAAGGAACAGCTCCCCACCAGCATCTCCACTGCTCTCAGGCTGATCAGCACAGTAGGGTGGTGCTCCAGAGGTGGAAGGGTCTATAGGGGGAGTAGGGGAGGCAGCAATCAGGGTTTATTTTATTTAGCATATGATGATACAGTGATCACAAAGTAAGAAGAAACATATTCACAATTTTATGTCCAAATTTTGCAGCCAGCTGATTGCCTCAGGTGTAGTATTGTGCAAATCCAGTAGAGTTGCATTAAATGAATGAAGAGGGCATTCAGAGATTATATGATTCAAAGTTTGAAAAGGGGTGCCACAGTCACAGTTCAATGAGATAGTTCAGCCCCAGTGATGTAACAGAAATCCCCAACTGCATCTGCCATGTCTGGTCCTGATTCTGTTTAGAGAAGACCAAAGATATCTGGGGAGAGCTGTCAGCTGATCTAATCATGGGATTTGTAACAATAATTTCTGTATTAAGGAGTGAATTGAGCCACTCTGGTGTCCAAGCATCTTGGCTGTTAAATGAGTCTTGCTCAAGGTGAATTGCTGTTCTCCAGGCAGAATGTCTAGATTTTAAGTTTGGATATAGTGCGTTTAAGAGATCTTCAAGTGTAGGCAGCTGGGTGTTAATTTTTATTTTAGTCCATTATTTAGTTAAGGTATTTTTTTCTTCTTAATGGAGGAGGATGTATGTTATTAAGAATAGGGAGCCATTGAAGAGGAGTGGATCAGATTGTTCCTGTGATGATTCATATCACTTTGTTGAGTTAAGATGATTGATATGCCAACTTAATCAGTGTAAGCACTGTTTAACCAGATAGGGCACCTCCACACATGCAAGCACATGTGCTTGCAGCAGCTCAAATAGAAGCAGTGCAAATTTGAGCCGGGGGTTTTCCCTTAGCGCATGTGCTCGGACTTGCACTTTGTTGTGGAGCAAATTGTGCCACTTGGGGCAAAATAACCCTGCCTGGCTTCTCCCAGACCTGCAGCCCCGGGGGGAACTAGAGCCTGGGGCCAGCACCTGTGCTGTCCCCAGCAGTATAAAAAGCTGCCCTGTCCTGGCCCCATCCATACAAAAAGCTGCCCTGGCAAGCAGCTGAGGGCTACTTACTCTCAGGAGCTTCTGGGGCCCAGCCAATTGGTACCTGGGGACTCTACCCCTTGTGCCAGCTGAACTGCTGCAGCAGCATCCCAAATCCATTTTTAAAAATACCCCCGAATCCATGTTCCACAGTTAAAACAAAAAACCACTCACACACACACACACACACACACACACACACACACACACACACACACA
>NW_017728992.1:14469909-14470304 GCF_001723915.1 Gavialis gangeticus
ATGTGCCAAGCCCAGCTGGGTCCTGCTGGCCCTGGGGCTCCTCCTGCTGCCCAGCTGGACCAGTCTTGTGGTGGCAGGACACAGCACAGCATGTGGGAACTGCATATCAGGCCCATCGGGTCCTGTCACCCTTGGGGCTGCTCTGCCACCCAGCCAAGCCCTTCCTATAGTGGCAAGACCTGGCTTGGCATGCAGGTACCGCACAGAGCTGAGCCGGATCCTGCCAACCCTGGGGCTGCTCATACCGGGCAGCCTGGCCAGGCCGACCCATGGTGACAGGACCTGGCATGGCACATGGTCCCCACATGCTGCGACGGGTCCTGCCACCTGGCTGGGCCCTTCCTATAGTGGCAGGACCCATCCCGGCCAGCAGGGACCGTGCGGGGCCGAGCTGG
>NW_017728992.1:14475615-14476311 GCF_001723915.1 Gavialis gangeticus
GCGGAGCCGAGCTGGGTCTTGCCAGCCCTGGGGCTACTCGTGCCACCAAGCTGCGCTCGGCAGCACGAGCAGCCCCAGGGCTGGCAGGACCCGGCTTGGCTCCACATGGTCCCCATACACCAGGATGGGTCCTGCTGCTGTAGGGCAGTATGAGCAGCCCAGGGCCAGCAGAACCCGGCTTGGCTCTGTGTGGTCTCTGGGCTGCTTGTGCTGCCTGGCCCAGCTCAGCCCAGCATATGGGGACCACGCAGAGCTGAGCTGGGTCCTGCTGGCCTTGGGGCTGCTCGTGTTGCCTGGTGCAGCTGGACTGCACAAGCAGCCCCAGGGCTGGCAAGACCTGGCTTGGCTCCGTATGGTGCTTGCACACCAGGCTGGGTCCTGCCACTACAGGAAGGGCCCACCTGGGTGGCAGGACCCATCGTGGCACGCGGGGACCGTGTGCCGGGTCCTGTCACCATGGGCTGGCCCATCTGGGCTGGGCCCCAGGGCCAGCTGCTGCCTCTGCCCCACTTTGCCTGCGGGGGGGGGTGGGGACCTGGCCCAGCCCCATGTGGCTCTCTAGTCTGGCTTTGCACTGGAACAGGTCACATTACTCTGGGAGGTGCGGCTCCTGTGCGTGCCTCCCAGAGCTGTGTGACCCACTCCGGTGCAAAGCTGGACTACCGAGCCGCACCAGTCCCCTGCAGCCCCAGGAAC
>NW_017728992.1:14476543-14516301 GCF_001723915.1 Gavialis gangeticus
CCTGCCACCCGTCCACATCCACATCCACAGGAGGGCACCAGTTTGGCAGCTCTCCACCCACCATCGCCCTCTTCCCCCCTCCACTCCTGCTTCCTACCCCCCCTTCACCATGCCCCCTTCCCTTGGCTCCCCTGCTCCCCTTCACCCCTTTCACCTTCCTCTCCACTCACCTGCTGCCCAATGATTCCCAGATGTCAGTCCAGGGCCATAGAGTTCTGAATGATAGCTAGTCTACCTGGGATACTGGAGGACCACAAATTGGTGTTTTTGATCTCATGTGAACACCCAAAAGTTAACTTGATTTAGGTAGCACAACTCAAAGATAACCCTTTTCCAAAGTGGTGTAATTTTAAGCTGCCTTGAGGGCACTTAGCATTTGTTAACAAACCTTAATATGTGATTGTTCAAGTTGTAAGTGCTCTTAATATGGTTGAATTGTAATGTGTACTCTCATCTTAACACTCGTGGTCTCTCAAACAGTTAATGAATTTCTCTTCAGAGTTGTGCTATTTGGGGACAGTGTTCCTTCTCAATTTTATCAATGGGAAACACTGAAGCCAATGGGTACCTTGCTGAAATTGGACCTCTGTCACTTTCTTATGTCCAAATTCTATTTTACCTATAGAGTGTGTAAGTGGTCTTAGGTGCTTAAATGTGATGCTGTTTGCTTGAGTCCCTGAAACACTGATAATACAAAAGGTGGGGATCCTCCTCCCTGTTGGTTTTTTGTTTTGTTTTGTTTTTATAACTGAGCCTTATAGGTAAGATTGTGGTGTGGAGACACATTAACAGATTTTCAGGGATTTGAACATAATGGAATACAATCCCACTTAAGTGCCTAAACCCACTTACATGTTTATTAGGTAGAATAGAACCTGGTCCATATTGGAATAGGTTCACTTGAGATAGCTGTGCCATTTAAATGATTTAAATATCTTTGAAATAGCTTTAATGGTTTATTAATTTACACAAGACTAGCTGTGAATGATGTTCTGAGAGTTCAGTAAAATTTAGCATATATAAAGTAGCTAGTATTGCATTATACTTGGATTATTTATTAAATATTGTCTGCATGATAGGTCAGAGATTGTAGAAACAGAACCTATGTTTGGATGAGTATAATTCATTCCTCTGTTGATGAATCAAAAATTCCACAGACAGTACCACAAATCAACGTGATCTCTTTCCAGGCTGCATTTTAAGCAGTGTTCACCAAATGTGATAGAGAAGAGAGAAATAAGTTCAGCATTTTGTTAATGTTCCTTCCTATTTTTCTAGCATTCCTTTACTTTAGCTAATGTCTCTAAGAAGTAAAGATAGGGCATAGCCAATTACTTTCAACTTAAGCTAAACAGTGTGATAGTGTGCTCTTTGATTTTGCTGGAGCATATAAACCAGTGGTTCTCAACATTTTGAACTTGAAGTCCCCTCTATAACTTTACTACTTTTGTGAATTGAATGGCACCCAGTTTTAAAAACTAATTTATAAATTACAGTGCTTACTTCCTTGCAGAGGGGCCTGGCAGTAGTGATGGGGGATCATCCAGGTAGGGACAAGCCTGAGCCTTTGCTTATCTGCTTAGTTTATTCACTTATCTCCTAGCACCTAACTTACCTCCTCACACTTCCTGGCACCCTTCAAAAGATCTACTAGCATCCCAGGTTGCCCTGGCACCCATGTTGAGAATCACTGATATAAACCAATAAGAAATAAAATGCACATTGATAAATTCTGTTTTCAAACTAGAACCACACTTAGATTTTAAACATCCAAAAAATTCAGGGATCTTGAAAGGCATATTTGTAGTGCAATTTCTCACAAAAATCCACTAGTGAACAGACATTTCTTCTTGTCATGATATGCCTGAGCAGACATTTTTACCTTATTTCCTTTAATAAAGCCTGCAACTTGGTTCTGAAATGTAGTTCTGACATGTTTATTCCAGAGCGGAGTAATTGGGTGCCTGGCATGAGATCCTTGCAAAACTCCCACTGACTTTTAATGAAACCCAGATTTTAAGTGGCTGTTTTTGAGATTTATAAGTTTCTCACTTACAGTCAAACCAAGCTCCTTTTCTTAAGGTTATCAAGCACATGAGCTTTAGACATGCACCTATCATAGTACAGTTTTGGAACATAGCCCTGTCAAGTTGCAGCTATAGGTCTGATCTAAAGCTAACACTGACCCATTCCAGGGCATGTCTACACAAGATGTTTATTGCGGAGTAGGCTAATTAGTTCCACAGTAAACTTCTTGGTGTCTGCATGTGTAGGGCTATTAGGCAGAAGTAAACTAATAAACTTCACAGCACAGTACATGTAAATACTTTTTTACTCCACTGCAGCACACATGTACCCAGCAGGCTGGGGTACGAAGGTGCTTCAGTGTGGGGGCTACTTGCCAGCTAACACCACACTGGAGCACCCTTGTGCCCGAGCCAGCCCCTCCACAGCACATTGAGCCAGGTTGGAGCAGCTCTGGACTGTCAGCCTGACCTTCCAGGCCCCCATCAGCTGCAGCTGTTCCAAGCCAGCTCAACGTGCTGTGGTCCTGGCCACATATTTAAACATGGTGCCTAAGAGCAATAAACTCTGGAGTTTATTGCATTGCATTGATGTTCATGTGTAGACATCCTCCCCGCCCCCCTGGTGTAGCATACTACTCCATTTTGGGGGGTTATATATGTGTGAAATAATTTTTTCCCCCAAAATTGCACTATTAAATGTATGAACCTCCACCCTCTACCTTTAACTTATTAATATTTGAAGGCAGATTTGCTTAAGATTGACCATTAACATTTCTTGTTCACATAAAACTGACACAGAAGTTGTACCATCTCCACCATCTTATACTCACGCACTCCTTCCTTCCTTCCTTCCTTTTTCTTTTTGAAATGATTTCTTCTTTCAGATGATGGAAAGGACATCAGACGTCAATTTGTTTTGAATTTTAAACAATAAAGCATTGCAGAACCAAAACGTGGGCATGTCTACATGTGTGATTTAATGTGCAGTAGTCTATTTTACTGCACGTTAGTGTGTCACAGCAAAAACCATGCTAATACATTAATACACAGTAAAATTCGGCTACTGTACGTTAAGCATCACTAAAAAAATGTGCGCTTTTGCTAATGTGCATTAGGGAAATCTAAAGTGCATTTAGTTAGTACCTCAGTGTGCCTATACATGAGCAGTAAGACTGCTCCAACACACTGAAATTCAAACTTAATTTCAAAACAGATTAATTGTGTCTGCTGGAGTGTGGCATTAGCCACGCTCCAGCAGCCTTCTGCATCTCGTGCATCAGTGTTCCTGTGCTTAAAAATGGCAGCAGGGTGCTTGAACTAAAGCTGGTCAAACAAGTTTTATTTCAAACACCTGTCGCCATTTTAAGAGTGTGGACACTGATACATGAGATACAGTGGCACTTTAATTACAGCAACTCTCAGATCCATTAAAGCGTGTCCCCCACCCCCGGAGCGCATGTAAAAGTGTCCCCACTTTAGACGTATGCATAGAAGCAAAAGTGCATTAATGAATATTAATAAATGTGTAGATGTACCCGGTAAGTACCAAACCTACCTTCAATAGAAGCACTTCCTAGTTAGCAGAAGTCTCTATAGTTCAGTCTAGTAAAACTCAAGGGGCTACTTCAGCTAGAGGCAAAAACAGACATTTTTAGCAAGAAATGCCACTGCCACTGACAAGTGGCAGTGTTACACTGAGTAGTATCATTCTGTTGCAACAGTGCTACAAGCTGGGGCAACAGAAGATGCTGACTGAACAGTCATTACTGCACAGTCCTTTTATACTTGTATAAACAATTACTAAATGACTGCTAGGTAACTGGAGTTGCTGTGTAGTAGCATCACTGAATGATTTTTTTGTGATGCTGACTGCACAGTAGCCTGATACTACTATGCAGTAGCATTGTACCATGCTTCCTGCCACACAACGCTGCTGCACAGTAATCACAGACTACTGCGCAGTCAGCATCTCATGTAGACACAAGCACAGTGTTGCAGTTTAATGATGAACATAATCAGGGTATCATTAGACCTATTTATCCTTCAGTCCTTCTTCATAGGGCATATTGTTTCTGGCAATCTATCAAGGTGTATATCGTCAGTCTGGTTCTTTTTAGCAGACATGCAAAAATAGGGTGTGCATGCTATTTTACTGCTTCAAACATATCAGGTACAGTATGTTTCTGATAGACTTGTGCCTGCAATTTTTTGGAATTCCCTTTAAAATAAGACTTTGGAATGAGGCATTTCAGGAAAAAAGGAAAGTGGTTAAAGTCTTCAAATACTAGCTGATCCTATTTCTGATGGTTAGTTGACTTGGATTGTTGTGAAAGTTGTTTACCAGTGTTAGCAACAGAGATAAGCCAGAATAGTGCTGTATGACATTGACTTACATTTCACCTCATTTGTAATAGCTGCCACAAATATGCCCATTGAGGTAAACTGTGAATACACCCTGGCATTTCGAGACTGAGTCACTTTAATGAAGGATTTATAACTACTGCAATTTTCTTCTTGTGTTCTGGAAAGAGAAGAAAAAAGGAATAGCTTATGTAACATCAGGATGGAAATACTCCATGAGGACAAGAAATAAAATACCCTGACCGAGTAGTTGGTACTGTGCAGTCATTTAGTACTTGCTTTAACAACTACTAAATGATTGCACAGTACACACAAGTACCGTGCAGTCCCACTGGCGCATGGGTTGTTTCTGACCCTACATCGCGGTAGCAACAAACTATGGTGACAGCTCATCGCTACAGTAACATAGTGGCGGAGTCATGGTTTGTGCTTGCTGACACTACATTGCCAAGGTGCCGAGCTGCATTGCTGCAGCTCATGGCTAGATGCTGTAGCACCTTGTGAATAATACGGTTAAATAGGTTTTTTTTAATTAATGTTTCTGTTAGTAAAAAGCAGCAACTCAGACAAACTATTAAAATTGTAAGCAAAACAGTATGATACATTTCAACAAAAATCTTCTGGGATAAATTAAGACTCAATACTGCATTTTAAAAAAGTTAAATATTATCTGCTCAGCTGATCTCTGGATTTTAGGACCCTAAAATTTTCCTAATCTTTTAAATGCAAATTCCCCCAAATTAGGGGCTAAAATCAACATTTAGGAATCCAAATAAAAATAGGCTTTTTCAGAAATAATATTTCTGTAAAATATGAAAAAGAACCAATAATGCTATTCCATAACAATAGCCTTGTGGGGTCCCATCTTTGCTGCGGTCCCATTGATTTGTTTATCGAATTTGTTCATTTTTCCAATAGTGATGTTTTGCCAACTTCTACAAACAATCACGCTGAGTTCTTGCAATCTTATAGTTTGTGGGATCACACATAATAATACACATAATAGAGAGTTCACAGATCATTTTATACCTTTAGTTATACATGTTCATCCCAGTTTTCAAATCAAGGCTGCAATAGCAATGGTACAAATCTGCTCTACTCCTAACTACAAAGTAGCTAAGATCTGGTGGGAAGAAGGGTTTTCTTTGGTGACCTAACATAAAAGGGAACTTAGTTTGAGTGAACACTACAAGACTGATTTTGGAGAAGGATTTTCAGTTTCACAGGCTGAATACATACTGTACCTGTTGGTAGACACTAATTCAGTCTTCATGACCTTGTACCTGACCTTGCTGCTAAGACAGCAGACGAGACTACTAATTAATGCAAGACTTGCTGGCCATTTTTGGAATGTGGATACCCATCCACTAGGAACCAAATTGACCTTACAAACTCATTTCTTAGAGGACACTTGCCTGTCTTCTGTAGATAATAATTTCTTATTGCTAAGAACCTAACTGAAATGCAAACCAGTGATCTAGAAAGGAAAGGCTCCGTTTCTTATTATCAGACCCTTAAGCCATCCAGTCTCCCTGTCAAAGATACAGACATTTCATGGCTGTAGCATCCTATCCTTTGCAGATTTCTATAAACAAGCTTAATTATATCATTAGCATTCTTAAGCCTGTAAGGTATTACTCTGGTTACAAATTGTTGCATTAAAAATGCATGGCATATTTAAATTAATTGAATTAATTTGCTGTCTCAGAAATAAACAAAACTGAAAAGTCATTAGACCTGAGATTTTCAGTCATTGCATATTTTTTTGAGTAAAATCTCTAAGGCAAAAGCCCTGCTAATTGACTATAGCTGTTCAGAATATTTTCAGCAAAGTATCTTTGTGTCAGGACATGCTATTATGTCAATGCTGAACCATTGTGCAGTGATGTATTTTTCTCAATGGGCAGGCTATTTAGACTCAGGATAGATTTTCTAGTTGTTTCCAAAGAGAGAGACAAACTGAATTGAAAACCTAACCTTTTGGCATGGAGATGGACATTTCAACATAATCCTATTTTGTGAAAATGTTCAAAAGTTTTTTTTGTTTCTGTTCCAATATAGAATGAAAACAAATTTTGAAACCTTGAAAGATGCTGCAAAATGGAACTGTAATTCTCTAGTGAGCTTTATATATGACCAATTTGTTTAGGATAAAAGGAGAGCAAACTAATAGTTCTGTGTCTGTTGCAAAACCAGCAGAGGGTTTTACTGTATTTTGAAATTGAATGGATGACAATTAAGAAGCTCTTAAACTTTAAAGGGGTACTAAAGTAGGGAGCCTTCAATCATCCCTCTAACACAGGATCAGGCATAAGCCCTAAATATTGATCTCAGGCCTTAGACACGTGAAATGGGCTGAACAATGAGAGGCAAAGCTTATGGCATAAGCCTAGAGCTGCACACAAATGAACGAGTTCTCTTCTGTTACCAAGAATGAGAACATGCACATGGGAGGAGGCTTACAAAGGTGGAGGGGTTTGTATCCCAGGGTACTTGAGGTGTTACCTCCTTTTATGCATTGTAGGATACTTGCTGGAATATTTGCAAGAAGGTTGTTGGAAGTCTCCTTATTCAGTAGTCTTTGGCTAAAAAATATAAATGTTTTGGGGAGCAGAGGCCAGATCCTTGGGATTTCCCCTTCCCATAGCAGTGCCATTCTTGGCTACAGACTTATACTCTCTCTTGCATGATCTCCTTCTGGCCCCATGGCCCTTTCATCTCTAACTACCCAGTTTGGCAGCTCCCACAGGAGAGGAGAAGGCTGCTTGTTGACCCTGCCTAGCCAATGACCTAGTGGCTTGGGCACTTTTCTAGAAACCTGTGAGAGAAGGATTATAATCTCCTTGGATTGGACAGGGCCCAGAACTTGGATCTTTCACTCCGTGGTCTCGAAGCTACTAGTCTTTTGAGCTAGTGGGTCCTCCTCCATGTTGACATCTTCCTTAGAATGAACTGGAGCCATACATATAAGGTAGACATGTGAGAGTTACCACTGGTAGAATAGGATCTATATGCTTGTCTGTTCATTAGGATCAGTGAAGGTTGCCAACTGTCAAAATAGGAGACCTGTTCATCTATGCAGAGTGAATAGAACTGGACTCTAAGCTGCCTATGGAGAAAACAGGAGAGCCTTAGGCAGAATCCTCTTTCACCTTACATGCCTAAATGGCAATGCTTTGCCCAGGTAACATGCAACTTACTGCACATATGCTGACCTATCTACACTGCATGTGGAGTTGGAGCACAAACTGTGCACAAGTGCCAAAAATGGCAGTTACATGACTAGGTAATTTGTATTTAGGCCACGTGTAGATGAAATGAGGGGGTGTGTGCATGACACTTTAAAGCAGGCTAAATGCTTTTGCACCAGTTTAATGGTGTCTGTGTTTGCACGCTTTGGCAGCATATTGCGCATTAATCCTAGCCGATGTAGGAAATTCAGTGGTGTAATGCACCTTAAATGACTTGGAGCGCAGGAAACTAAAACTCCTCTGAGGAGTTTTAGTTTGTTGCTCCTATAGCTGTGGAGTGAAGCACCGGGCTCTGTGCAGCTGTGTGGCTCTGCAGAAAGCTCTGCAGGCAGGTTGGCAGCAGCCCGGGAAGGCAGTCTCTGCCCAAGAAAAGCAGTGAGCCTGATCTTTTTTTTTTTCCTCCTCGCAGCTTGCCCTCCCCTCCCTGCTGGAGAGGTAGGTAAGTCAGCGGGAGGTGTGCATGACACGGGGGTTTAATCGGCCCTAATTTGAAGCAGTGTTTTTTAAAACTCACCACTTCAATTTATGGCCCCCGTTTTGTCTACACACGCCCTTGGATATTTGAAGTGATATAGATTTCCGCTGAATATGTGTGTCTGGGTGGATTTGGTTTTTTATTCCTGAGTCCAGGCTCTGCCTATGGGGACTTTTTACCATCTTTAATTTTCCCTGAGCCTGAGGAAGGGTGTGTGTACCCAAAAGCTTGCAGGAAAAGATATTTTTTGTGACTTCTTAGCTGGTCTAATAACAGGCATCATTTCTGAACCAAGAGTTCTAGAGTTTTGCATTTCTTTTTGTCTCAGACCAACACAGTTACCAAGTAGATCCCTGAGTCCAGACACACACTTATTATGCTCGCTGTAGGAAAGAGGTAGAAGTTGAGTAGGATTTGGGCCATTTATTTTATTGCTCAACAAATACAGAACAAAACAAACAAGCAAAAAAGCAAACAAAAAAATCACTAGAGAAAAATTAGAGAGGGGTTCACACAACCGTGTTAGAGAAAAATGTTTTTTTCTCCATTTTATATCAGCTACCACACGCAGAGACTCACTCAGTGAAATGGGAGTTGCAAGCAGCACGTTAGAATTTGGGGGAAAGAGAGGAAGCACCAGTAGCTGTGTCCAGGGGGTAGTGTGAGGACTGTGCACACAAGACTGCAGGGGTTTGGGGCAAGGGCATGGCTGGGCTGGGTGTCAGCACTTTGAGGACAGGGATGGGGAGGCACAATTGGCAGTCTCTATACAGAGGGAAAGGGTGTGCTGTTCTCAGAACAGGTGTTAACTTCCAGCTATGTTGGTGGTAACCAGGTTCAACAATACAAACGCATTCCAGGTGCAAACATTAGCATGCACTTTGAATCTGAAAAGTATGCGTACCTACCATTATTTGTCCCTACTGATGGTCGAAGTACTATTGAGAATGGTGCAACAGTTGGCAGTCGGCAGAAGGGCCTGCTGCTGGCCCCTCCTGGATGTGTATCAGAATAATTTTCTCGAACAGCTTGCCTAGGATTGAGGTAAGACTAACTGGCCTATAGTTTCCCTGGTCCTCCTTCCTCCCTTTTTTGAAGATGGGAACCACGTTGGCCCTCTTCCAGTCCTCCGATACCTCTCCAGAGCACCACAAGTGCTCGTAAAGCCTTGCCAGGAGACTTGCAATGACCTCAGCCAGTTCCTTTAGAACTCTAGGGTGGAGATCATCCGGACTGGCTGACTTGAAAACGTCCAGCCCCTCCAGAAGCTCCCTAACTAAATCCTCGCTAACGCTTGGCCCAGGTGTGCCTCCCCTGGCAATGTTCTCCTGAGACAGAAAAGACCTTGGTTCAAATTGCTGCTCTGAATCAGGCAAAATGTGAAGTTTGAACTTTGGGAATCCCTTTTTCCCTGTGAATAAGCAAATGTTCTTAGAAGGGGAGCATGAGAGAGAAGGACACTATATCCTGTTTAGGACACTTACCTGGCAGGTAGGACAGCTGTGTTCCTGCAAAACTAAATACAAAAAACATGCTTGTATAAATATAGGTACATTAAACTCAACTTACCATTATTGTATACATAAAATTATTCATGTACAGTGGAACAATGTCAACAGGAGTGACAGAGACCAGCTCAGGCCAGAACAATCCAGTGGTGAGTGCACTTGCCTGAGAACTGGAGGATGAGTATGAGACCCCTAAGGATGAGGAAGAAGCCAGACCTAGGTTTTCTATATCACGCCTTAGTGCTCTTACCTCCAGACTTTCTGCCGAGCAAGGCAGAAAAACCCCTTTTTGTCCAGAAATTGTCTAAATATGGTTCTTAATTTCCCTTTTTGTTTCCTCCGCAGTGCCAGAAAACAAATGGTTTAATTCATGTTTGATGTAGCTCCCATTAAAGTCCTTCCACTGAATTGAATGGGATTGGATCAGGCCCCAGATTTTCCCATTTTCAGTCCCATAGGACTATAGATAAAGATCCCTGGCTCAGCAAAGAAAGTATCTACAGATTATTTAACATAATCTTGTTGCTCCAAAAGGCTTTAAAAGCACCACTCTGTATGACCTTTGATCATCATACATAACCTCCCATTAAACTCCATGGAGACTGTGCTGTGAATGCACCAGAGCAGTCATCCCTTAGCTTGCCAGGATGCTTCAGAGCAGAATCCAATGAGCTCTCTAAATTTCCCCGGCTTGTTTAATTCTAATCCTCTTCATTTATTCACCAGCATTACTGCAGAAATCCACAGAGCTGGTTGCATGACACAGCTGAATTATTTATTGAGATGTGTTGAGGCAAAATCACTGTGTCACAAATTCACAAGGTGCTTAGTGTGCATAGTTTATTTTTTAGGGTGACCTTCAAATTCACTGGTAATACTTTTACAGTTAAATGGTCAGGGCAAAGCCATTACAGGACAGGTTAATGAAAACTTTGAAGTAAACTTTCTACAGAATAGAGAAGTCAACCAAACAAATAATTTCACAGAAAACCTATGCATAATAATTGGCAATTTAAAAGGAATGTAGATATTAGCGTGTGTCCTGTATCCCAGTACAGAAAATATTAGGCGTCCTTTCCCACCTTGTATTCCCAAAACAATTTTTCTCATGCTGTGGACCCAGCTTTTCCAAATAACAGCAGAAGATAGTGATTCTACCTTACCCATTAGTAAAAAGAAATTTTATATACAGAAGAATCAATACACCGTTGTAGAGTACAAGCCTTTTGAATTTATCCCATTAATTATCTGGGTAAAACACATCAGTGCATAATTTCTCTACAGGTATTAAATTTAGAGTATTCAACAGTATTTGCATTTCCTGCTAATCCCATCAGGCCAAGCTGTATAAAGCCTCTGTGAACAGGAGAGAGAAATAATTGTTTCACATTTTAAAAAATCAGTACTACTTTGCATTACATTGCTTGCTTATGGCTTCTATTTGGTATTATGAACTATAAAGTACCAACATAATTTCTGTAATGAAATAATGATTTCCAATAGAAGAAAGAGACCCTTAATGGTTCAGTTTATTTATCTTTTGTTTTAAAGTGATAGTCCATCCTACTCACTGCTCTGCTGCTCTCATAAAGGGCAGCAAGTTGATTTATTACTTGATGGACAGGTCTTCTAAGCTTGTAGCTACTTTGGGTAACAGTAGCAGTGATGATATAGCAGTGCAGGCTTCAATACAGATTAGCCATACGAGGTTCCCAGGGACTTGAGTAGCCTGCACTGACCCTAGGCTACTGTGTCTTCAGTACAATCAATAGGTGAATCTGGACAACCCAGGTCATGTGCTGCAGTTGCATTTCCTGATTGTGGTACAGGGGAGCCTTAGGACTGCTTTTTTCCAGCATCCCACCTGCCAACATAACTGCATTGCCAACCTATTTGAGTCCTTTGGTGTCATTCTTCCTAGAACAACTGTCCCCAGAAGCAACAGGGCTGTGAATGATATTTAAAGCCTGGCATTTCCCTAAAGCAGGCCTGTACAACTTCAGTGTGATTGGGGGCCACATGCAGTGCTGCATGTGGCCCCGGGTCTGCATTCTGTGCAGTCTACATGCTGCAGGGGCAGCCCCCCACGGTCTTCCCTACTGCATGGGCTGTGTCAGCAGCAAGCAGACTCCCTGGCTCCCCTAAAGGAGACACACAGCCCCTGCCCCTTCTACCTGCATAGGTGGCATGTGGACCCCCAGTCCCTTCTTTGCTGTGTGGCAGTGGGAGAGGCAGCTACCCGAGCCTGCAGGCTGCATGCAGACCTCTTGTAGACTGCCATGTAGACAACCCTCCGATCAGGGTTTGAATTATATTCTGACTCTTGGGGGAGGGTCTGCAGCAGTCAGCCAGAAGTCAGAAGGAACCACTGCCACCGCCACTGCCTGAGGTGTGGAAAGGGCCAGGGAAGGGGTCTCATCTCTTATGGGGGAGCTTATCCCCTCCCCCCTCCCCACAATTCCCGCTGTAATTCAAACCCTGCCTGCGATACAGAAATAGCAGATTTATTATTTTGCATACAAGGATTGGTGAAACATGCCTGGTGGCTTTCCTCTGATGCTGGCTTCAATACCAATTTCTATTTACCATATGCACCCTAATTATGCATGATATGTTGGGAGAGAAGATGAGACTGGGGAGATATTAATGTACCATCAGCTTCATGAAATTTGATTGCTTTTTCCATTTTCCTAATTGCCTTAGTTCTCTTAGCTATAGATGTTAATAAGTACACAAGTTAAAAATACCCACATAGAGATAAGGGCACCTGTCAAAATTCATATATTGTCTCCACAAATGGTACCAGCTGCAGTATTTGCTAGCTATTCTTTGACAAGCACTGATGTCAGACATTCAGCAATGTTTCTCCTCTTGGTTTCTTCCTGGGCTTCTTGTTCCTTTCCACATCACTTTCCAATTCCCTACTTTTACCTCAACAGCTCTCCACTAGTTCACTTTGAACTACCTCTGTCCTTTCATCTCTCCTCAGGATAGTAGGGTTGGGCTACACTCTTTGGCCAAAAGTGTTTTGGACAAACATGTCTCACTCATCAAATCTGCATCAGAGGAAAACAAAAAACAGGATTTTAAAAATTCAAAATGTTTTATTTCAACATTTTCTATGCTTAATGGCTGGAATTTATCATTTTGAAACACAATTATGCCTGTAAATTTACTTTAAGTAGAAACATTTAAAATTTCAAAAATAAATATTTTACTTTGCATTTTTCTGGGAAAATTTCATTTCAGGTTGACCTCAAATGGCTTTTCTTTCAATTTTTCATTCCTTGTCAACAAACTAAAAGTCATTTATTTGCTCAGGTCTGCTTACAACTGCCCTCCTCACACACATCCCACTTCAGCTAACCTTAATCTTCTTTTCATCTACCTGCACTTGCAAGTAGATGAAAAGCAAGCCTTACTTCATACCAAGCCTGTGTGGAGCAGCTTCTATTCACTTATAGTTTCATAGTTTCTAGGGTCGGAAGGGACCTGAGAAGATCATATAGTCCGACCCCCTGCCATGGCAGGAAAGAGTACTGGGGTCAAACGACCCCAGCAAGGTGTTCATCTAACCTCTTCTTAAAAACCCCCAGGGTAGGAGCCTGCACCACCTCTCTTGGAAGTTGGTTCCAGACCCTAGCCGCCCTGACCGTGAAATAGCGCCTTCTGATGTCTAACCTAAATCTACCCTCTGCTAGCTTGTGACCGTTGTTCCTGGTCACTCCTGGCTGTGCTCAGGGGAAAAGTGACTCCCCCAATGCCTTCTGATCCCCCCTGACCAGTTTGTAACTTGTGGCTCCAGAATTTGCTTTACCCCTCCAGCATCCTTCTTTTGAACTCATTCCTTTCCTCTAGTATCCCAGCACTAGCCCATGTTTGGATTCTCTTTACTATTTTGTATTTATCCTTATTTGTGCTGGGGGGAGAAATATTCTGGTGAGGGTGACACAAAGCCCTCATCGTATTCAAGGAATGAAAAGATGAAGCACTTAAAGTACACTTAAAGCATTTATCCCCAGGTTATAAAACCTAAAGCAACACTAATAATCTCTCATCATGTATTGTAAAGCAGGGATGTCAAATATATATCCCATGGACTGAATCTGATCTGAGGAGTTGGGTCATCTGATCTATGGGGCTTCTGGCCACAGCTGCCAGGAGCAAAGTAGTTAATGCCACCTCTGCTCAACTTTCATTGCTATGGCTGCCAAAGTCACTGTCAGTATGGCCAGCAACCAAGCAGTGAAAACCGCCTCTGAATTTTGTTTTTTCAATCACTGTTGGTGACTAAAATTAGCAACAGTTGGTGGCAGGGGTTGAGCAACAGGATTATTAGCTCCCTGGTTTCTGGCTACACCACCACAGAGGCTCTGGAAGCTGCAGTGATTGGGGCTGAGGGCAGCAGTATTAATTGCTGGGTTGCAGCAAGAGTATCTGCCATCTGGACCTGGCCAGTCAACTCATTGAGTTGAACACCCCTGTTTTAAAGCATTTCTAGACATGACTCATGTTAAACTAGCCATGTGGCTCCATCGGCAAAGCTATGTACCATTGTATGGTTCACGTGACTCTGGTAAAGGTTGTGATGAACTTCAGTACTACAGCCCAGACTCTATGCCACCCTGCTCAACTTCTTGGAAAGCCATTAATGTGGAAGGAGATTTTCCTTCTCATTGTTTCTTTGGACTCAGCTTTTAGCGTCCAATGATGATGTGTTGCAAAAAACAGGTGCATTGATGGCTTTTCAGAAACCAAGCAGGAATTAAGTGCATAAGCCCACTTAGATGTCCACTAGGTGGAATATTGCCTGGCCCTATATCTTGCTCTTCTGGAAGTAAGTGCCTGATTAACATCCCATTTGTAATGGTATCATCACTAGTGCATCTAAACACCATCTTCATCTGCCCCATATACCTTGTAGGATTTAGGGCAATATTCTATTCCTAGAGAGGGCTGCAGTCCTCTCAGCCTCAGGCTGTGATGCAGAAGCTCCTTGTTCAAAGACACTATTTGAATGGGGAACAGTAACTGTAATTACACAAAAACCACATGGCCCTGCTGGGAGTTGTTCTGCTATGTAAGTTGCTGGTCAGGGGAAGAGGCAGTCCCTTAGCATCTGCCCTGAGCAGGACATAATATAGTGTAGGCTAAAGGAAAGGTTAAATTTACACACAAAGAGAGGGAAGAGATTTTGTGGCTGAAGTATAAAACTGTGATTCCAAGTCTTGGCTCCATTACAGTCGTTCTTGATTGACCTTAGCTCAGATACGTATACCCAGTTTTGAGCTTAATGTATGAACTCAGCTGAATGTGTCTAACATGACTGAAAAACCCCAACTAACATCTGGAGCCATGTTAGTTGACTGTGTTGTTATCTAGAAAGAAGTCAAGATAGGGCTAGATTTTCAGATGAAGCAGGATGCTTGGCTGTCTGAGAAAATATTAATTTTAATTTTACCATGCCTCTGTTACCTGATTTGTAAGAAGATAGTATTTACTTACAGAGGCAAAACATCCAAAGAATATTCCTGAGACAGTCCTCTTTCACCCTTCCCCACCTCCTTCTGGCTTCTCCATGAGGCAGCACACAGGAGCAGCAGCCAGACAGTGTGTCATGGAGTGCAAGATCTTCTGGAAATCATAGTTTTGTACAGTAGCAGTGGAGTTTGCTGCTGGGGAGGAGAGGGGAGTGGGACAGGACATTCTCCCCATTGCTTTATTGCTGAAGCCCAGGTTGAGAGGGCAAAAAAAAAATGCTTAATTTGGTGGCATAAAATTGTGTTAATTTTATCCTCAGCAACAGTGAACTCTGCTGCTGGCCACAAAACTACATTTTCCAAAACACCTTGTGCTCCATTACATACATTGTCTGTGCCATCTACTTTCTGCAGCCTTCTGTGCAGGTGGAGCCTGGGACCGGAGAGTGAGACACTCTATCCCTGTCCTCCTGGGCTAGGGACAGACAGTACACATAAACTGGTTTAAGTGATCAGAAACTGGTTTAATCCTGTAATTGAGCAGATGTTCAGTGCACATAAACCAGTTTGAAAATGACTGAAACAGGTTTGGGATAAATCTGGTTGAATGTAGTATCAGACTTAACTGATTTGGCTCCAACCAGTTTCTGCAACGTCTGTCCCAGACCCTTTGCTGGTTTAAGATTAACCAGATACCCCTAGCACCTTAGCATGCTCTCTGGGCTGGGTGGGGCTCTTTGCTCCACATCAGGGCTAGCCCATCCCCTCTGTCTGCCTGGCTTCTCCATGCTAAACAGGGATTATTCCCGGCCCCCCCCACCCCACCCCTCTCAGACACCTCCAGATTAGCTAGCAGACCACATGATGGCTACAGTTCCTGCTGTGGGACAGACAAGGGCAGACAGGCTTTTTGGAGCTAATCAACAGGTAGCTTAATGTCCTTCCTTGGAAACCTTTGAGAAGAGCTGTTTGCTCCCCTCTCTCCCCCTCACCACTCTCTGGTAAGCACAAATTCCCCTCTCCCCTCTGCCTTTGCTGAGGTGCCTGTATATTAGCCAGTAGACCACAAGATGCATCTGTGTTGAATCAACAGATAGCTGGTAATGTCTCTCTATTGTTTTCTTAATTGGGAAATAAACACTGAGATAAGGGTAATAAACACTGTTATCAGCTCTCTCCCTCCCATCCCCCCCAGTTTGATTGCCTGTCAGTTTGCTGCACACAGTATACATGGGGGGGAGGGGAGAGTGAAAAGCTCCATATCATCAACAGATGCATGCACTGCACACACCCCATTGCCTCAGAGTGCTAGCCCAGGGCTGCAGTCTGGCAACACCGCAACCCCTTGAGCAGGGAGCAGAAAAAAGCCTGGGACTGCAGGCAGGGTGGGGGCTCACACCCCTCTCTAATCAAAGCCCTGCTGGGGTCTGGCCACTCTCCCCTCAGTTTATCTCTGTGGAAGGGCAAGGAGGGCTACTGTAGTGCCCTCCAGCTTCCAGCCTGAGCCACTGCAGGCATGTACCTGAATTTCCTCAATCCAGAGGGATTGTCTGTATGGTTAGAAACAGGTTCAGCCTAGCCAGGTTAGACTAATCTGCAAAGGTTGAATCAACTCAGGCTCAGGCTTTTTGAATGCCTGTCACTAACCCTGGTGCCCTTGCCTTTAGGCAGTACCCAGGGCACATACCCTGCTCACACACCCCATGTTACGCTACTATTTACTTATCTCAACAAGTGTTATGAGATATCATTCTTTAATGTTTTCAAAGTGCTTTAAGGTTGTAATCTAGAGTGCAGTTTTGTAAGAATGGAAAAGCAATTTTTTGTTCCGTCTAGTGTAGAGCTATTGCACGGTGAAAGAGCCATGATTTGTGCTTTCTGATTGCATCGGACCTCAGCTTTAATTTATTAAATTGTTGCTTACTCTTATATGAAGAAATGACCCTTTAGTCAGGAAACTGTGCGTTTTCTAAGTATCAACAGAAGCATCAGCACACAAGTAAAAAACTCATAGCCACAGCTCTGGATAGCACCCCAATGCTTCAGAGGAAGGCAGATCTTCTCACCTACCCCAAAAGCCAATAACATTCATGAATAGAAAAAAAAATCTTACTGGCCTTCACAGATGACCAGGAATAACCCTGATGTATGGGGTTGCCAGATAAGCACCACACTACTATAAAATGACTTCTGTACTTTAACGTGGGGATGGGCAAATACTTGATTCTGCATTACACACATGCTGATTGTTAAAACAAACATTCCTTATACCATCAGACCACCCCTTCAATAAATGTATCTATTTCAGTCTTAAAGTGACTGACGGTCTTTCCTCTACTACTTTCCTTGGAAGACCTTTCCAAAGCTTCATTCCTCTCATAGTTGCCAATCTAATTTCCAATCCAAATTAGTTCTCAATTGGTTTGTAAGCATTTGACCTTCTGCTAGTGGTGTTGTTTAGCCTAGAACATTGGTTACCCTCCCTAAAATTCAGCCCATGAATATCTTTAAAATGTAATAACTGGACTAGTGGCAGGGAATATGGACTTCAGCTCTGATATTCTGCTGGTCAAAAAAGGGTTGGCTTCCACTCAGTGGAACTGAGGTACAGTCTGAGATCTGCCCCTTTTTCCTGCCCTCATGTCTTCTTGGACTACACTGGGGAAGGGTGGGAATGGTAGGACTCCTTCACTGTAGAACAGTGTGAGAAAGGTAATATGATTGTTCCCCTGTATTCCTACAGGCTTTCATTGAGAATGAAAGAGTTAACAATAGTACCATTTAAAACATGATCATTGTGGCCATTTCAGTACCAGTCATCCCAGTGGTAATTGCTTGTTAATCATTACCACTATCTCCATGAGCTGCCGCTGTCTGTTTGCCATGTTCACTTTTCATATAATACCTTAAATTATATGGCCATCGGGATAGTCATCACCCTTCTATTAATAATGTGTACACCAGGGGCTGATCCTTAATTTCAATACAAATTGGAGAAGTCACAGGAACGATAGCTGTGTAAACCCACAGTATGAAAGAATGGGAAATCACTTCTAACCTGTTTGTTATGTTGTTTTTATATTTGTGAATTCTGTGATTATAGTTATCCCCATGAGGTATAATGCATGGGAGCTTAAAGAGGAGTTCATGTCACAGCATTTCTGTGACTGTAAAAGTGCTTTTAACTACACACTACTGGCAATGCAATTATGTCTCCATAATGTGTTAACTGCAGCATTACGGCTGCTATTAAATGCAAAATGGGATGGAAAGATAAAAGGGATTTTACCTTTTTTATCCCTTCAAAATGACATAAGGAAGAAGGGGGGGGGGGTCCTTTACCTTCCCTATAGATATTTCTAATGATAAAGCCATATTTGGGTCCTGAAGGGCTCATAGGCAGAGCTCAGTATGTGTGAGGACATTTTTTATTTCCATGGGGTTACAGGTTGGGTTGGGCTCCTTCTGCCCACATCTTCTAGCAGGATGGTCTTAAATGCTACTATCTTGTCATTCTGAAAAGAAAAGTGGCAGGTTAATCCACAGTAGGTGCAACTATATGAGATGTTTTACTGAAAAGCAGTGTAGTTTACTGCATACACATCTACATGTGTACATGTAAGCATACACAACTACATGTGTACATGCTTACTGTGTAGTAAACCTCACTAATCATGAGTAAATTTGCTACCTGTAAATGCAAATATCAAATTTACTTGCAGTTACTAACAGTGCAGTAGCGCTCAAGTAGACAACTGACTGGGATCAAATCTGCTCTTGGTCAGCTGGCCACCAGGGCCAAGGAGGGCTCCACTTCCAGAGCCCAGGTGGGGACTATGTCCCCCTGGCCCAGCAGCAGGGGGCTCCCAGCCCCCCAGCTTTGAGATCGCCATCACAATTGGGAAGTGGGGGGATAGGAGTTTCTTATTGACCAGTGCCAGCTTTACAACATCAGACCTGGCACCAGATGCTCCCTGCTGGCAGGGGCTGAGGAGCCTGTTTCTCACCCAGCTCTGTGATCACACAGCTGAGCAGGAAACAAGCTCTCCAGGCTGTTCTCCACCCAGGTTTGCAATCACAGAGCTGAACAGGGAACAAGCTCTCCAACCCCTGCCTCATGATTGTGAAGTCAGGGCTGGGAACTGTGCCAGTCAGGGGCAGGTCCCAGCCCTTGTGCCCCCATCAGACAATTGAGACACGGGGTTTGGAAAGAGCTGCAGGGGCAGGGCAGGACCCAGCCCCTGTCCCAATCCACTAGTGAGGCAGCTAGTAGCAAGCCCCCATATCCTCCCTGCCACCCCTCACACCCCCCGCCCCATAAAGCCCCCCACCCCCATTCCCCCACTTACCATGGACAGCACTGGGGCCGGGGGCAGCAGGAGTACCAAAGAGCCGAAACCAAAGCATCTCTTCTGGAGGACTGACCCCTGATGGCTCCAGGTACGGTCTGGGACTGTGCCATGCTCTGCTGTTCTGCGAAGCGGATTTTTTAGATCTCTGGATATCCAGGGGTCTAATTTTTTCCCCGCACTCCAAGTTTGCAGCATGGGGAACATTTTTTCATTCCCACACATGCATCTTGCCCCATCTCAAAGGGGTTTGAGACGGGGCAAGAGGCATTTGTGCCCTCATCTGGATGCACCCATTGATTTCAATGGGGTCAGAATGTCACCCCATGTTTTGCTGGTATGAGTAATTCTGGGAATTGAATTTTAGAGTTGCACAGGATCATTTTTTTTGATCATCCATCAATCCAAAGAATAAAGTAGATTCAAAGTAATGTCTAATTGTACTGGATAATTAATACCCCGAAAGGAAACTTGATCTGCTCACACTTATTTTGGAAATGGAAAAAGAGGTTAAACTCAGAAAAACAATTTGTTATAATTTTAATATTCAGCTCTAATTATAGTGAAAAAATAACTTGTAAACACTTCATTTATGAAGATTGTTTCTCTCTTTTTTTGGTTTTCAACAAAATAAGTTGTGTATTTCCAGATAGTTTCATTTTCTTCCTCTTTACAAGTATAATGTTGTAGTGTTTGTGATCCAAAAGTTAACCAGGATATTTTAAACAAAAACTGTGTTTTTTTTAAGCTTGTTTTAATTTTGATTAGTTTTTGAAATTTATTAAAAACCTAAATATTGGATTTTAACCTTTGCAATAGCTAAACATAACTGAAAATAATTTTAACGGGTCTGTCATAAGAAAACAATATTTCCAGTTATACTTCTGATAATATGCACAATATTTATCCTTTAAGACATAACCTGCCAATTATATGATTGAATTCTGATGCTGAATGGTGATAAATACTAGCAAAACTGGTTGACTGCAGTGGTATCAGTTACTCTACCTTTATTAATGTGACAATGATTCTGATACATAAAACTCTGATCCTCTATGTGGATGGATTACTGTACCTATGTGGAACCTCTAAGAGAATCATATGGCTCTTTACAGCTGTCCATTCACATTCACAAAGTTATATGAACCTGAAACCTAGCTTAGACTCATCACAAATGAAACAGAACTGAACATCAGATTTTTTACAAAAGCAAGGAACATGCACAGCTCAGAATGAAAGCCTTGTCTTGGAAATCTTGGTTCAAACAAAATAATGTGGAAAAAAACCCCATCTTGTCATTAAGAAAACATTAAAGCATGGTAACAACTTATCTTGAAGAGTTAGATATTTCATGCAATACAAGACATAAAATATGTGCTCAACAGAAATCAATGAAGTCAATATTAAGATTTCTCAAAGGGTTAGAATTCCTCTCAAGAGACCTTCTATGTGTTGATCAGCTTATTTGGACATCTCACTTTGAAACTTTTTTGGCCATGAAATGAAAAATAAAAAGCAGTAAACTGATTTTAAAACACCTGGCACAAAAAGTAATGTTTATTTTTTTCACTTATCTGCTTTATTTTTCTCACTAGGAACCAACCCGTGATTATTTTTTAACCTAAGGAACCAACCCTTGATTATTTTTTAATCTCTAATCCAGCCAAGAATGGAAAGGAGACAGGCCAGGACAACAGGGAGAGGCCCCTGCAGGATTCATGCTAAATGCCAGTAACTGAGTCATTTGGGTTTCCCAAACTTGTAAATGCTTAAGGTAGAGATGGACAAGAGTGATGGACAAAAGTGCACCATTGAGACAGCAACCCCTCTTTGATTTGCCTCATCACAGGCAATGATGTAACAATACTGTGATGTCAGCAGCTCACACCCATTGGCTATCTTGCCATTGCCTAGAATTGTGGCCTCAGAATACAGCCTGAGCCTGGGGAGCCAGTTTAGCTTCACAAGAAGACCTTGCTGAGGTCTGGTGAGGCATGGATGGGTAGATAAAAGGGAAGAAGGGTGGAGAAGAGAAGTAATGATGGACAAGAAGGGAGGGCCTACCCAGAAGAGGAATCACACAGAGCGTCATTTCCGTGGATCAACCTGAGGAAGAAGAGGATGGCAGCATTAAACAACCACACAGAGGATAGTCAGTCAGACAAGAGGCAAATGTGAAGGTAGGTACCACAGAAGACTAGGACTATTTGGAGTGGGAACACTGAGGGAAATGATAGGGATGAAATGGGAATCAAAAAGTTGAAGGTGTCCTACGTGTGTCTGTAGGACTTGAGGGATGGGTTAGAAATAAGATCAACGAGACAAAAGACTGCCCAGAGAAGAGTCCTCCTGGAGGAATCTCCTCAGGGAGACATGAATTTTGTTTTCTGTATTTCTTACTCCCTGGTTCCCTTGGGTGGGAGGTGCTGAAGCAGGGCCAAGCCAGAGAATTAATCTCTGTCACCAGTGTAGGTGGGAGAGAGTTTCCTTGTGTTCATCAAAGGCTGCCTACTGTTCTTTGCTCTCCAGCCCTAGGAGTGATCTTGGGGCACTGACTAAGCTTCCTGATGTTTCTCATCTGAAATAGGCATCACTAAATGCCTCTGCCTTGGCAAAATGTTCAAGGAGTGAGGTAGTGTTCTGTGTCATTTATGTTGTCACAAAGCCAGAGGTTTTTATATGTGATGATCAATAATATATCTCCCAATTAGGTGTGAGCCTGCAGCAGTCTTTCCTCTCCACTTTCTCAACATGGCCACTGTTGCAATGCATGGTGCATGCTATCGTAACTAGTTCCTTTGCATGATATAAGAGTCACACAATAAAGGGCCCTATAACCCTTCCCTGTTCCATCTGCAGTGCAGCTCTGTGTATTGGACAGTATTGTGCATACTTCCACATTAAACTCCCCAAACACCCTCCCACTAGGTTGTGTGCAGCATCTGTGCAAGACCCCCCTCTGTTCAAAGGTCATTTCAATCACAACTACACAACAGGTCAGCATGGGTGAGGCTTCACTTGGAGTGTGGTGTACCAATTTTGGGCACCAAACTTCAAGAAAAATGAGGACAAATTGGAAAGAATTCAGAGGAAAGCACAATATATTAGAAGTCAAGAAAGTGTAACATGGAGAAAGGCAGAAAGAATTAGATTTAGTTGATTTATAGAAAAGAAGACTAATGGGGATGAGGGCTTGATAGCAGTCTTCTAATACAAGAAGTTTTGTTATAAAGAAGATGGTGATCTACTATTTCCTGTGACCGCAGGGGATGGGACAAAAAGGTATGGAGTTAAATTACAGGAAGGGAAATGCAGTTGAAATGTTAGAAAGAACATTCTAACTCGGAGGATGGTTAAACACTGGAAAGATCACTAAGACAGACTATGGATTTGTCATCTCTGAAAATTTTTAAGGACAGGTTAGACAAACATTTGTCTGGGGTGCTTTAGACAAGAATGTTTTTGTCTTGAGAAAAGGGTTGGACATAGATTACTTCCTTTGGTCCTGTAACAGTGTGGAGTCCTAGGGGTGACAATGTTCTCCCCTAGCGCCCCCTACCATGCCAAGTTGGTGTTAAAACACCCTCACATCTCGCCCACCACGTCTTTGATATTCTGTAGTTATGTAGGGAGGCTGCCTTTCGTTCCCTTGGCGGCAGTTCTGCTGGTTCCCCCTGCGGCTTGGTTCTATAATGGGGTTCTGGGCACCCCAGCCTTATGGGCTATGCGTGGCTCCAACCGACCCTGTACCACGCCCCAAGCCTCGCAGGTGTACCAGACGTTGTTTGCTCAATTTCGCTCTCCGCGCCCCACCGGCGCTCTCTGGCCTGTCTCGCAGTCTGCGCATCTCCGGCGCTCTCTGGCCTGTCCCCTTTTTCTCTGGGGCTTTTCACACTGCCCCCTCTCTGGGGCTTCTGGAGCCTTGGGGCTCAGGTGGTTGTAGCTGTGCCTGGCACCCAAATCTCCTCTTCAGGTCTTAAACCTCCTGTAAGGCTCAGGCGGCCTCGGCCTTACCTGGACCCCAATCCTCCGCTCCCCTTCTCGGGGCTGGGGTCAGTGCACCCCTGAATGTTGCGCCCTCTCTGGCAGCGGGGTCCCTTCCGATCAGCTGACTCACCAGGTGTGGGCCCTTAGCTCCTCCTGGTTGCCCCTAGCAACCAGCACCTGAGCCAATACTCGTGCTTTTCAAGTTGCAGGCACCTTAGTGCCCTGCTACAGGCCCTGTCTAGTGCTATTTTTCTATGGTTCTCTGCATTTGTTGCTAGGGGATAACCAGGAGAGTAATTGCAAAGTATTCCTGCTGGTATATTGTAACTGTGTTGTGTAACTATCACACAAGCTCATGAAGTGCTCCAAACAGTGTGGGAGCAAGCACAGAAGGCACATCAGATAACAGACTGTCTAGACACTAGTCAGTCTAGACGGTCGACCACTGGGTTCCCAATAATGTCTCAGGTGTTTGGATCAATGTGGTATTTTATAAGGTCTAGAAAAGAGGGGAGGACTGTTCTGAGGCAGGGAAAACTCTTAACTTCTTTTCTGAAATGGGTCCACTTGTCCAAAAATTGTGTTCATACATGCAAGAATGAGGATCACTCATTCACCTCAGGGCAAGGACACTATCCAATGAGACTTTAATGCATAAAGTAACTGACACTACCACCCCTGGCAAATGTGTCTTTTACTTATTATAGAGGTTGCTGCTCATTCCTCCTCTATTTTCTTTCACTGTGGCCTAATGGATCTTTGGATATTACATGTTAAATGAAACTTCCCCAACAACTGCTCCAACTAATCCCACCAGAAAACCCTATAGGTTGATGATTAGGGCACTCTTCTGAGGGGTGAGAAATTTGGTTTTGAATCCCTGCTGACAGATAAGGGACAGGAATCTTCCTTCCCACCCCATACCTGTAGTGAGTGCTTAAACCAATGAGCTAGTCTGTAAAAGGTGGGATACTCCTTTGTTTTAAAAGAAAACAGTGACTGGGACTTCATTTTGCACAATGACTGATCCAGTAGAGATAATCTGATAATATAGCTGCATCCACATCAGCATAGATGTTTGTTTCTCCGGGGACAAGAAGGAACAACACACATGCCACTGGTACTTGTCCGCAAGGAACACCTGTGCCATGTGCCCTCTGGTGTACAGCAAGTTATACTGGGTGCAGTAGGGGAGGCTGAGGCCAGCACTGGCCTGGATCCAGCAGTCTTACTTGAGGTCCCAGGGGTGTCCTGGGGCTGCATCATCAGTGATCCTGCCACTCAGAGCCCGGCTGATAGCTGGAGCACGGCTGGCAGCCAGAGCATGGCTCTGGCCAGCTACACTCCAGTTTTGGGTGGCATGCACTGCCCCCATGTGCATCACTCTGCTTTTTTTTTCACTGGTCTTTGACCATGGGAGACCCCAGGGTAAAAAAACCTCTCCATGCTGCTACCTCGCAGCACAGAGAACAGCTGAACATGTGGTATGTGGTGCTGCAGACGTGTCTGTGGCATCACGTACTACATGGCTCTGCTCATCTGGACCATCCCTTCTAGTCCATCCTTAACAAAATTATTCTCTAGTACTGGCAAGCCCTTAGAGCATTGTACCACTGTAATCATAGCAAAATAGTGGAAAGTTTGAAATGTAAAACTATTTTATTAAAAAAAGAAAAGTGACATGTCAACAAAATAGTAATATTGAGAAGTCCCCATTCCTGCTGGAGCAGGGAAAGACATCAGACATCAGCATTTACAAGACAAGCATCTTGTACTGACAAATGTAAGCCAAGAACTTTTACTAAAGCTTGACTGAGCATAAGCATGCAGAAAGGATGAAATAAAAGCCAGTATTTCCTAGCTAGCAAAGTATTCCAAGATTATATACTGTTACTGAAGTAACCTGACAACTTCTTTCTTGCACCCAAATTCCTAGTAATTGTGAACTGAGAGAAGAGAAAAAAGCCTGGTTGTTGGTGGTGTTCCCAGACACTATTGGTCATCTGCCTTCTTTCTTTTTCTAACATGGGGATGTCATTCTTTTGCTTTTGTCCACTAAGAATTAGAAAATTATTTTAAGGAAAGGAGGGATGATTTCTCTGTGTCTCTTACTACAGCTGTGGTTTTCAATCCATTTTAAGTTATTAAGTGTATACTCCTAATGTTCTTTTTCTCTGTGCTAGTTTTTAGGCAAAGGTTTCTCAGTATAACCCATGTTAAGATTTTTCTCTGGCTTTGCAATCTCCTTTTAATCCTTACTGTGAAAACCTCTAATTTCCATTTGTGTCCTTCTTCTATTCCCCTCTCCTTGATTATGTCTCCGTTACTGCTAATAACTCAATCAGAATCTATCCTTAAACAGCTTATTTCAGTGTGATTTTTTTTCTCAGCAATCTCATGCACTTGTAGTAGGTACACAAACCCTATGATCTAATTCCAATTGTCTTATATCAATAAGGGACCTACTTTCCACCTTCATGTAAGATGCAGAGCAAATAATTTCAAATATAGAGGGGAAAAGACATTAACAATCTAGAGGGATTAGGATTAATGAACCACAAGTGTGGGATGAAGTTTCAATGGGTCAGATTCACAGGTATAGCCAGCTGTTTTATGTGACTAAACAGCCATAAACTCAGTTTAACTTGCTGGATAAGACTTCTTTACAGTTGCTTTGCACCACTAGCGCAGCACAGACCAATCAGAACATACTGGCAAATCTCACACAGAAATCCCTAGGGGCAGTTTAATAAATAATGCTTTGTATATTGGAAAATGGAGGCTGTGGAAGACCTTATAAACAACTGGTGTCTGTAACAATATTAGGTATTATGCACTCTTTGGAAGAGAGGAGCTATGGGGGGTGGGGGAGCAGAATCTGGTGGATGAATTCCTTTATTAACCTTGCTTCATTCCATTACACATCTTACAGCAATTCTGTAAAGCATCCAAATCAGCTGTTTTTTTCTAGCTCCATTTGATCAATTATAATGACTCTGTTTCACTGTGGGGCTAGGAATATATTAACAACAACAGCTATAAATAACAATACATAGCTCTTATATAGCACTTTTCATCTGTAAGTCTCAAAGTACTTTTAAAAAGAGGCCAGTATTATTCTTTTATTAATACTACCATATGGAAAAAGAAGATGATATATAGATTTTGATTTAAAATTCTTTTGATGTTAGCCAACCTAAAATAAAGTTTTAGATGAAATTACTGTTAATTTGCCCTTATTCTTGACCTGATATTTTCAAACTTCTATTTTTGTTTCTGAGAAACAAGATTTTTTTTCTTTTTCTTTTTTTTTAAACCTCTTGTTCTAAAATTGCTAAATACCACAATGACAAAATTGTACTCACTATTTGAATTGTAAGCAGCTGGGTGGTCTAAGACTTGATCAAGATATTTTAGATAATTATTTGTTACTGACTATAAATAGCTGCCACATTAATGATAAATACCTTACTTACATACCTTGACATGCAATTCTTTAGTGCTTGTTTTTCAATTCATGTGGCTTTGCTATTTTCTTCTGTATTCATTGTGGTATTTTCATGACTTTCTGCAACATGGTCATGTTTGCACCGGCTTTTATTTTTTTGTAGTTGAAAATTGTACTAAAAATATTGTTTTTATTTCGTTTCAGCAGTGAATTTAATTTTACTTAGATGAATAAGCACATAGGAGATAAACCTTTCAACAGGAATGGGCAATTCTTTTAGCTGGAGGGCCACTTAATGGGATTTGGTTTCCTCTTGAGGGTCACATAAGTTTTGGTGTCCTTTCAACCACCACATCTCTCTCTGTCTCTCTCTCTCTCTTTCTCTCTATCCCTGACATACCCCTCTGGAGCTGTAGGACACCCTGATCTCCATCCCCAACCTGGGACCTGCCAGCCCCACCCACAACATAGACAATGCATAAGTGCTGACATTGGAGGGGGGGCACAGTTCTGCACCCAACGCTGCCCCCACTTCTGCTAGGTGCTGGGTCCAGACAAGCTGCAGCCTTGTGCCCTGCTGTTGGCACAGAAATCTGGGGGGGGTTGTGCCTCTCCCCATGTCACCTATGATCCTCAGTGTATGCCACCACCAGCCCAGCATGGCAGAAGCAGCCCTCAAGTGATGCCGGTGTCAATTATGGATGCACCCGGCATGGGGAGGATCAGGCCATTCTCCTGGGTCCGAAGCTGACACAACTACATGAGTGCTGGGTGGAAGCAGTTCTGGCTGCCTGCTCAATATGGCGGAAACAGCCCCCACCCAGCACCCTGCAGCAACCAGAGCCATAGGAAGAGCTGGCAGGTGTCCATGGGCTGCGTCCCATGAGTTGGCAGCTGCCTGCCCATGGGCTGGATACAGTCAGTTGGAGGGCTGGATGCCTGCTTTACAACATGCACTATAGATTGGGAGAATAATAAAAGCAAGCATTATTCAACCTCCATGTTCATTATTGTTGTTTATATATTGTCAGAGGTAAAACAAACTGATAATCCAGTATGCCATCATCATAATCTTCTCGATGCGGTGATTTAACGCTGACTCTGGCTTCAACATAAAAGTGTCAAGCCTTACCCACCAGCAGAACAATTCCATATTTATTTATTGGTTGATTGACTCTGCTTAGAATGCATTATTCATTAGTATATTGCAAGAATCAAAGCCAAATTGAAGCAGAGGGCCAGCCAGCCTGCAGTTAAGTTTGATTATCATTTTTCTTAAAGGTGGACTATAATAAATGCTGTGAAAGCTATATGAAGAGTCTGATTTTACTTAAAAGTATTGTCCAGGAAATTAGCATTGATTAAGTAGAGGCAAGCTGAAAGAATAATGCAATCATATGTCCTAAACAATGAAATGAACAAGATCAAAGGTAAAGCAAGCTGCTGCATCATTCAGTCTGGAGGCTCCTGACACAGCCCCCTGTCACCCCCAACAGGGAGCTTTATAACATTTTCCAGTGCTTATAACCTTTTTTGGTGTGAAGATTTTAGTGGGGAGGGAAAATGTTGAGTAGCAGGTGCTGATCAGGGCAGAGGTGGGTGACACTGGGTGAGAGAGATGCTGCAGAAAATCAGAGGAAACTCTGAGAAGGGTTTCAATCCTCAAATATGAGGGGAAAGAATGAGAACAACTCTGGAGATGAAGCTGGCAGTTTGTGTGCCTCAGTTCAGATTGCAGTCATTGTTCTGGTGTGTTCTTGTATCTTGTTTAACTAAGTGATACAAATGCCACAGCTAGGCTCAGATTTGTTGTAGAGACTTTGCATGCCAACCTCTTACACTTTCCAGCTGTTACCTGCACTCCTATTCAGCTGGATGCATGCAGATACGTGCTGGGATTCAGGTCTTCGCAGCACAAAATAATGCCATTCTCTTAAGAACTTGATCCATATTCGACCATTCTCAGTAGCTACTGCCAGCCCCGGAAGCCAGACTTAAGACTGCGTTGCAGGGATGGTATACAACTTAACTTTTAATTTTCTGGTGTTCAGGGATTTATGTTTTGCCACAAAGCACCTCTGGACCATGTTAATGACTTTTTCATATTTTAAATTTTAAACCACATCTCCTTCATAAACCCTTCAGGGTTCAGGATAGTTTTTACATCCTCAGATATGTCTAGTGAATTTTCACCGCTGTCACAGTGGTCTGTGGACAAGCAATACAGATCCACACCTCCTATAAACTGATACAGTTGTGCCAGTGTATCCTCTGATTCCACTGAAAAGCTTGGTCTGGTCAGTAAGCCATGCATAGGGCAAACATGCTGTTGCTCTGGGAGCTAATCTAAAATTAGCTTCAAAGCCATCTTTTTTCACTTTTCTCAGGCTGAGTGGCTTTGAACTGCTGTCTCCATAGTTTCAATTATTTTTGACCTCTAATACCATACATCCAGAATGTTCATGTTTCTTCCTTGTGGAAGCCCTTGTGGCTTCCAGTCAATTGCATCACATCTCATTTTAATAGCTTGTCTGGGTTATAAACAGAGACAGGATTGTTAGGACATGTTTATACCTCCAAACAGCATAAAGGCAGACGAAGAGTCCCAGAGGAACAAAGGCATGACTGCCCATGCATATTCCTATGCAGACCTGGTGTATTTATCAGCATTGTAAAGAGCCATCACTTTTCTTATGAACCTATTGCCCAACAAATGGCAGGGAGCCAGGAATGAAAGTGGCAGGCTACTAAAACACATCTCACTTTATAAGCCATGTGTGTCACACTAGGTCTCACCCTATGGTCCTTAATCCTATACTTCATGCTCTCTTGTATGCACACAAAGTTGTTGATACTGTATTTATTCATTTAATGCATTTTTTATTCAATTTATATACTGCCCTTCCCAATAAAGGCTCAGAGCAGCTTATAATAGGAGAACAAAAAATGTATAAAACAGGAGAATGAACAAGGGAACAAAGCAACTTAAAAGGCAACTAGAATATCAACAAAAAATAGAAAGTCCGTAACCAATATCCCAACCTAACTTTGTTTGAAAAATGCCTATGCAGATAGGCATTTTTTGAACAGATAGGAAGGTCTTATAGCACTTTCAAAAGATGTCCAGGTTCGGGCTTTGGCATGCCTCAAGATTAAGGGAGTTCCAGAGCTGAAGAGAGACGTCTGAGAACGAGCTCCCATTGATTTTTGCCAAGCAGACATGACGCATTGATGTTACTTGCTGGAGGTTGCTCTTGGCTGACACACAAATCACGGTAGGACATAAGGGAGAAGACAGTCCCTTAAGTGCATAGGATTCAGATGATTTAGGGCCTTATAGGTCAAAAACAGTATCTTGCATTTCACCCAGAAATATATCCTACTGATACAAAGTACAGGTTAATGTTGGAATGAAAAGCAAAGCATTAACTGTACCTTTAAAAGACTCAAAACAAATGTACTTAAAGTCAAATTGTATAGTGAATGGGTCTGTGGTAAGCTCTGAAGTATCAAATGAATCCTAGTTTGTTCATATCAGCAAATAATTCAAACAACAGCATCATTCTAGCTCAAAGAATTTGCATGTCAAATGACTTAATGCTGGAGAGAACATAACATAGAAACAAGATGCAACTGGGGATCTGATTTGCTTCTCAGAGGTAGCTAAAATATTGTTTGTTCTGTTGACCTAGCTATTCAGTGAGTAAGTGCTGAACTGGGAAGTCTGTCCTTTGATTGTGTTTGCTAGCAGGCTATATAACTAGTTGGATGCTTCAGTGATTTGCAGCTACATTAAGGCCCATACTCACGCTCTCTCCTTCATGTCTGAAAGCAGAAGATAGTGAGAAGGTAATTATGAAGCTTTTGAATTTCAGCTTCATTTTGTGGCACAAGGGCATGCACTTGATAAATGTACATAGGGAGTATATAAAAGCAGTAACCAACTGCTTTTCTAACACCAGAGATCCAGTGCTGTTGCCAGGCATAAGCAATTGTCAAAAAATTTTAAACACCAGATAGTTTTGCAGACCTGCAGCATTCAGCAATTAGTACCTGGGAGTCACTTGGTCAAACAGCACCGCAAAGAATTCAACAGATTAAATACAGAGATTCACACAAACATTATTATCATAAATTTTGTCAGGACTAGGGGAATTTGGCTGAGCTTTATGTTGCCTCTCTTCTGTAGAAAGAAGGTCAAGGAGAAAACATCTTTCAAGAATGCTCCATTACATGAAAAGTATTAGGATAAATACTATGGTATTTTATAATAAATTAATTATATCTACTACCGAAATCTGAAGCTGTGCAAACAGGCTTCCCTCCATGGTGGCAATGCTGTGTTCTGGTCAGGACAGGCCAGAGCCTGCCCTGCACATGCCCTGCCAACCAGTGTCCACAGACAAGCTCCAAATACATAACTACATCCACAAGGCTGCTTTGGGGGTCATCCCCAGAGGCTGCTATTAATTACTGAGGTCTCAAGAGTGGCCTCACCACGAAATAATTTTGGCTGACGTTGCGTGAGTGGAACATGCTCAGACCCATCCTGGCTGGGAGCCATTGGCACCACAGTGTGGACAAGCATTTTCTGTTTGATGATCTATATAGCATCAAAGCAGAAGCTTTCATTTTCCCTACCTTTTGACTATTATATATACCTGACCTCATGAGACCATAGAAATGTGCCCAGGTACTAGTATTAAAGGCTGCCTATACACATGCTCATTCTCATTCTAATTAGAATGCTTCAGAGCAGATTCAATTAATTGAGTCTGCTCTGTGTTCTAATTAGAATGCTCCAGTGTCCCCCTCACCATCACGTGTCTTCAGCCCCCATGCATTTTTAAATGGCCATGGGGTGTTTTATCTAAATGTCATTGAATGAGGTTTAGATAAACTGTCCAGTGGCCATTTTTAAATGGGGCTTAATACACATGACAGTGAGCTGTTTTAATTAGAGTGGCTGTCCTGAAACTGTTCTACTGAAAAGCCCCCAAGCATGTATAATAGGCAGCCAAAGTGATTTGTACCTCCCAGGAGCAAATGGCACTGAAACCTTTCGTGTGCTGACTTAGTTAAAGCTAAGAGACACTTTGCATGGAGAAGTGAGGAAAAGCATCCCTCCACTTAAGTAAGCTAACCGTCAATTTTTACTACAAGGTTTCTTGCATTTTTCTTTCAATTGAATGGGCATCTCCTCTAATCCAGTGTTACATTCTTATTCTGATGTCCAACACTGGGCATCTCAGGAACTACAGGACAAATATGACTTCATTCAGTTAGGTCAAACACGAGGAGTGCTGCAGCAGTAACTGCTTCAGAAGAGACTGTCTTACAGTGGTGGGATATTTCTTTTCTAGCAAAGGGAGAGAATACACAAATCTCTAATGTTATGTTCTAGTATTAGTGATTACCATCATTATGCATTCTGCACATCAGTCTTAAGTACAGCTTGGTACTTAAGTACATGCTTACTTCTAAGTCTATAAGTGGTTCCATGAGCTTTGTAAGTACTTTGCTAATTCATGGCCCTTATCCCTGCATAAAAATTATTATTGTCTTCAATAATTCATTGTGACCCCTGAAAGTCCAAGGAGAACATCTCCTTAACAGTTTAACTTAAGGTGGAGTCTCAGTGTGACTTGTTACAACACTTTGTATTTCCATTGTAAATATTTGATTGTAAAGCCTGTTCTCTGCTTCCCTCCTCTCTTCCCCCGATGTCCACATTGAAGGAACTGCAAGAATGTGAGGAAACCCCTAGCTGACCATTCTGTTAGCAGTCTCTGGGAACCTGCAGGAAGCAAAAAGCTAATTACTGTTGTTTCACTGGGCCCATGTGCCTTTCTCTACACTTTAGGCTGAATGAAAAGGAAATAGGAATAACCCTTCAACAAAGGGACCTAGGATCTGGGAAAGGCTGGAAGGTCCCTAGGAACAGCCAGATACTTTTAGAATTGACCCTTTTGTTATTAACCCAGACCCTGAAAGGGGAGATGTGATTTAATGTGTAGCTTTCTTTGGAGCAGAGCAAAGACTCCAACATCCCTAAAATCCCTCCTGAATCACTCCTGCATTTGTTTTATGTTTCATCGTGTCTTCTACTCTTTGACGGGTATCAGATGAACACTAATAAAATGAACCTAAAACAAAACAGAGGAAAAGCCAGGGAATGGCTTTCTCAGTCATTCAGAAGCTTTGGGGAATAAAGAAAGGAAATTTAAAATGCTGGTTTGAGAGTTAGGATCCCATAGAACACTAACCACAAAACAAAAATTCATTGGCTAGCAACCTATGATTGGAAACCTATGATAGCAACTGGAGATTGGAAACTAGCTAACGTGGTCCCCATTTATAAGGAAGGGAGAAAGGAGGACCCAGGAAACTATAGGCCCATAAGTCTCATATCAGTCTTGGGGAAAATCCCTGAAAAAATTATCAAGGATCACATCTGCGAGGGGCCAGCAGGGGAGATCATGCCCAAGGGAAATCAACATGGGTTCATCAAAGGCAGGTCCTCCCAGACCAGCCTGATGGCCTTTTATAACCAGGTAACTTCATCCCTGGATGATGGTGTCGCTGTGGACATAGTCTTTCTGGACTTTAAGAAGGCTTTTGACACTGTCTGTCACCCCATTCTCATTAATAAATTGAGTGACTGTGGTATTGATGCCTACACAGTTGGATGGGTCAGAAATTGGCTGATGGGGAGCACCCAGAGACTGGTGGTGGACGGGTCATACTTGACCTGGCAGGATGTAAACAGTGGGGTCCCCCAGGGCTCAGTCCTGGGGCCTACACTTCAACACCTTCATCAGTGACTTGGACAAGTGGATGGAAAACACATTGTCCAAGTTTGCCGATGACACCAAGATGTGGGGAGAGGTAGGCACACTCGAAGGGAGAGAGAGGCTGCACTTACATTTAGACAGACTACAGTAGTGGGCGGATGGTAATAGGATGGGCTTCAATGTAGATAAATGCAGGGTGCTGCACCTGGGGAGAAGGAATCCACAGCATTTTTACAAGCTGGGGAGCTCCCCCCTTGAGAGCACAGAGGCGGAAAGGGATTTTGGAGTCATTATTGACTCCAAGATGAACATGAGCTGCCAATGCCAGACCACAGCCAGCAAAGCCAAGCGCACCTTATCGTGCATCCAAAGATGCATCTCAAGCCGGTCCAGAGAGGTGATACTCCCCCTCTATGCGACCTTGGTCCAGCTTCAGTTGGAGTACTGCGGCCAGTTCTGGGCACAGCCCTTTAAGAAGGATGTGGCCTGCCTTGAGAGGGTTCAGAGGAGGGCCACCTGCTTGGCTGGAGGGCAACAGAGCAGGTCCTATGAGGACATACTGAGGGACCTGAACCTGTTCAGCCTAGGGAAGTGGTCCTCACTCCTACCTTGGGAAATTCAGGAAGAGGTTGGATGAACACCTGTCTGGGGTTGTGTGATCCCAGCATGTGCTCCGGCCAGTGGCGGGGGGTCAGACTAGATGATCTATTTAGGTCCCTTCTGACCCCTAACTACTATGAAACTATGTGATGTGAAGAGGCACAAAATGTCCACAGGAATCACTGAAACAAAGTTGCCATGTTTCCTTACAGTTGTGCCTGCTGAGTTCTAATATCCCATTATGAAAGTGAACCTTTCTAGTAGAGGTCTATCTCTGACAAATGTTTGGGTCATGCAGTGCTGAGCAGCAAATAATTGACAAGAATGTCAGTTTCACTGGGCAGCTGCAGGAGACTCCCAGGGTCATTGTGTGTGGTGCAGGGACATCAATAAACTGCCAGGGAAGTAGGGATCTTGGAGGTTTGAGGCGTGTAGCCTATGATAATCTTCCTCAAAGCACTAGGTCCCAAGCAATGAGGCTGTCTTCTAGAAAGTCAGTGGAAACCTGCTTTGGATTCAGCAAAAGTTCATCAAACTCAACACATTGTGAAACAAAATATTTCTAGCTCAATCAACAGGCAGTTTATTTCTAATCAGCTCTATTAGTAACTTATAAATTCCCTAACTCACTTTTTGCAACCTCTACTCATATCTTCAGACAATGGGCTTCTCCTTTCACAGAAACTGCCTCAATCTGGAAAAGGCTGCTCTACAGGGTGCTGCTAGGTCACTATTTCTTCTTTTAAGCAGTTGGCAGAGCTATGTATCTTCTTCCTGGACAAGGTGATGGGGGAGGATTGTACTTGGAGAGTGATGTTTATCAACCCATGGAGAGTTTTCCAATGTTTGGTTTACTTTTTTCTTTGGAAGAGACCTTCTGTCATCTGTCATCTCAACAAAAGAAGAACAACAGACTATGAGCTAAATCCTACTTCATTTTATGTGCCTAAATGGTGCATGTAAAGAAATGTCCCTTTTGTCTGTCCCTGGTCTGAGACAGCCTAGGCGCTAACCCCACTTCTGATTCAGCTCAACTTGGTCACTTAGGGGACTGGACTGTAAATATTCCTAAGGGAGGGGGGATCCCACTCTTCCTTTGTCTTGAGCAGGCATTTTGGGAGAGGGGGCAATTATTTTGAAAACACAGACACAGAAGCCTCCAGCCTCTTCAGCTCTTACTCTCTGGATGTATATATGAGTAACTTACTTGAAATCTAGCCAGTAAGTTAGGGTTATGTAACTTTAGCCACATATTAAAAGAGCCAACAAGCTCATTCTGTTTTGCTCAAGGCATTCTCTCTTAATATTTATCGGTCCTGTACCCCTTCAACATTATCTCTCCCTCTCATCAATAAAAAGGTATCTGTTACAGAATGCCTAGCTGTGAATGCTTGAGGGGAGAGACAGGCCTTTTCACTCTTAGCAGAGCTCAGCTGATAATGACCTAATCCTGTCCTGCTGGACAATATCCTAGGGTAGGGGCTCCAGGCTATAAGGAGCACCCAGAATATACTACCATGGGGCAAAGCACCCCCAAGGTCTTCAGGGTCTGTATACCTTGAACTGCATAGAGCCCTAACAGAAAGCAGTGCATGGGTGCTGGCACCGTTACCACAGGCTTGCAGGTGTGCTCCAGGAAGGGGGTCAGCCAGATGTAGGTGCCCCAGGGGAGACTCCCAAAGTGTGGTTTTGGGCCTGGGAAGTTGAGGTGGGTGGCCTCAGGTAAAATTTTAGTCAGGTAAAAACTCATGTATAGTGTGGCAGTGCACTTTTGAGTACCTGCCACTTTAAGTGCTTAAGCAGGCTGCAGACTAGCCTGCAGGTGGAAGCAGACCCAATCAGGAAGTCACATGGCACCCAGGAGGCTGCCTGATTGGTGGAGGCTGGGCAGCCTGGGTATAAGACCAGGTCCTGAGGGCAGAGCCAGCCAGTTGCAACTGGGGAGATGAAAGATAATATCACCTGAGTACTGCTGGCCTGAGTACTGCTGCTCCCGGAACACCTGGAGATCAGGGTAGGAACTATGAGGATAGAGGAGGTTCCTGGTCCTGGGTAAGACTGGAAACTGCACTCTGCTGGGGTTGGATGGTGTGGTGGGGCTGCCTGTGGCAGGGCAGTCTCTAGGAAATGCCACACCTGTGCCTCCCCAGTGAAAGGTGAGGATAGGGTGCCTGAGAGCCTCAGCCCCAACCACCTGGTGGGTAACCCTGCAGAGGGAACAGATCAGAGTTCAGGTGCATTATCAAACACCTCTGGCCTGAGTGGGCCATGGGCTGAGTTAGGGGTTCAGGCACATTGACAGACACATGAGGCCCAAGGGGCATAAGGCACAGTGGCCCCAGTGAGAGGGCAGAGTAGTGGCCCCAGTGAGGGGGCAGAGTAGTGGCCCAGCATGAGGTGAGGGGCCAGGAGCCCAAAGTAGCAAGAAGCTCAGCATAAAGTAAGGGGCAGGAGGTCCCAGAGTAAGGGGCAGGAGGCGGAGAGGGCCCAATGAGGGGCCAAATAGTTGAATGAGATGACTTCTGTGAGGCATGCAACACAGTGTAGGGATGGTTCAGAGCCATGTGTTATGCCCTTGGCTTCAGGGCACTAAATGGGCAGCCTCCCACCTAGGAACAACTATTTAATTCCAACAAAGGTACGGCAGGAGAGTCAGGTGAGTGGACTGCCCTACATAGGTGGGTGGGCTGGCAATGAGATTGGCCTTTAGACAGCCCCCTGTCACATATAGCAGGAGTTAAAGGGTGAAGAAGAAAAAAAAAGGGCCCCTTATGGAAAAGTAGTGAACTAGTTAAGAAAGGTTTTTTAAGTATAGTGGATTTCATAGATCAAACTCCCAAAAAAGGGTAGGAGAAAGCTACAATGATTTAATGAAGCAGGAGGGTGATGATTAGTGAGGATTGAATGGAGCAATCCAAGAGAAATTCTCTTCTCCTTTAGGAATTCCTCAGAGTTGAGGATGATTGTCTTGCATACTTGTCCTATCTGTGTGTCCTAATAAGCCTGACAAGGTCAATTCAGAATCAACAGACTCTGTTGCAACTTGGGAACATTTTTCCATGCAGGGTGGGTAGCTCTAAATTATTGATTCAGTCTGCAACATGATGTTTCTGCTACTTTTCCATCTCCTGTTGTCATCATAAGGCTTCAAGTGATTGAGATCTTTGAAGCATATTCTTCCTCCATTTGGGGCCGTCTTGGACAACAGCTTCCCACAAGTTGATGTTGAGGTTGCATTTTTCCAAGTTTCATTTTAAGGATGTCTTAGAAGCACTTTCTCTGCCCTCCTCTTGAGCATACACCTTGATTGATCTGGGACAAAAAGACTTACTTCAGGAGCCTGCAGTTGGACATCCAGATGACGTGGCTGGCTCAAAGAAGTTGATGTTGGATGATCATCACCTCAATGCTTATGGTGTTTGCTTGCAAAAAGATGTTAATATTGGTGTGCCTATCTTCCCACTGGATTTGAAAAATCTTCCATAGGCAGTGTTGATAGTAATCCTCCAACGAGGTCAGGTATCTCATATACCTTGTCCACTTCTCAGGTACATATAGTAAGGTGGTGATCATAACTGCAAGATAAACCATGGAGCTTGGTTTTGGATCTGATGTTCTTCAAGCACCTGTTTCCTCATGTGTCTGAAGGTTGCACTTGCACATTTGAAGTAATGTTGGATTTCTCCATCCACATCAGCTTTCTGTGACAGATGACTTCTGAGGTATGGGAAATACTCAATGATCTTCAGAGTTTCACCTAGATGAATCTTAATGACCAGAGCTGGGGACTGTTCATTAAGAACTTGTTGATGGAGAACCTAGTCTTAAATGTTAAATGCCAGTCCCATTTTTTGTGCAGTTTGGTAAAGATGTTGACAATTTCCTGAAGGTGGTGGACAGGAATGTGATGCCTTTATAAATTCCACAGGTAGACTTGTCTCCTTTTTTGAAGACTTGTTATGATCATGGCATTCCTGAGGTCATGTGGGATTTCCTCATCATTCCAAATCCTTAAGGTAAAGGCATGGAGTTGTAATGTGAGCTCCTCTCTCCCCTTCTTAAAGAGTTTCATGGAATTTGTTTTGATATCAAGAATTAATTCATAAACCAACTCAATGGTTATTTATAGCAGCAGAGTTACTTACTGGTAGATATAAGAAGAAGAGATGACATATGATGAAAATACTTTAAAACATGCAATCAATGAAAGATGGGACTTTGTAAAGCAATAACACTCAGCCAAAATTCCAATGATAGTTAACACCAAGTCATGAATTTGCAAGGAAATGTGACTAGAAAAATGCTAAAATCATTTGGAGTTGTACAGACGTATGGATTCATAGCTCCTTCTCACACAGGTCAGTTGCCCTGGCACTTTGATTATTATAGCTGGTTCTAGGCACTGCATTGCCAAACAAATTTGAAGGGAGTTTAAAGAAAAGCAAGCAAAATTATCAAGAAGATGGAGAATTGACTTATGGGCAGGGATTCGGGTTTTCCCATGGAAAATGGAAAAAAAACCCATGGATTTTCCCATTTAACTGAGAAAAACACAGATTTTTAATTTGAATGGAGAAACACATGTATTTTCCACTTTTGCACAGAACTCTCTGCAAATTGGCAGAGTTCCATCCTGTAAGAGCTTCTTGCAAAAATGATGGCAAACCCTAAGCCCTGTTCCAAGGGGGAGCGAGAGTGGGAAGGGGTAGGGCCTGAGACTCTTGAATCAGCCAGAGCTTGACTCAGACTCACTTTCCTTCCTGGAGCCTTTGGGGTAAGTGGGGTTTGCAGGGGGCTGGGGGCCAAGTGGGAGCCCCTCTGGCAGGGCTGAGGGGGTGGGGGGCACTGGCAGGCCTGGAGGGGCCCTGTGCGTTGGGTGCAAATGACTGACAAGGCTGGGGGGAGGGGGAGCTGTGAGAAGAGCCAGCAGGGTGGGTAAGGGGCAGGGAGGTATCTGTGGGCACTCTCCAGCCAAAGTCTGGCATCTACAGACCTTCAATTCACAGGGAAGGACGACTGGTTAATTTCCAGGGGCCTTATGATAACATGATACGTGCATGTGAAATGGGATTGCTGTTTCATTATTCAAGGGAAACTAGTTACCCAGTTTCCAGCCCTACTGACTCAAGAGCATCATTCTGACATCTCTGGATAAAAGGTATCATAAGTAGCCAGTGTAAAGTATCATTACTTTTTATTATTAGACAAGCATGGGAGAATCCCTGCGCTCCACCAGGGGTGGGAATGGGCAGGCAGATGCCTAGCAGTGTTGAACAGTCAGGACACCTGCCCAGCCATCCATTCCTGCAAGGAGGAGACAGTGGCCAAGGCGCAGCACTGAAGCTCAGGGGACACTGTGATGTGCCAGAGGCTGGGTAGATGCCAAGCTACTGCTGCCATCCCCGCACCATCGGGCCAGGCTGGCCAGCTCTGTGCCTCCACATGGGGCTTCCAGCACTCCAGCAGGAAGCTGCATGT
>NW_017728992.1:14521301-14521569 GCF_001723915.1 Gavialis gangeticus
GAGAGGGAGGAACTGCAGGTGGACCCACATCCTGGTAAATGGAGGGGGCAGCAGGAGCTCTGATTTTTCCATGATGAAAAACCCAAAATCAAATGCTAAAATATATAGGTATTTAGAATTTATTTTATTATAGTTGTTAAGGCACTGGTAGGGTTCCAAACTGCTTTAAAAATGTAAATATATCAACAAAATATTGTGTTCAACTGATACCTATAATATATAGTGGCCTTTCATTTTAATCATGGATTTGGGGTTTTTAATCTGAGAA